>NC_043714.1:69476936-69664231 GCF_006229205.1 Suricata suricatta | reverse complement strand
CGAGGAGCGGAAAGTGGGGCTGGCGCCCGGCGATGTGGAGCAAGTCACCTTGGCGCTCGGGGCCGGAGCCGACAAAGACGGGACCCTGCTGCTGGAGGGCGGCGGCCGCGACGAGGGGCAGCGGAGGACCCCGCAGGGCATCGGGCTCCTGGCCAAGACCCCCCTGAGCCGCCCGGTCAAGAGGAACAACGCCAAGTACCGACGCATCCAAACTTTGATCTACGACGCCCTCGAGAGACCGCGGGGCTGGGCGCTGCTCTACCACGCGCTCGTGTGAGTACCCCGCCGCTCGGCGGCGCAGCTGGGGGCCGGGGGTGGCGGGGGCCCGAGCCGAGACGGCTCCGGGGCTTCGGAGCCCAGGGGCGCCCGTCTGCCGAGGGGGGAAGCCAGGGTGCGCTCAGGGTCTCTCCGCTCTGCGCGCCCGTGTGTCTGGGAGCCCCTCTCTAGGTGTTGGACACCAGGGCTTCAGAGATCGAGCGTGATTGCCCAGCTAATTCGGAGACTGGATTGGCATGTTTGTGCGCGCGCGGGTGCGCATTTATGGCACCTTCTCTGGATGTTGGTATCGAAGCTTAAAAGAATGATGTGGTTTTTCCAATTAACGTGGAGGTTGAACAGGATCAAGCGGATCCTCCCGTATGCTCTATTTCTGCTTGGGGTGGCTCCCTTCTCCTGGGATCGCTACTGAGTTTAGATGATGCATTCTGGAGTTGGGGATGGGAGTGGTACACTGCCCATAGTGGGGTGTGTGTGTGTGTGTGTGTGTGTCGGTGTGTCTGTGCGCGCGCGCGCGGGCGCGTGCGTGTGCATGAGCATGGGTATCAGTTGCTTGCTTGTGCTGCCCTTCTTAGGGCTCCATCCTGGTAGAGAAGCTGGTGTTGCTCCAACTGGGAGTGGAGACTGGTCAAAATGTGTGTCTTTGGGTTATTTTTCACCGAAGCTAATGAGCACGGGAGAGAGTAATGAGAGAATGAGAATATCTCAGGCTTGAGCCTAGACAGAGGAGCAGGGGCTTAACAGTGCCAAGAGATGAGGGCGGAAGCACCCCCGTGAGCTGGTCCTTGTATCCCCTCCACCTTAGCTGCTGTCCCTTGCCTTGCCTTGGCTGGACAGGGGTGCCGGCCACAGGAAGGCGCCTGGGCTGGCGGTGTGACCCAACGCATCCTTCCCCTGGAAAGAGGCTCCTTGCTAGTCAGGATGAAAATGCATTGCCAGAGAAGGAGGATAGAACTCCCTTCTGCCCCTGACACTCTGGACAGAAGATCTTATACTTGGGGACACACGCAGAGAGAGAGGATGTAAATGGTGACTTTTCACCCAGGAGAGGAAGCCAGAGCTGTCAGCACCCACTCCGGGGGTGCCGGGACAGTTCCAGCTACCGCTTTGCCGCCTGTCTGTGGCTTAGTCATTCTGATGGCTGCTTTTTGGGAAACTGTATGTTATCAGCGTTTTGGTGGAGAACTGGTCATAACGTTGGCCCCTGCTGTGCCTTTAGCAGTGGATAGTCCTCTGCGTCCTCCTGCAACTGACCCATGACCCGATGTGGTCCCAGGGAGTTCAGGGAGCCCTGGAGTTGCTGCCTGCCAATCATCCTTGGTTGAATCGCCTTTCCAGATTTGGCCACCAGGTGGGGCATCTTCACAGGACCTCAGTCTTGGCAACAGGTTTCTTTGGAGAGGTTACAGAAGCCTGGAGAAGATGCCTCCCTGAAACTGGCAGGAGGAAGGGGGGCATCCGGCCAGGAGGAGCTGGCAGGAGGGAGGGGGGGCATCCGGCCAGAAACCTGGAGTTTGGATGGTCCAGACTCCAGCATCCACTTCTGCATCAACTTGCAGGTGATAGTGGCTGGAGAGGAAAGGTTAGCAATGGTTACTCTTCCACTTGCTTTCTTCAGGTGGTAAAAAGCACCTGAAAAAACATTCACTTCTGTTTCTAGCACTGCATGTAGTTCAGTTGAACTGAAGGGGGTTCAGTTAAATTAGCTGATTAGTTAAATTAATACTGGAGTGTGATAGTAAAAAAAAGGCACTAAAATTATTTGAATGCGCACAAAGATACATAGACTCGACCTGCCTTTTGCATGTACGTGGCTCTCGCTATTTATTGACTGACTTCCAACCCTGGGTTCGATGGCAGCTTGTCCCGTCCCTTCCTTCTCCTCACGCTATTCCCAGCTAGCACCCCTGCGCTGCCTTGTCCCGCCTGGAGGAGGCATAGCTAAGGCCTGGTATTGACAGAGCCTCAGTGTTATCCATCTTTCCAAATATCCCCCCATGCAGAAGCAGGTTTGAGAATGCCACACCCCATAGCCTCCGCTTCCCCACGAGGAACAGGAAAATCTGAGTGTGGGCTGAGGAAGAGGTGAATACATAACCAGGTGCTTTCAGACGTGCAAATCATTTATTTCATTAGACTCTCTCTCCAGGGTCTTATGAGGTGGGAATTACTGTCTACATTTTATAAATGAGAGTAAGGATACTTCGATAAAACCACTCGTCCAGGATCACCCAGCTACTGGTCTGGGTGCTCACATTTGAGTGCAGTGAATCAGCTCCTGTTTTGGAGCCTGGATCCCAGTTCTGACCTCTGCCAACAATTTCGGGGCTCTGGGTGTTTCACTGGGCATCCCCGGGTGCCCCTCACCCCGTTGGTAACACAGGGCTCTTAGAAATGCCTCTGCCTTCGCTTGCTAGCTCACAGCTAGCCATGGAGTTTGGAATCGAAGTCGGCTACTCAGAACCCAGGAAGCACGGTGGTCGGAGGGTGTGGAGTGAGCTGAGGTGCTGGTGGGGATGCGGGTTCTGATGGACTGGGAGTTACATGGGGACTGTGTGGGGTGGGTGTCAGCTCCTGATACCAAGACAGATCTCGTTAGCGGATGCACGTCCCTCCACCAGCTCGGGAGGAAGTGCAGTCAAGTGAACAAATTGAACTTTTCATTGATGATTCAGGATTTTGCAAGGCACTGAAATTTGTGCTCCGAAGCATCCATTATCCTGTTCTGTGCTGTAGCTAATGGCATGATGGGGCCAGGAAATTGGGCTGACCATGGGTTCATGGTCTAGCGCAAGCTTTTATTTATTTATTTTTAAATGAACCAGATCTGTGAGATGCACTCCCCCCCACCCCGAACTCCTCAAGAGAGGATAGAGCAGGTGTGGAAACCAAAGACCTTCACCCCAGTCTTCCTCCCTTTGCCTTAAGTGGCTGTCCCTGTTTTCTCTTGGCTGCTCGCATTCACCTTGGCCCAGCTCTGGAGCCTTTTCCTCCAGGAAGCTTTGCCCTGACCCCGCCACCCCCACCTCATGGGCAGCTGGACTCACCCTCCTCTGCAGCGCCCCCAGCCCTGGGATTTTGCACACTGAGTTGGATCCATCTGCTTGCTTGTCTCTGCCATTGGCCCGAGAGCTACTTGAGAGCAGAGCCGTGGGCTTCTCCTGCTGGGGCTCAGTTCCCCGCAGGCTGCGGGGTCCGCGGTGGTCACACGGTAGGCATTTGGTGTTCGGGTGCATGCAAGAAAGCTCTCGGGTCAACCAGAACTGTGTTCCGTACGGGCTTACTGTTATCCCCACCATCGCCACAGCAACAGGTGGGCACAGTCAGCATGATAGGATTTCAGTGATAAGAATAGCTGGGCAGGGGCACCTGAGGGGCTCAGTCGGTTAAGCGTCTGGCTTTGGCTCAGGTCATGATCTCACAGTTCATGGGTTCAAGCCCCCCGTCGGGCTCTGTGCTGACAGCTAGCTCAGAGCCTGGAACCTGCTTCAGATTCTGTGTCTCCCTCCCTCTCTGACCCTTTCCTGCTCACGCTGTCTCTCTCTATCTCTAAAAAAAATAAATTAAAAAATTTAAAAAAAACCAGAATAGCTGGGCAGAAGTCTTAACATGGACCAAGGACAGGAGAGGAAAGGGTGGGAGACCAGGCTTTGACCCAGCACGGCTGCTCCCTTCTCCGCAACTTGAGCCTGAAAAGGATTCTGCTGTTGCAGACAAAGTGCTGGACTTGCAGCTCCCCTTGGGACTGACTGAGGTCTCTGACTTCGCATGAGCTGCACGTTGGGGGTGGTGATACTGCACTGTCACTTGAGTGCAATTAGCCCAACATTGGGCCGTTGGTATTCATTGGTCGATTCTGGCTAGGGGCTCCTTGAAAGCTCATCCCACGGTCGGTTCTGGCACTGCCCGAGGTCTCCCCCTTCCTAGCCTGTCTGTGGAGAAAGGCTGGCTTCATCTGGCTGGATTGTCATCTGCACGGCCTCCTGCAGCCCTCACCACCTCTCTGCGACCAGCGGGGTAGGATCGCTCACTCACCTATTGGCAGGGCAAGGGCAAATGGTCCCAAGAAGCACCCTAACCCCAACCTCAACCTTAACCCTAACCTTAACCCTGAGGCGAGCTGGCCCCTAGGACATCATGGAGGGGGTGTGAAGACCTCACAGCTGCTCTGGAAAGTAAGGGCCTGGCTGCTGGACTTCTTAGCATGTTGACTAAGGATCTACAGTCCCTCTTTTCTCTTATTTCTTCTTTCCTTTCCTTTCCTTTCCTTTCCTTTCCTTTCCTTTCCTTTCCTTTCCTTTCCTTTCCTTTCCTTTCCTTTCCTTTCCTTTTCTTTCTTTTCTTTTTCTTTCCTTTTCTTTTTTAATGCTTATTATTAATTATTTTTGAGACACAGAGAGACAGAATGTGAGCTAGGGAAGGGCAGAGAGAGAGAGAGGGAGACAGAATCCAAAGCAGAGTTGCCACCAGGCTCGAACCCACAGACGGTGAGGTCATGACCTGAGCCGAAGTCACACCCTCAAGTGACTGAGCCACCCAGGCGCTCCTGCAGTCTTTCTATTAAAAAGCTGATCAGTGTTCCAGGTTCCTCGTCCATTCATCTGGTGATGGACATTTAGCTCCTTTCTGCCTCTTGGCTGTTGTGAATAGTATTTCAGTAAACATGGATGTGCTAATACCGCTCTGAGATCCCCATTTCAGTTCTTTTGGATAACTGTTCAGAGAGGGGCCGGCCGAGTCACAGGGTAGTTGTGATGTTCTTTCTAGCAGGACCTCCGTGTTGTTTTCCATAGTGGCTGCACCAGTTTACCTTTCCACCAGCGGTGTACTAGGGCCTGCGGTTTCTCCTCATCCTCACCATCACTTGTTTCTCAGTTTTTTTTTTTTAATCATAGCCATCCTGACAGGTGTGAGGCATGGTATCATTGGGTCATCCTTTCTCCGGATGTAAGAGCGTGGTCTTTGGGGTCAGACCTGGGTTGAATGCAAGCCAGCCATTTCCTAGCTGTGGGACCAGGGGCATTGTGCTCTGGGTGCTGGATTTCAGTTTCTTTCTTTCTGACATGGAGATCATCGTGCGATTGTCTCCCAGGGTTGTTGTGACATCCAGTTGAGGCAATGATAGAAAACACCTAAACATTGCGCTGTGCTGGTGTGCAACCTTGGGCGTTCCGGGGGTTCAATCAGGAACTGGCCGCGTGGGCAGAGATCAGGGGGAGACTGGAGAGAGGGTGGGCCACTCCAGATCAGTAGGTGGCGGGTGTAATAAGCAAGGGGGCTTATCCGCTAGGCTTGTCCTGGGTGCTGAAAGCTGAGTAGGTCTCCCCACCTGCCTTCCAGAATTGAAAAGGTTTGCAGAGAGTCTTTAACGGGATTCAGTCCCATACACAGTACAGACATCCGAGGAACACCTTTCTCTGGAGGCCGCCCCTTTGGCCCAGCTCCCACCTGGGAGCGGTGGACAGAGCGCACATTCCAAGGACCAGGGAGGCGGTGAGGTCCAGCTCTTGGGTCACCTGGTGGTCACGTCCTCTCCGTGACCTCCTCCAATGCACTGCAGATGCTCAATAAACATGGTTTCCTTTTCGCTTCTCCTCTGAGTCTGTTTAATCTGCCTTCCCCTTGCACTCCTCATGGTCCATGCCCCTCTCCCCTCTCTTCCAACCTCATTTTATTTTCTTTCCATATGAATGCCTTGCCTTCTTCCTGGCTTTTGTTTTTTATGATGCTGTTTTATGATACCAACCCCTGGAAGGGAATAAAGATGTCGAGGAAGGGGCTGACCCCAGCAGCCCACAGTGTCAGGTCTCTGGGCCCCGCGGAGGCCATGTGCCGGGCGGGCCAGTGATGGGGGTGTTTCAGCGTCCAGGAACTGGGATCACGTCAGGTGGCCCCAGCCTTGGAAGAGAGAGCTCAGGGTCTCTCCTTTACACGTGAAAACAGATTCTAGAAGTCCTGTGATTTGCTCAGAGTCTTGGAGCTCCCTTAGCAGCAGGACTGGGATCCTGCAGGAGCGTTCCGCCTGGGTCCCAGGGCTGTCCAACGGTGTCCCTGTTACCCCCAGTGGAAGACGATGTGGAAGAAAGGTGACAGAGAGAGACTGAAACCCTGTGTTCCTGGGAGAGGCACTTTGTCTGGTGCATTTCTGAAAAGTCCCTGGGGAAGGGGCACCCGGTTGGTAGAGTGGATGACTCTTGATCTCTGTGACTATGAGTTCGAGCCTCGCGTTGGGCATAGAGCTTCTTTTAAAAAGAAAGTGGGGGCGCCTGGGGGGCTCAGTCTGTTAAGTATCTGACTTTGGCTCAGGTCATGATTTCACAGTTCATGGGACTGAGCCCCGTGTCAGGCTCTGAGCCTGTCTTCCGATTCTGTGTGTCCCTCTCTCTCTAACCCTCCGATGCTCATGCTCTCTTTCTCTCTCTCTCTCTCTCTCTCTGTCTCTCTCTCTCTCAAAATATAAATAAAACATTAAATAAAAGTTCCCAGAGGAGGCAGTGGGGCTGGGCTGCAGACATCTCACGCACACTGAGGAGCAAGGCTTTTCAAACTTTGATGTGCGCGTGAATCACCTCGGCCGGTAGCTACCCTAAGACCCATCTGGCGGACTTCTCTCAAACCCAAACCGGTCATCAAATTTGTGAGTCAAAAGGACTTTACCCTCCTCCTGATTACACGCTGCCATAGGGCCGGAAATAGCCTGAGTCCAATCATGAAGAAATAATCAACAAATTCACAAGGTGGGAAGTCCTGCCATTTGTCTAGCTCTTCCAAAGGTCCCTGGAAAACAAAGAGACCTGTCAACATTAAAGGAGCTGAGGGGCTTCTGGGGGGCTCGGTTGGTTAAGCATCCGACTTCAGCTCAGGTCATGGTCTCATAGTTCGTGAGTTTGAGCTTCGTGTCGGGCTCTGTCCTCCTCTCTCTACCCCTCCCCCACTCATTAATTCTCTCTCTCTCTCTCTCTCTCTCTCTCTCTCTCTGTAAATAAAACTTAAAACAAAGAACTGTCAGATAATTTAGCAAGCCTGCTTCTGTGTCTCTGTCGTAAGGAAACGTAATCACTGTCTTAAAGAATGTGAACTTCCATGGACATTGCAGCTTTCTTTAGAACAGTCCAGACAAGTGAGCGGGCTTGATGTCCAGTGGGCAAGTGAAAGGATACAGAAAATGTGGGACGTACACAATGGAATGCCGTTCAGCCATGAGAAAGGAGATCATGCCATGTGCAACAACGTGGATGAACCTTGAGGGTGTTATGTTAAGAGAACTAACTCAGAGAAAAAGACAAATACTTGTAGGTGGAATCTTAAAAAACTGAATTAGAAACACAGATCAGATTGATGGTCGCCAGTGGCTAGGGTTTGGGGGAAATGGGTGAAGATGGTCAAAAGGAACAGACTTCTGGTTGTAAGATGAGTAAGTTCTGAGGTCCCACAGCGTGGTGACTGTGGTTACAAATAGTGTATCATATATTTCTAGTGAACAATACTGTATCGTATATTTCCGGTGAACGAGAGTATATTGTATATTTCTCCTGAACCATAGTGTATTGTATATTTCTTGTGAACAATAGTGTATCGTATATTTCTAGTTAATAATACTGTATTGTGTACTTGAAAGTTGCTGTGAGAGTAGATCTCAAAAGTTCTCATCACACACACACACACACACACACACACACACACACGTAACAGTGCAGCGTGTCCGATGTGCTTGTGAACCTTCTGCAGTAATCATTTCATAAAATATATGTCTATCAAGTCAGACATGGTCCGTCTTAAACTTACTGATGTTACAAGCCAAGTATATGGTGGTAAAGCTGGAAGAAACACCAGTGAAATTCATGATTCTTCATTGGACCCCAGATAGAAAAAACCAAATAATAATAGAGGATATTGTTATAGGGACAGTTAAGAAAATTTAAACATGGACACTATATTAGGTAACATTATTATGTCAAAATTTGATTTCTTGATTGGAGTAATCACATTGGACTATGTAGGTGAATATTCTTTTTTTTTTTTTTTTATGAGCTGCATGGTGCTGTCTTTAGTGGTGAAGTGTCAGAGTATCCTCAACCTAACGTTCAGATGGTCACACACTGACTGTATGCAAGCCTGCTTACGTGTACACAGTACGTACACATAGGAAGAGAGAGGAGGAGGCACGTGAGGCAAAAATGTGAACAGATGGAAAATCACAGTGACGAGAGTATATAGGGTATTATACTACTAGTAACTTTTTATGTTAAATTAAAAAAATAAAAAGTTAAAAATACTTGTTTTAAAAAAGGGGCACCTGCGTGGCTCAGACAGTTAAGCATCCAATTCTTGATCTCGGCTCAGTTTGTGATCTCATGGTTCATGAGTTCCAGCCCCACGTTCAGCTCTGGGCTAGCAGTGCGGAGCCTGCTTGGGATTCTTTCTTCCTCTCTCTGTCCTTCTCCCCCACTCATGCTGTCCATGTCTCTCTAACATAAAAACTTTAAAAAAACACTTTAAAAAAAAAGAACACTGAACTTGCATGAATGGCACAGAGCACATACATGAATACAGATGCCAGCGCCACCCCCTTCTCCGAAATTGATACCGTTGGTCTCTGGGGAACCAGGCTTGGCCTTAGGTGATTCCAATATGAAACCGGATCTGAGACCCATCAGCGAAGCTGGACAGGCTCTCCTGGATTCATGGATTCTGTATAGAACGTGCTTCAAGTTCCCCTCCACCTTGGGCTTGGGTCCAGGTAACGACACACACACAATACAGGGGTGCAGCGTAGCGTGCTCACGTCATTCGTTTCAAGGCCACACAAGCCAGCCCAGTTGCCACGCTTGAGGCAGATGAGCCTTAACTCTCCTATGGAAAGAGAGACTTAAAACAACTAAGTTGGGGAGTCTAGCAGAGGCAGTAATAGAATGCAGATGAGGAGCTAGTCGTGCACAAAGGCCTTGCTCTGTTGAGCCTCCTGTGTTGGGTGAAGGGAGCCTTCTCCAAAGGAGGGTTACTCGGCTAGAGAGAAGAGAAAGACCCCACTCTTTGTCCCGTTGATGAGCAGCTCTCCTCTCCTGCCTGGAGAACCAAACGCTGCCCGCAATGAAGTCGAACGCTACATTACTCTTCTTGCATGATTAGGAAGCTCCCCCTTTCAACTTGGTGTTCAGGAGCGGTGATTCTGTTGGTGTTTAAAAGTTTCACAGGTCAGCCGGGATCCTGTGGTATTTTTCAAAGAATCAAGAGGCCCTGCTCTCTCTATTTTGTCTGGGTCTTAAAGTTTTGACAGAATGAAAACAGAGTCTGTTGCGTCTTTTTAAAATGGGGCCACGTGAAAAGAAGCCTGGGAAAGGTCTTCCAACGTGGATCGATTACAAACCCATTGTAGACATGGCGCACGCGGTTCTGGCTGGGGGTGACCCAAGACAGCTGTGGTTTGTCAGAAGTACCCTGTGGGAGCTGGGGGGTACTTGGGTGACTCAGCTCCTTAAGTGTCTGACTTGCTTTCGGCTCAGGTTGTGCTCTTAAGGATGGTGAGTTTGAGCCCCGCATTAGGCTCTGAGATGACGGTGTGGAGTTTTCTTGGGATTTTCTCTGTCTCCTTGTCTCTCTGCCCCTTCCCTGCTTGTGCTCCTTTTTTTTTTCTCTCTCTCTCAAAATAAATAAATAAACAAATAAGTAAATAAACTTTTTAAAAAATGCATTGGATGAGCTGTTAGGAGAACACCATTAACCGTGTGGTTTGGACACCTCACCAGTCCCGCAGTCTGCATAACCCCCTGCTCGGGGTTGGTGTGAGAACCCCGTGAGATGGTGTGTGAGGGGGCAGTCTGGACGCGATGGTTGTGTAAGACCCGGAAGTAGAGTTTCCTTCAACTGTGGAAGGATCGGGTGAGTCCACGGCTGGGACCTTTCTGTCTGGGTTTGAGCATCTACCTGCCCCCACATGGATTTGCCACACTGCTCTCCGTGCTGCCGTACCTGATACCAGGAACCCGTCACCTAACCAACGAGGCCAACTAACCAGGTGTACTGATTTAGCCCGTACATCTACAGGGATTTCTACTTCCCTAGGATGGTCACTTTTGGGGAGGCTGATGAGGACAGGGTTTTCAGACAACAAGATGGTGTCACTCCAGAGGTTTCGGACCACCTCTGGTTCTGCAAGGGTCCTAGGGTGCAGGTACAGTGCCATCCATGCTGAGGCCTTGTTGGACGGGATGTTTCATTCTGCTGCAGAGGAGTAGAGGCGTTTGTTTGCCGTGTTCTCTTTGGAGAACAAACTGGAAAGTGATTCAGGACCAGGATTACCTCTTGCATGGAGTTTATGAAGAATAAAGGTGTGCATATGGCACCTGGCTCGCGGAGCATCCCATACAGCTCTTCTTGGATTCTTCCTGGAGTGGGCTTCTCTCCATGCTGAAGACCTGGGCCAGACTCTCTTTTTCCTCTTCTCCATCGCTCCCTCCCCCCACCTCCTCCTAGAGGCCTTCAACATCGCCTGGACCCTGTGAGGGTATAACAGTTGAGTTGGGGTGCATAATCCCAGCATATCAGTTTCAGCCAATGTTTACTGCATCATTTCATCATTGATTATGTCCCTTTTTGGGCGGCATTAATGAGATTCCTACTTTATATACATTAGTAACAATAACTCTTACAGCAAGTCCCTTCTTACAAATTGCTAATCTGGCTTTCCTGAGGGGCAGGCAGCCCGACATAGAGTTTCTTTGCCATTGACTCTTAGATTCGTTGTAAACTTACTTTAGGGGCACTGAGTGGCTCAGTCAGTTGGGTGTCTGGCTCTTGATTTTGGCTCAGGTCGTGGTGTCATGGTTCGTGGGCTGCAGCCCCACACTGGGCTCCGTGCTGATAGTGCCTGCCTGGGACTTCCTATCTCCTCTCTCTCTGCTCCTCCTCTACTGGCTTTCTGTCTCTCTCAGACAAATAAAAAATAAACTTAAAAAACCCTTGCTTTAACAGTTCAAGCCCATTTCTGCCTCTATGGGTGTCTTTTTGAAGGGATGAGATGAAATATTAACTAACATGACTTGGAAATCCTTCGCTAGGGAAATGTGTTCCTCCAGCCCAGGCCATCTGTGCTGATGGAAAATCACTTAGCACTATCATGCGACTTATCTTCCTCCTCCTCCCCTTTCCTCGAATCCCAGCCTTTGCTTTGATTCACCTGACATGTGTCAGGCATGGATGCATCTCCGTCTGCTGACGTAGAGAATGAAACTGGAAGGCCTTCCTAATCAGCAAGTCCAATCAAACGGGTCAGCCATAGTTACACATGGGATTTATGGACCCAGCACTGGGAGAGGCTTATTACAGGCACCAGAGTCTGGAAGGAACTGTAGAGAAGAGGAAACTGAGGCTCAGAGTAGTTAGAAACGTGCCTGGTGGCACACTGCTGGCAAAGGGAAGGCCCTGAACTCGGATCTGCTAACAAAGCCAACTCCTCATTCAGCCACATGGGCTCCTGCTCCTGCTTCTCCAACAGCTGTGCACCAACGGAGCATTCTGCAGCGAGAGTTCCTCTGGGTCATACTGGCTTTGGATCTGGATACAGGAAGAGTAAAGCCAGGGCCGGGCTGGTCAGGCGTCCACGCACAGGCTCCAGGTGGCCTCTGGCCGAGGAGGACTCAGAGCCCAGACCACTTTTCTTCCACTCCATGCCCTGCCTTCCTGTTCTCTTAAGAGTCATATCAAGGAGTCTCTGATCTCCGTTGACCTCAGCATTGAGGTGGACTTTCAAAACCATCATCCTGTAACTAATGTTACAATCCATTTGGGTTGTTTATAATGTCGCCCATGGGTGGGGCGCCTGGGTGGCTCAGTGGGTTAAGCATCTGACTCTTGGTTCAGCTCTGGTCATGATCTCTCAGTTCGTGAGTTTGAGCCCTGCGTCGGGCTCCATGCTGATGGTGTGAAGCCTGCTTGGGATTCTGTCTCCCTCGCTCTTCCCCTCCATGGCTTGCTCTCTCTCTCTTAAAATAAATAAGCTTCAAAAAAAGGATGTCACCTAAGGGACAGCACCACCCTTTTGTCCATTCATGAAAACCCGATTTATTTTCATGAACAGGAACTGACATTTATAGAGTAGTTCTCTGTGTCACATTGGGCTTAACACTCAAGATGGTCCTAAGGTGTGGCATCAGGAGTCCGGAGTTCTGACCCTGGGTCTAAGGCTAATTTGCTCTGTGGTCCTCAAGAGGTCACTTTACTTCCAGACTGAGAAAAATGGGCCTAATACTTCCGGCCTTCCAGGTTGTTGAATGGATTCCGTGAAGTGATTCATCCAAGAACTCAGCCGAGTGCTAACATTGGACCTTAGCCTGTGTTCTTCCAGAAACTCCCCAAGCCAAGGAGCTCAGTGCAAGGGGTTTGTTTGACACAGGTTATGTTATTCATCTACAGCCACACCGCCCTGAACGCGCCCAGTCTCGTCTGATCTTGGAAGCTAAGCAGGGTCGGGCCTTCTTAGTACTTGGATGGGAGACAGAGGATTATTCGATCTTACTTTCATGATCTCCTCTGTGAGCAGTTTTTTAAGACACTTTTTTCCATAGTTGCCCCCACCCTTGACCATTTTAATAACTTCAGATAAAATGTATATTTCTTTCTGCACTGTATGTGTACCTGGGCGTGCTATATAAAAAGAGGAAGATTTGTTTTTCCAGCCATTCCCCTAAGAACTGATTCTGCCCCCTTGGAGGTAATACCGTCCTTATTGAGAATGCATGATTTAGGAGGGGATTCCCCCCAAAAATAAATAACGAAAAAAATTAGAGATATAAGCAAAATCGGGGAAAGGCAGGGAAATCTGCTAAGAAGGAGAAAAGGGCTAGGAGGAAGCATTTTCAGGCAGGTTACCATGGGGACCCTTGAAACTCAGCCCCAGGGACCCCGAGCTGCAGTGTGGAACGAGGCAGAATTATCCTCCAACTCCATGCGTCCCTGGCCGGGTATTTCCTCTCAGAGAAATCCCTTAGACACAAGTGTGGGCTGTTTGCCAAAGGTATTTATCAAAGGCCGTGTCTGGCAGGTGCTGCCCGTGGGTTTTGGGGAAGCGTGGGAGGGGACCGGCTATGACTGCTGCGTGTTGTCTCCTTAAGCGAAGGAAATATTGTGACTTGCGTTCGCAAGCGTGTCTGTGTTTCCTCAGAGGTTTGTAAGTAAAGGACATCGTTGTGGCCTGAGGGTCATGGCAATTCTATAGTGTTTTTCTCCCTCATTAATTTTTCATTTAGGACAGTCATTCAAGGAAAAGAAATCTGAATTAAAAGTACGGTAAATAGGTCAAGTTGGTGCCAGGTGCCTCGTGACAGCTAACCTCTCTGAGCTCTTCCTAAATGCTGGGATTGGAGCATTCTGGAAGGTACGGTGAAACCTGGCCATTGTCTGTGTTTTCCTTTGGGGGAAGGAGCCGGATCCTTGTTGAGATTATCGTGTGTTGATGTATTAGTAATTTTCACAAAATGAAAAGGGAGAGTTACTTTATTTATTTTTTCAAATGTTTATTTGAGAGCATGAGAGAGGAAGAGAGAGAGAGCAGGGGAGGGACAGAAAGAGAGAGAGAGAGAGAGAGAGAGAGAGGAAGAAAGAGAATTCCAAGCAGGCTCCGTGCTGTTGGTGCAGAGCCTGCGTCAGGGCTCGAACTCACGAATGTGAGATCATGACCCAAACCGAAATCGAGAGTGAGACATTTCACACACAAAGCCACCCAGGTGCCCCGGAAGGGAGATTTACTTTAAGTAAGGATGGAGAACTTTGGTCTTGTTGACACTATAATTCGGAATGGTTTTTGCGATACTTTCAAAGAGTGAGGAATCTTACTAATTTATAACGTGAGAGACATTTGCATTTCCAAAACAAGATTAAAATAGATATTCCCGTTGCTCTCACAAACACGTCTTTTGTTGAGAAAATGGAAGGCGCTTGGTTGTGAAGTGTGGTCCTGTGACTTCTGGCCTTTGCCTCTGTTCTGGTTTCCTGCGGGAAGTAATTAACATTCACCTTCAGGATCCCAGAACGTTAGAGCGGGTGTTGAGATTTCTTCTTGAACTCCTTTTTTTGTGCCATGGTTTTAACACCTTATGTGTTTGGGAAGACATTTCATGGAAAAGTCTTAATCCTTTAGG
This sequence comes from Suricata suricatta, assembly GCF_006229205.1. Lineage (NCBI taxonomy): Eukaryota > Metazoa > Chordata > Mammalia > Carnivora > Herpestidae > Suricata > Suricata suricatta. Next base: position 69,649,820 of record NC_043714.1, on the reverse strand, counting down.
AATAATATACATGCGTCTGAGTATCTGCTCATGGAACTGAAGGATTTCTGATTGATTACTCAGCAGACATGATGTCAGGCCTTGTAACTGCCAGGCTTTGGGCTATGAGTAGGGGTTGCAGGGATGGATAAGTCAGTTTTTTGCCCTCGATGGGCTCCCGGTTGAGTAGGTAAATAAATAATCACGTAGTGGTGTGAACCACACTTGTACAGACATTGACCGAGTCTTCTGGGGTTCAAGGAAAAGTTGTCAGCATGGTTTAAATGAATCAGAAAAGGTTTCCATCAGCAAGAAGTAGATTTCAACATATATACAGGGTTAAAGGCCCTTTCTTCCTTCCATACGTTTCCCCCTGTACGACTGTGACCAGGACTGCGTCACACATTTAGAACTCAAAGGTCTGATTTATTCTCACCCTGAAGGAAAGGCGCTGAACTCGAGGCAAGAGAACGTGGGACCATACAGCATACATCTGGATGAACCTTCCCTTGGGCTATTTAAAGAGGTTGAAGGCTGACCTTGTAACTCTCCATTGCTTAGGTGCCAAAATCCATTCTCTGCAGCCCGGAGCCACATGCCACTCCTGGCACAGCAGATCCTCCGTGCTGGGTGAAGGGGCACAGTGCCAACCCCAAGAGGTGCACAGTTTAAGTGATAGGAGCAGACACTGGCAACAGTAAGGTGGCTTTGAATCTTGGCTCTGCTCTTTTTTTTCAGCTGAGTAACCTTGAGCGACCCTTCTCTGTAATGTGGACCATGCTTGTGCCCATGGAAGGAGGAAACGAAATGACTGTCCTGTAATCCAAAACCTTGTTTTGGTTCATGGTCAGTGTCTGTCAAATGGCTGTCCCTCTTCAGTCCTGCTTAGATAAACATGTCCATGAGGAAAAGTAACGTTGAAGTCAGTGTTGTAATTTCTACCTTGAGATTGTCCCTCTGAACTTGAAATTCCATTAGAATGTGTGACTTGCACTCTGCTACAAGGAAAGAGCTGACGTTGGAGGGGGTGGGTAAAGAGGAGGGTGGAGAAAGGGGCTCTGCAGCCTGACTCAGGGTTCCTAAGGAAGCAGGGGAACTGAGAAAAACACCCGCCTTGATACCAAACACCTGATGAATGCTCCTCAGAACTGTCAAGGTCATCTGAAACTCGGGAAGACTGGGAGACCCCCACAGCAAAGAAACTAACTGAAATGTGGCGTGCTGGATGTGCTTCTGGAACAGTAAAAGGACATCGGGTAAAAACTAAAGAAATCAGAATGCGGTCCCGACCTTAGTGAATAGGAATGCATTGGCGTTGGCTCATCAGTTGTGACCAGTGCACCAGACTAGTCGGAGATGTTAGTGACGGGGGACACTGAGTGCACGTTATGTGGGAGCTCCCCGTGCCGTATTCTCAATGTTTCTGTAAATTGAAAATTATTTTAAGGAATAGAGTCTATTTTAAAGTGTGGGACCAGAGGATGCTGAAGTGAGGCATTGCGAGCGTGTGAACCTTCCAGCCTGGAGGGGAGAGGTGGGTGTTCAGCCTTAGCAGGTTGCAATCACCTCTCCCACGTGTCACAATGAAGACTTGAAATTTGGACCCAGATCATGCCCTTTCAAGTCCAGTCTGGCTTCTGATGTTACTCTTTACGCTGGCCCCCATTGTATTCCCTGGTGTCTATGAATCTATGATGTCTCGATGAGATGGCGTTCAGGTCCCCACCCGTGGGCCATTGCCTGGGCAGGTCCACCAAAGCCAGGCTTCCGCCGACTGATTCCTCAGGCATGGGAGGAGAGAGTACGTTTTCCTTCAAGTATCACTGACCAGAACTGGGTCACCTGCTCCCCTTCCACGGACCGATGACGTAAAGGCCAAAGGCTTTGACTCCTACTTCACTCCCCGGGGTCCAGCACATCCAGCCAGGCAAAGTGGGGTTCTCTTCGGAGGGGAAGGTGAGGGGTGCCTTCCAGGTAGGCACCAACTACTGCACGTTGTCACCAGGAGCCCGTAGCAGAGGCCAAAAGGGGTGCCTAGTATCTTCACTGTCTCCTCTGTCATGTCAGTCCATGGGCTCTGCTGGAATGGCTGCCAGGCCTGGCCCTCTGTGGACAGGGGTGTCCCACGCAGAGTGGTTAAGGATTCAGCACATGGTTCTGGAAGCCCTGGGCATGCTCATGGGCCTTGTCCGTTGCCGTATTCTAGGCAGACTTGCTGAGCCAGAAAGAAGAGACTGGACATTGACCCCTCTGTCTGATTGAAGCTACTATATTTAACTATAGTTGGTGGTTGGGAATGGAGTAGGAAGCAGGAAACAGTAGGAGACTTCTCCCTGTGTGGTCCCGCCCCTGACTCACCTCCTGCTTGGCAGGAGGACATGGCAGGCCAGAGATGGCCCGATGGAGTGAATGGGCCTTGACCCAAGAGACAGGATCGCAGGGCTCTTGTTCTGGGCTGTTTGACATCATTGACGGAAGACTCGCCATAAGGTAAGGCTGGATGGATGTGACAGAGCTCCTGCCTTTAAGGACCTCACTGTCCAGAAAGAAGTGAGATGTGCACATGACCATACGGGGGGCGGGGGGGAGGGTTGGGAAGGGTGGCCACCTGATCAGTGCTTCAAATGTGAGAGCAGGTCCTTATTTTGCTGTCAGCGTGACCTCCAGAAAGTGGCTCATCTTCCCCGAGTCTCAAGTATTTCGTCAGTAAAATGGCAGAATAGGGTCTGCCCCGTCAGACCACTGGCCGTAGGATGGCACAATGGCTGGAAAGCACCTGGCTCCGTACTGTTGATGGTGGCGGTAACGAGTGACTCGCAGAGACAGGTGGGCATGCAGGCTGGGCATCCAACTAGAGGCAGACTGCTGTGGGTCGCTTCTGAGATAGGGGCTCTGGCAGGCTTCCTGGAGGAGGCAGCCTTGGAACTAGGCATAGAAGGACACAGTGGTGTCAGGGTCCGGGTTAGGGCTGAAGGCTGAGGGACTAACTTTGGCAGAGCCTTGGAAGTGAGAAAGGTAGACTGAGTCAGGTGTGACCACACCCCAGTGGCTGCAGCTGGAGAGTCTGGGGAGGGAGAGGGGGCTGAGCCGTGAGATGACAAGTTAGACGTGGCTGGAAGGGTCAGGCTTTTTCTACGCTTGGAGTTCCTGTGCACCTTTGGATAGGAAACTGCCATGTGTCTGCGCCTTTCCTTCTTTCCCTGAAAAATGAGGTCGTTGGATACTTTATAGGGTTTCTGGGTGGAGAAACTATTCATGGTGGGACTCCTCCTCTCTGGGCACGGTGTCTCACATTTTAGAGGGTTTTCAGCATCCGGGGCTCGTCGTCCTAAAGATGCCTCTAGAACCCCCTGGTTGTGATCAAGCATTCCCGGGCTTTCCCGGAGACTCTGATGGGCGCTGTGGTGCCATTGGCTGGGAACCACTCGCCTCCAAAGGCCGTCACTTGGGGGCTGACGTCTCTGGCCTCAGAGTCCCTGCATTCATGCTGTTGGCAGGAGTCGGCGCAAAAATGGATGTAGGAGGTTGGAGAATTTATTTCATTTGTGGGGTTCGCACGGTGTTTTTATGACTTTGAGAAATCCTGAACTGCTTTTTGAGCTGTAAGGGTTTGGCTCGGATAAAATACTTACATCCATCATTTCAAAGCTTGAAGAAAACGAGTTACCCAAATACAAACCACATGCAGCCCAAGGGCACGTACACACACACACACACACACACACACACACCTCAATTCCTAAGCCTCAGCTTCTGGAACATTAATTAGTGTCACTGCATGAAACAAATGAAGCTGGGGACCTAGTTGCTTCCATCTGGAAAAAAAAAACTGCACCGGGAAATGCTGACGTTGGAAATGGCAGAGCCGTGCTCTCGTTACTGGGGTGTCACCAAGGAGCTCAGTATTCCGGAAGCCGGGGCACTTGAGTGGGATTGGAAGGTGGCGTGTGTTTCCGGTGAGGAGGGTGTCCTGGAGCAGAGGGGCTCAGCTGGGCGGCAGGGGTCCGATCGCAGATGTGATCCTCCGGCAAACTACACGTTCATCTCGGCCTCGTGGTTGCACTTATAAAGTGGGGGTTTGGTAGGACCCCCCTCCCAGGGTGGTTGTGAGCATCACGTGCCTGCATGGACCTGCACCATGGAGATGAACGCTGCTCTGATGATGAAGGCTTGTGGAGGCCTCCAGGAGTCTAGCTGTAAACACCCCAGGAGGTGCGCACAAAACACCAGCCGAGGAAACACAGAAAACCAGAAAGGGCCCAGGGAGTCATACAGCCTTCTTTTCCCATGTTGATTTTTTTCAATTCTAGTAAAGTGCATGGGACGTGAAATTGACCAACCAGAAGGGTGCCGCCCGGCGGCATTAATGCGTTCACGTTGCCAGGCAGCGGTCCCCACCGTCCATCCGCAGGACCGTTTTCATCGTGCAAACCTGAAACTCTGTCTTCATTGAGGTCAGTCCATTAAGGCTGCTGTAACAGAAATGCCACCAGCCGGGCGGACTAAACAACAAACATTTCCTTCTCATGGCCCGGAAGTCCAAGATCAAGGTGCTGGCTGATTGGGTGTCTGGTGAGAGCCACTTCCCGGTTCCCACTGGCCAGCTTCTTGCTGTGTCCCCACGTGGAGGAAGGGCAAGGGAGCTCTCTGCAGGTGTCTTTTTTAAATGTTTGTTTATTTTTGAGAGAGAGAGAGACAGACAGACAGACAGACAGACCGATGGAGCACAAGCAGGGGAGGGGCAGAGAGAGAGGGAGACCCACAATCCGAGGCAGGCTCCAGGCTCTGAGCTGTCAGCACAGGGTCTGACGCAGGACTTGAACCCACAAACCATGAGATCCTGACCTGAGCCAAAGTCAGATGCTTAACCGACTGAGCCACCCAGATACTCCTCTGGAGTGTCTTTAATCCCATGGATGGGGGCACCACCCTTGTGACCTCCCAGAGGCTCCACCTCCTACTGCCATCACATGCAACTTGTGGGGGAACACAGACATTCAGGCCATAGCACCACTACGTACTGACTCGCCATTCCTACTCTCCCACCCCCCAGCTCCTGGCTGTCACCATCCTACCTTCTGTCTCTGTGGATTTGACTATTCTAGGTTCCTTGTGTAATGGAGTCATGCAGTATCCGTCCCTTTGGAACGTTAGCGTAATGTCGCCAGGGTTCATGTCCCCTCCTTGCTCAGGCCGGAGGATACCCCGCTGTCTCCAGGGACCCCATGTTGTGTGGATGATGCTTGGGTTGCTTCCGCCTTCTGGGGCTGTGACTGGTGCTGGTGTGGGCGTGCGAAGCCACGTGAGCACTGTACCCTGGACCAGGTCCTCTTTGTGTCCGGTCCATCCCATCGCCTGCTCCATGGTGGGGTGGGAGAAGGAGGGCCACGCCCGAGGGGGGCACTCAAGCGATCGTTTGCTGGCTAGGTCACTTTGGGCAATCCCCTCATCCCTCTAGGTCTCTACTTCTCCACTGCAGAATGAGGGTCCTCACATTTCCTTCTAGAGAGCTGAGAGAGTAATATGGGGTGGCACATACTTGGCGAGCACCGCTAAGGGGAACTGCTGTTATTAATGGAGCATCTGGATCTGGGCCCATTGGTCATGGTTTTAATCCCACCATGAGCCCGTGTGGACGTGAGGATGTGGACGCTCAGAGAGGTTAGGTGACTTACCCAGTGACACACAGCTGGTCGGCTGTGGGGCTGGATGGGAACTCAGATGGTCCTGAGGACAAGCCCGTGCTTCCCCTCCCAGCGCCCTCTCAGCCTTTCTCCCCGAGCTCCACGGACAGGGCACCCCCCCACCCAAGCCTGCAGTGAGCTCCGCCAAACCTTGGTGAGGCTTGCCATGATGACCCCGGCCAGACCGTGGCTCCATGGCAGACAAGAGCCATGCACGATAGGTTTTCTTTCCACTGGCAGTGCCAGGCCTGGTGCTGGGCACGGGGTCCGTGTTGAGCAAACACTGTTGACTAATCCCTTTGGCTGTGCGGCGCGTAAGCCGAGTTCCAAACAAAACTCAGATCTGCATGCGGGCATCGAGAGCCGAGGTTGGAAAGCTGAACGCGGCTGACTTCTGTGGGGATTCCACACACACACACACACACACACACACACACACACACACACACACACCCCCCAGGAGCTCGGCAGCCTGTGGAGAAGGTTCTGTGCTCTCGACCGGGGCCAGGTTCGTCTCTCCTGTCATTTCCTCCTAATGATCCTGGTCCGTTAGCAGAGTGTGGCTCAAAACCCACTCCCCTTGTCGAGGTTCACGGGCTGGAGGGACCCAGCCCCTGCCCTCTCACCGCCTCCGCCAGGCTGCTCCCTGTGGCCTCCCTGGCCACACCAGGTCCTGCCTCCTCTCCGAAAGGGCTTCTGTTAACAGCTGCTAACCATTTTCTCTGCCTGGGAGACTCCCTCGGCTCCTGTAAGATGCCATCTCCAGCCGCTGGGTGGGGCCTCTCTGCTCAGCCTCTCCGTCTCCGTCCTCACCGTGTTCCTATCCTTCGAAGCACCTGTCATAAGCTGCGGTGACCACAAGTTCTACATTACGCATTTATTTACTCGTTTTGTCTGTCTCCACCACATCGTGAGCTGCAGACGGGCGGAATGCATGTCAGATTTACTGGGGTGCCCCCTTCCCAGCCTGGGGCCAGCCCGTAGTGTGTGTTTGGAGACTGACAGAGTGGCCAAGACAGACAGACTCACTGGACTGTGTCCGGAGGCTGATGGGCTGGATGACCCTGCCTTGCTTGGTAGATCCAGGGATTTCTGGCTTGGAGGGAGGAGCGGAGGAGGGCTGTGACCCTCCCTTCCAGACATCCCAGGTTCTATGTTGTGCGTGAGGACTAACCTTCTGGGGTTCCACGGGCCAGCTCAAGGAGCGACGGGTAGAAGCAGCAGCAGACTCGCCTACTGATGAGCCCCAGAACTCGGTACCAGCTGGCTGGACTGCAGGGGGATGGCTGTCTTGGAAGGAAGGGTTCCAGAGAACGATACAACAGCACTTGGAAGGCATATTATTCGCCCTTAAAAAAGAAGGAAATCCTGACATGTGCTTCAACTTGAATGAACTTCAGGACATTGTGTCAAATGAAAGAAGCCGGACACAAAGGGACAAATATCATGCGATCCCACATACATGAGGCGCCCAGCAGAGTCAAAATCGCAGAAGCAGAAAGGAGTGTGAGGGTTGCTGGGGGCTGGGGGAGCAGGAAGGGACGCTCACTGTGTAACGGGGGCAGAATTTCATTCTGGGGGGATGGGGACCTTCTGCACATGGATGGCACTGGGGGTTGGCTAACGACGCAACAGCCACTGACCTGTACACCTCAACGTGGTTAAACTGGTGAATTTTACGCCGTGTATACTTTCCCACAATTAAAACAAAAACTGGGCTTGGCTGTGCTGTGAGAAACGAGGTTCAGCTGTGGGTGTTTGGACCCCGTGGCTTTAGAGGCCCTTCCAATCCCGGATGTTAGTTCCGTATAACATGAACTGTATTTGAAGGGCACCTGCGTGGCTCAGTCGGTTGAGCGTCTGACTTGGGCTCAGGTCATGATCTCACGGTTCGTGAGTTGTGACCCTGCATTGGGCTAGATGGGGACCTTGCTTGGGGTCTTCTGTCCCCCCCCACTTCTTCCCTGCATATGCTCTCTCTCTCTGTCTCTCAAAAATAAACGAATCTTTAAAAAAAATGAATTTTATTTGAAAATGTCCCGTTGTTCCGTGTTCCGGCTCCAGGTGAGCCCCTTGAGACTCCAGGCAGGCAGCCAATGTGCTTGTCTTGTCCTCACGGCCTTTCTGTGGGACAAGTGGGGTCTTCCCGCTGAGGGCCCGAGGACATCAGAACTCATCTCATCCAGCCAGTGGAGAAAATGGAGCAGGCCACATATTCTCAACCATTGCCCCTGGAGATGTCTGCCATGACTCTTGGCCAAGTCCTCTTCCTCACGGCTGCAGGGTCGGCGCCCTGTGCCAAGAGGCCCCTTTGGTCAGATCTTTGCCTGTGTTTCTATTTATTCGTGACTAAGTCTTGTCCTCCCCTGAGCCCTGGATGTGGCCGAGACCTTCTCCCTCATTAACTAAGTCATTCAACATTTATCAAGCACCTGCTGATTCCCTATCCCTGGGATTGGAGGTGTGGGGACAGTCACACATAGAATGCAATGTGTCCTCAGCCCAGTGGGCACATAAAAGGAGTGGATGGAGTCTGCCTGGGCCCTGGGGGGCATCACGGAGGTTTTCCCAGCAGAAACTCTTGAGCGTCATCTTGAGAGCTGAAGAGAAGTTCAGAAAGGCCCAACACAAAGGCTGTCACCCAGAATGTTTCTGGAGGTTTTAATTCCATCTCTCTCAGGGAGAACTTTCTAAAAGAACCCTTTCTTCCGTCTCTTCTGCCCCTTTGCAACTCTGCTTTCCTTCTTTCCTCCCACCCCTTCCTGTTTCTTGCCCTTGGAAAGGCACAGACAAAAGGCAGGAGACTAGGGGTGTGGAAGAGGTGGGAGTCGTGAGACTCTTCCAGAAGGAGAAAGCATGAAGGCTCCTTCTTCTGCCTCAGCGTCGCAGCCCTGCCCCCACTCTGTGGTCTTTGCCTGTGGGAGGCAGTGTGAAGTCAGCCCTTCTTTACCCAGTGATCGGAGGCCAAACCATGTGAGGCCGAGTGAGAACATCCTTCTGGGAGGCCAGCCGGTGTGGGGTGAGGATGGCCATTTGGACATGGCTGCATAGACAGTGAATGTTAGTCTCACTCTAAGACCTCTGAGTTCCCAGCAGGGCATGGCGTGGTCAGATTTAGGTTCTGTAAGGATGACTTTGCTGCCGGGGGGGAGAAGAGATGGCGGAGAGATCCATGTGGTGGTTGGCTGTTCCAAGATGGTGGCCATTTATTGAGCTCCGGTGTTGGGCCAGGAGGGACACGTGGTCCTTCTAACCCTTCAGATCTCTGCAGCAGCTCAGCCAGACTGGAATTGCATTGTCCCCATGTTGTCATGAAGGGAAACATCCTCAGAGGCCTCTCTGTCATGAAGGGAAACATCCCCAGTGCCTCGGCTGGTTCAGTCGGTTAAGCGTCAGACTTGGGCTCAGATCATGATCTCATAGGTTTGTGGGTTCAAGCCCTTCATGGGGCTCTGTTTGGGATTCCCTGTCTCTCTCCTCTCTATGCCCCTCCCCTGCTCTCTCTCTCTCAAAATAAATCAACTTAAAAATAAAAGAGAAAGAGAGAGAAACATGCTCAGAGAGGTCCAGTGTCGTCTTCAGCGTCACACAGCCAGACGTAGCCAAGAGTCCATGCCATGCCTGTGTCCCCTCCCCCCTCATCAGCGGCAACACACTTCACTCTCCCACCTGTGGGGGCCCCTCTTCCTCTCTCCCTCTCCCAGCAGCCTTCAGGAACCTTCAGGTCCACGGGTGACATTTGTATGCAAGTTGATTTCCTTCCTGCTCACAATAAATGTCAAACTGAATGATGGAAGTGATTCAGCAAGAAATAGAATTTGAGGGGGGGAAAAGAGCTGTGTAAAAACATTTGCAAATGGATTAAAAATCTGAGTCCACCAGCTCATGCCAACATACTTGGAAGTTGGGGAGATATTTTTAGACCATGAGATCCAAATGGCACAGATCGTGGGCTGGAAAAGATGTAAATGGAAAGGATAGTTGGGTGGCTTTGACCAGAGATTGCTTCGCTGAGTTTCTCCTTAGCTATAAACGGCGGCATCCCAAATCCAAATGCAGAATCCCCTGGAAGCAACTCTTCCTCCTCCCCTCCTCCCCCCCATTATTCCCCTTGTCCGGCAGGAGCCCCAGGGCTCTGCACCTGTTCTCGGAAACCCCTGGAGAGATGGACACGCAGCTGCTTTTTCATGCCTTTGGAGGCCAGAGAGGGAAGCGCGGCAGGAACCCTCTGGAAGACCTTGTTGGCTCATGGACCTCGAGGGAGCTCAGGGGCAGGACCTAGAGCTGGGAGTGGGGTTTACCTGGGGCCAGGAATGCCTGGAGCCAGGGACCGGAGGACTGGCCATACATTCTCTCTTCTCTGCCTCTCCCTGCAGACTCCCCACCTGGTGGGGAGCAGTGTCTTCAGCTTTTCTTCTTTCTGTCCCTGCGGAGGGGGTGACCTTGATCCTTCCATTCTCAGGCTAGGGTTTCCGGTGCCCGCTGCTGGATTCCCCCTTCCTTAGGGGTAGGGGTCAGAGAAAGCATGACGGCAGCTGTGAAACGGGGGGCAGTCCAGCTCCCAGAAGGGGGGGCGTGCTTGTCAGTATCTGTGCCACGGATCTCAGGGGCGCTTGTCACCCGACTTCATTAACAAGCATGCCGGGCACTTTTCCAGATGCTCCTCCCCGGGGAAGTCCTTTCGCCCTCACAACGACGGCACCGAGTGTGCCAAGTTATGTGAAAAGTACGAAGAGCATTGGTTCCTGTGTGGCATCACTGGGACAGGGAGCCAGGAGCATCTGGAAGTTGCTGAGGATGATGTCCGGCGTGTGGAATGTACTCAGGGTTGACATCCTTTCCCATCCCTTTGAGAGATTTCTCAGTTACCTTTATTTTTATCAAAGGCATACACACCCCCAATTCAAGCCCCAGCCCCGCGCCACCCTAGCCGGGTCCCGAGCCCCTCCCAGAGGCAGTCACTTCTCTTTCGTCTATTCTCAGACCTCCTGGTGCTTCTGGCCTGGCTCTAAATCCTGGGTTCAGGCTGCCGTCTCTTGATGAATCAACTCCCAGCATTTTTATTGATTTCCTGTTCTATCTTGACTCCTGATGGTTTATATTCTCTTTTCCTCTTCTCTCTGTTCCCACTGCTCTGCTCTGTCTGCTTCTTTGGTCTCAGATATGTCTCTTTCCTCCATTCTCCCTGCCCCATCACCCCATCACCTTCCTTTCCTTGTCCCCCGCCCCCTGCACAGTGCAGTCTGTCCTTCCTCCTGCACCTAAAAGCTCCTCCTCACCTTCTCTTAGGTCTCTTCCTCTTCTGCTTTTGTAAGTATATATATATATATATATAAGTTTATTTATTTTGAAAGAGACAGAGATATCACAAGTAGGGGAGGAGGAGAGAGAGAGGGAGAGACGGAAACCCAAGCAGGCTCTGAGCTGCCAGTGCAGATCTGGGGCTTGAACTCATGAAGCTGTGAGATCGTGACCTGAGCAGAAACCAAGAGTCAGACGCTTAACTGACTGAGCCACTTGGGCACCTCCCTTCTTCTGCTTTCTTACGGGGACTCCTCTGTGCCCTCTTCTGGAAACCTATAGCATCTTTTATGTATTTTTTGGGGGGGCATACCTTTATTATGAACTTTTCTTTTTTTTTAATAATTTTTAAAAAATTTTTATTTATTTTTTATACAGAGAGAGACAGAGCATGAGAGGGGGAGGGGCAGAGAGAGGAGGAGACACAGAACTGGAAGCAGGCTCCAGGCTCTGAGCTGGCTGTCAGCACAGATCCCGATGTGGGGCTCGAACCCAGGAACTTTGAGATCGTGCCCTGATCCGAGATCAAGGTCAGACGCTGAACCGACTGACCCACCCAAGTGCCCCGTCACTGATTTCTAGATCCCTTTGTCTTGCACACGTTACCTGGTGAAGTCTGTGGAGCTCACTCCGTGACACGAGATCCGGGGTTCTCACTTTGTGGAAGAGAGAAGCATCCGCAGGGCTCTGAGATGACTCAGCGTCACATGGGAGAAAGTGAGCGCCACACGTATACGCGTGTTCAGGGCCGGGTCCCATGTGACTCAGCCTGTCTCCCCCCGCTGGGTGCCTGCTCCTGGGAGGGACTCAGGAAGTGCCAGTTGAATGGCATCAGAGAGAAGTCACGTTCATCGTCATCAGATGCGTCGGCCGCGCCATCGGGCTGCTCTGCTCTCCTTTTCTGAGGCCGTGCGCACACACACACATCCTCCCCCACACTCCACGCACACGCTCCTGGCCCTACCTTCATCTCCTGCATTTTTATAGCTTTCTATAAATCCTGATTTCTGTTTGGGAGGCAGCCTGCTTGTACAAGCCGTGGGTACTTTGTGTCCCCCTGCCACCCCAGATAATTTATGGGCTTGGAGATAGAGAACTTGCCTCTTGCACTGACAGTATTGAATATACATTGCTTCCTTGCAAAGTAGCTTTCAGAGTTGCAGTAAATCCTCTGGAAATTAGCTGGAGTTAACTATGGGGAGGTTAAGCACCAGTAATTACGCGTCCCCTGGGAACTTCTGCTGACATGTGGACCCATGGCTATCATGGTGTCCCAGAGTCCTAGAATTTTGGAGCTGGAAGAGGCCTTGGGGATGGAGAGCCTGAGCCCACAGAGGGGAGGGGGCAGTTTGCCTGAGGACACACAGCGAGGCCAGTGCCTGAGGCTCCTGAGCTCGGGGTGGCGCCTGTGTTCTGTCCCGTTCCAGGCGGGGCGCCATTCGGCCAGGCCAGCTGGAGGCCTGACGCAGCTCCAGAGCTGTTTCCCACAGCACTCCCCAAATGAGTTATGAGTTCGGCCCCCACCTCAGTGGCCATCGTGAAAGCGTTGCGTTGACGGCAGCTTAGGTGGGGGGGGTGGATGTTGAGATGGGGATTGGGAAGCCACCACGGAGCTGTCAGGAATGATCGTGTACCGGAAGGTTATCTGGTGCTTCTCCTGCCCTAACAGGGAAACCAGGCTGGCCGCTCCTGGGCCCTCATCCTGTAAAGAGCCCAGGATTCGAACAGACCAGGCGACTGAGTATCCTTCAACTCTTTCAATGTCCAAGGAGCACAGTGCTCGGTGTTTGGCATCGGGCAGGGTCCTCGGGCCGCAGGCACATGGAAGGCAGACATGTCGCCCGGAAATTCACGGAACGTTCTACAGGGCCTCCCATCTGCCTGCCCGGCAGCCTGATTCCTCCTTCCCAAAGGCCAGCTCTTTGCTCCCCCCCTGACGTGACAGTGACATGAAGATGATGGTGTGACACCGCAGTTGGGAACACTTGGGACTTGGGTCTGCATGTCTGCTCTGCCACTTCCCGGGACACCCCGCAGTCTGTTTACCTTTCCAAGCCTCAGTTTCCCAGTCTGTAGAGTGGGTGGGAAGCAGTGAGGATTTCGAGATGGTACTATCTGGAGACGCCCGGAAGGTGGTAGTCCACACTTAAAAGTCTAGGGGGGCTCAGTCGGTTGAGCGTCCGACTTTGGCTCAGGTCATGATCTTGAGGTTCCTGGGTTCGAGTCCCAGGTCAGGATTCTCTGCTGTCAGCATGGAGCCTGCTTCTGGTCCTCCGTCCCCCTTTCTCTGTGCCCTCCTCCTTCTTGTGCTTTCTCTTTCTCTCTCAAGAAATAAATAAACATTAACAAAAAAAGGTCCAAGGCCCCTTACAGTTTCTCCCCGACCCATCTGTTCTAAGAATAAAGCCCTCTGTTTTTAGATCGCTTTGTAATTGCCACCCCCCGTGCACACTCACTGTGTCTCGTCAGATCCTCCCAGCCAGGGAAACGGGCAGGAACTATGGTCCCCATTTACAGGAAAGGAACAGGCTTGGAGACAGGATCCGCATGTCGTCACCAACCGCGTGGCCTCTGGGGGCCTCCTGCCACCCTGCAGAGTGGCTGGTGGAGCGGCACAGCCCCGTGGCCGGCGGGTTCCACCAGCACTAACACCTGGCACTCCCCCTTCCCCCTCCCCGCCCTCCTTGTCTCCATCTGCACAACCCAATGAAGCAGGTTTTCCCCTTATTTTTACAAACTAGGAAACCGAGGCACAGAAAGGTCACGTGACATGCCTTACTCAAGTTCAGCCCAGGCTGTTGGCCTGCAGAGTCCTTGCTCACACCCTGGACACGAGGCCTTCCTTTTATTGGGAATCGAGGCCTGCTTGGAATGATGGTAATGGCTCCATCACATGTGGCATAGAGGCCCCCTGCGTGGGACCGAAGACACGTTCCCCCTCCCACCTCACACCAAAGGCGCTCGATGCCGGAAACACGTGCCGGTGGCCAGGTGAGGGCACAGGGGGCAGCGCAAGAGGCAGGGGAGAAAGTGCCAGAAGGGGTGTGGCTAAACCAAAAAGAGAAACGCTGTGTGGTCTCCATGTTGGGCTCCAGAGCCACTGTGCTTGGGCGGGAGCCCCAGCTCTGGGATGTCCCTCCTGTGTCGCTTGGGGCAAGTTCCTTAACCTCTCTGTGCCTTTCAGGCTTCTGATCTTGTCTCTCGGGCTTGGTGTGAGGGTTAAATTACTTGTATTTATAGAGCACTGAGGAGGTAGGCTGGTGCTTAGCTCTGAAGATACTTGTGGGGTAAGTAAAGGAAACTGGGGATGGGCAGGGGCGACCCCTGGGGTCCCAATGGGCTGAAGAGCAGCCTGAACCCTCACTCCTGGACCCCGCTGCATACAGATCATGACTGCTTCCCTCGTATCTCACTCCTCACTGCAAAATGGAGGAAATGAAATTAGGTAGCATAACCGCCTTGTGCAGTTCTGGGTGGTTCATGGCCGGGTGTCTGTGCCCGGGCCCCGTTCTGGGTGGTTCATCGCGGGGGGTGTCTGTGCCCGGGCCCCGTTCTGGGTGTCATCGTGGGGGTGTGTCCATGCCCGGACCCCGTTCTGGGAGGTTCATGGAGGGGTGTGTCCATGCGCAGGCCCCGGGATGGGGAGCAGGGTCAGGGTGCTGGAGGACACATGGAGGAGGTGGGGGTTGGTGATGATCTTTGACGAAGCCCTTTTCTCTACGCGCCCTCTGAGAACCCGGGTGCTCACTCGTCTCTGACATGTGGGCCTCTCTCTCCCGGCCCCTTTTCACATCGCTTTGGTTCTCATGAATGCTGTGTTTCAATTAAATTATTATTAGCCCTCCAATCTCTGCAATTAAAGAAGCAATTTTCTGTCCTTTCCCTGGAAGAGACTGCTTACCTGGATTGGCAGCGCCTTTAGCAGAGAACAAAGCAGGAGTGAATACCCCAGGGCCACCGGCTTCAACTGGTGCTGCTGGGGGGGGGCAGTTTCTATGGGGGGGATTTCTGCAAAGGCTAACTGAAAAGGAAGTAAGCCCATTAAATGCCAGCCTCCCCCCCAACCTTTATTTCCAAAGGTTTTGCTAAAATGGGTCTTAGTGATAGCTCCAATTTGTAATTCTAATTTCCTTGGAAACAGGGCTAAACACAGCATTGTCATTCCGCTCCCACTCCCGGGGGATTCCCCCCACCAGGATGAAGATTTATGGCCTGAGCCTCTCTCTGGGACAGAGACGGGTGTTGGGGTTAAGGGTGGGGGCTGGGTGGGCTCCCTTACAAATATCTCAAAGGCGTTTTTTTCTTTAAGTCCTGCGGAGCTCTCCTGAAGCTTCAGGTTGCCTGGTTATATTCTGAATAAAATATGAAGCAGGGATATGCTATTTATTTATTTATTTAAGAGAGAGAGAGAGAGAGAGAGAGAGAGAGAGAGAGAGAGAGAGCGCGAGCAGGGGAGGGGCCGAGAGAAGAAAGAGAATCCCAAGCAACCTCTGCACCTTGAGTGCACGGAGCCTGATACAGGCTCGACCCCATGAACAGGGAGATCCTGACCTGAGCCAAAATCAAGAGTCGGAATCTCAACTGACGGAGACGCCAGGCGCCCCAGGAACGCGATATTGTTAAGTGAAATGCTTTCAGCACTACAGGAGTGGTCTTCTGTCTGGGTATTTATTTGAGGAAGGAGAAGGCCCTGACTTCAGAGGGTCATGGAGACCTCCCACTAGGCTGAGCCCTGGGGCAGGCTTTGCCCAAGTGGGACTGAATGGAGAGGGAACGGGGCTCATTGCGGTTGAAGCCACTGGTGTTTGAGAAGTTTGGTGTTGGCGGTGAGGGGCTGGTCTTGCGGCCATTTACGCACTCTGCGAATGTATTTCGCACCTGCTGTGTGCCAGGCTCCGTGTGGTGCTTGGCACCGGGGTGGGGAGGGGACCATGGTGAACCCTGACCCAAAGGTCCTCTGATTCCATGGAGCTTACAGCCAGTGGGGAAGACAGACATCGTTCAAGGAATGAAAAAATTAATGTCAAGTCACTAGCATGCATAATCGAGAGAAAGAGTGCTTGATGCATTGAGCTCCTTGGAGAACTTGCTTTGCAGACACAGGGACCGAGGCACAGACGAAGAATCTGGTTCACTCTAGGGGAGCAGGAAGGAGGGTGTAGACAGAGAGCCCTGCTGCCAGTCTTGGCAATGACAGGCCAGAGTTAGGACTTTTGGCAAGTCACTTCTGCTCTCGGAGCCACAGTCATCCCATCTGGGAATGGGGCTCATGAGACCTGCTTCTGGGCAGTGGCTGGTGGACCTGGCACCCAGAAGCCTTTAACACATGGGGACGCAGAATCCCTATTTTGTCACCGCAGTGTGGTGTCACTCTGGGCAGAATGTCACTTGGGGTCCCACACACACAGTCGCTCTTGATTTAGGGCTTGGTAGGGCCCAGGCCTGTACTTTATAGGCTTCTGCTCACATCAGTGCCCTGTGAGGGTGCAGTCGTGTAGGAAGGCGGGAGAATCTGCCAGGGTCCTGGGGTTACTCAGGGGCAGAGGCGGCCTGTGGCCCCAGACTGAGGAAGTGCAATGTGGGTTTATTTTCTTCTCATGCCCTGCTGCCTTCCTGGTGGGGGGAGATGGTCATGTAACCTTGAGCCCCGACTTCTTCCTGAGTGAGGCAGAGAAATGCCCCCCACGAAGAGTCATGGGCAACAAGGTCATGCATTCAGTAACTGTTTCCCCATGCATCTTTCTGTGCCAGGGGAGGCTCTAGGCACAAGGACACGGTGGGGTAGGGAGGATCCTAGGACCCCTGTCAGGAAGCTTGCATTGTGGGGCAGACAGGAGGCCGAGATGAGCAAATGGATCACCTGGGCCCTGGTGAGACATTCCAGGATGAAAGGCAGCAGGGAAAGGGCAGAGATGTGTGTTGAGGGACAGGTTTCTTCAAAGAGGTTCTCTGTTTATTTTCTTTTTTTTAAGTTTATTTAATTATTTTGAGAGAGAGAGAGGAAGAGAGAATCCTAAGCAGGCTCACACCATCAGCATGGAGCCCAACAGGTGGGCTCAAACTCATGAACCGTGAGATCACAACCTGAGCCAAGATCAAGAGTCAGATGATTGACTGAGCCACCCAGGTGCCCCCAGTGTTTTAAGGTGACTCTGAGCAGAGAATTGATTGAAATAAGAGAAAAAGCCATATGTATTACTTTCCTGTGACTGCTGTAACAAATAGCCCCAAACGTAGTGGCGTAACATGGACGGGTCACCGTACAAGCGTGGAGGGCAGGAGTTTGAAACGGGCCCCGCCGAGCGGAGACAGGCTGCTGGCAGGGCTGTGTTCCTTCTGGAAGAAGACTCTGTTCCCTTGCTCTCTCCGGCTTCCAGAGGCCGCCTGCCCTCTCTTACGCCATCTTTAAAGGCAGCCAGCAGGGACCTCTTCCTGTCTCTGACTCTTGTCTCCTGTCCTTCTTCTTTCTTCCACTTTAGGGGACCCTTGTGATTACTTTGGGTCCCCTTGGGTAACTCAGAATAATGTCCTCATCGAAAGGGTCAGATGACTAGCCAACCTTAATTCCTCTTTGTCTTGGAACGCAGATGCTCACAGGCTCTGGGGATTGGGACACGGGCAGTCAGGGCCTTCATGGCAGAATCTTTTGGATAAGGATGGCCAGGGGAACTCTGACCAATCACCAAGTTTTCTGGGCCTCACGTCTCCATCTGTAAAAGGGGTATAGACATGTCCGTGCATCGTAGCTCTTCAGAATGCTCTGGTGTGGTATTTTAAGGCCCCAGGTCTACCCGTGGTGACTGTTAGCATAGGGAGGAGGGGAACCTGGGTGGCTCCGTAGGGTTAGCAGTAGGGAGGCTGGAAATCTTTCTTTTTGACTCAGAAGGCGTTTTCCTCTGGCGCCGGTCTGTGTCAGTCCTATGTGGGAACCTGGTGACACTGAAATTTTAAAAAGCCATATTTAGCAGAATGTAAACTTCATTTTAAATTTGTGCCAGACACAGGAATGTAGTGAGAACTTGCAGTTTCCAATTAATCTTAACCAAAGTGTAAACAAAAAAAAATCTATGTTTGAGTATTTTACTTTTAAAAGGTTTACAGGGCACCTGGGTGGCTCAGTCAGCTAAGCAGCCAATGTCAGCCCAGGTCATGATCTCAAGGTTTGTGGGTTTGAGCTCCACATGGGGCTCTGTGCTGACAGCTCAGAGCCTGGAGCCTGCTTCAGAGTTTGTGTCTCCCTCTCTCTTTGACCCTCTCCTGCTCACACTCTCTCTCTCAAAAATAGATCTTAAACATTTTTTTTCAAAGGTTTAACATTAGGTTTAGAAATTTAGAGAAACAAAATCAAAATGGAGTATGAAATACGCAACAAAAATGACATTCCAATAAAGTAAATTACAAAGAAATGGGAACCAAGAAGACAAAAACATTGGCCTGACTCAAAGAAAGTTCATGAACAAGTAATGCCCAAACTCGTTTCTGTAGAGGCCACGTTTCGGTTTGTTGTAAAACAGGGTGGGATATTGTTGGAAGAGATATTTGAGCAAGGATAACAGCATATTACTGTTTTCAGTGTTCTTTTTTCATCATCTACTGGAATGAAGATTTGAAAACAGAAGGAAGATACCCTGTGTAGTCCTAAAGCTGTTTAAGAAATGCTGAAAATGAGTCTTACTGGACGGTGACTTGTAGGTCGAGTTAAAATATTTCACAATGTCATCTCTAGTTACCATTTCTCTTCCGGTGTTTGAACGTGGCAAAAATCAGAGATCAATTCCAAATCCAAGCATTGCTCTAAGGAATTTTATTGATAATTGCACTCAGGGCTGCCTCAGGTACCTTCCGCAGAGTGAAGCGCCTCCAAATTACAGTTAATTAAAAACTATCTAACAACTACATGGACACAGGAAAGGTTGCATTACTTGGCCTTTTGTCGATAGAGCGCATAGTATGTGAAAACTTAATTGTAAAATCTAATTCATGCGTTTAGTGGATTGACGGCAGAGAAGTTTTGTGGCATAAATATATGATAATTATGAATTGTCTTTAAAAAAGGCCATTTAATACATGTTGACCCTGGCCCCTTCTCAGGAGCCATCTGGTAGGGACATAAGACTTGACTATCAAGCCAATGGTGAGAAAAAGCCTGAGGGCTTGGGGCTGGAGGAAGCCTGAGGAACTTTCCTTGAAAACATGGTCTGCACTTTCTTTCCTTTGCTGCCTGGAGCTCCTCTTCATCACTCGTCTGGGTTTGGGTCCAGTTTCATTTGTGGCAAGTTGCTCTCCATTCCCTTATCGATAAAGCAGGGATAACATAAATGTCCCCAATGTTGCTATGAAGACAGAATGCACGGAAGGTAGCCTGCGGTGGTTGCTTGTGCAAGGGTCCCTTGAGCTCCCTGAGCTTTAGCCTCTCCCCTGTAAGGAGAGCTATGGCTGCCTCTGCCTTAATTGTGAGGATCAAGGTCAACGGACACGGTGGTGACTCTGAGCCTCTCTTCTTTTATTGGAAGAGCCCCATCCTACCTGTGTCTGCGTTCATCTGTTCATTCCTTTTCCTTTCATAGAATATTTGAGCATCTATTTCGTGCTGAAAATGTTCAGACACTAATAAGTTAAAGAGTTAATTCACACTCACAAGGAAATTCGTCAAATCAATCAAATCAAGGAAATGAAAGCATAGTTACTAGTGGAAGCATTGGGTCAGTGGTCCGGAATGCCCTGTGCACCACTCCTGGGGCTTCTCACACCCTCTTAACTACTGGCATAGGGGTCCGTGTTCTCCACCAGGCCCTCAGTGTGTCCCTCAGCATGGGGACTATACCCCTGAACCTCAGTATTTATGGGAAAAATGAATCCCATCTATGTCAGCCGTAGGTTCTGAGAACTCAGCTTTGGGGCCAGAACCTTTGTAGACCTAGAAAAGCTTGCAGAAAGAGGTTCATATAGACCCCGTGTGGCATTGACCTTACCCAGACCCAGGGACCAGCTGACTCCTGGTCTCCTCTTTTCTGAAGCCTCCTCTGTTTCCATAACACAGTGTTTTACTTTCCCTTCGCCTCTTCCAGCACCTTACATCCACACCGGGCGTTGTTTGATCTCGTCCACATGTGCACAATCCTTCCCGTCCAAGTATTGCCCCGCAGGAATCCTCATCTTATGTAAATTGGCTTCTAGATCTTTCTCGCATTTATATTGTTTCAGTTTGACTTAAAAAAAAAATCTTGACTGATGAATAGTAAGCCACACTTCAGTTTGAAATATCCCGGATAATCTCAAGAAACAATAGGTCTCTAGGCCGTAATTTTCTCTTTGACATCACCGGGTTACAAAAGTCCGCCCTTGAAGGTTGTGATGGCCACGTGAGCAGGTGGGTTCTTCGGCAAATATTTATCCAACATCTACTATGTGCAGGTACTGTTCTAGGTGCTTAGAATGTATGAGTGAGCAAAAAAGGAAAATAACCTTTGCCTTCATGGAAGGGGCATTCTAGATGGAGGGGTGGCTGATAGATGTGACAGCTAGTAAAACTTTATAGTGTAGTAAACATACTACAGAGAAGCATGCTTTAGGTAAGAACTATGGAATGTCAGTTATACCTCAGTAAAGACATGAACTAATTTAGAAAAAAAAACATGCAGAAAAACAGGGCATAGCAAGGTAGATGGAAAGATTGAACACAATTTGGCAACTTTAAAAGACCATGGAGATGTTGTTTTGTGAAGTATGCACTAACAAAAATAAGGCAATTCAATAAACTTTTTTATCAGCTTCCCTCAACTCCCAGAAACTTCCAGAAAGGCAGTCTCCCGCCCTTCCAAGTGCATCCATCTCAAGTTCTGGTAGTTTTCAGAAAATTAGAATACTGTCTCTATGGGCAGATCATTCTTGCTGACTTGAAAGGAAAGTGACCCAAAGGACACAGAGGAGCATTAGCAGTTTCCACTGAGTTAGAAGTAGGGCGTGTGTCAGTGGGGTGTTCTTTTGTACAAATGGGTGGTGAGGGAAGCTTCCATTGAATTGGGAGCCGGTAGGGGCTGAGGACCCACATGAATGGCGTTGGCTTTTATGACATCCTGTTCATGGAGAGTTCGGGATGCCTGCCCAGATTCCTCTTGGATGGACTCTGGACACTGCAGAAGCCAAAGTAACCTCAAATGAGGACTCTTGATCCACTGGGGAGAAGAGACTCATGTTTTATCTCCCCCAGAATCTGGGGCTGTGAAGTTGCAGTATGTGTTTGTGTATCTTCTTCTTTTCAAGGGGGAGGCAGATTAGTCTCAGTGAGAACGGGGCCATGAGTTCAACAAAGAGTCCTTGGGCCACTCTGCCTGTGCCTGGTGCCATGACAGTCACTGGGGATCAAGCAAGAGGGCCATTAATTCACGCCCTCATGAAGCTTTGGGTCTAGTGGGGAAGACAGGCATTTAGATGAGCAACTATGGTAAAGCGTGACTAAAGGCAGTGCATTCGGTGTGGAGGACAGGGAGGGAGGGGCGGGGGCAGTGATTAGAGTCCTGTGCTCCTTAACAGAAAAGGGGGTGTTTAAGCCGTGAATGGTAGAAGGAGGTCACCCTCACGTTAGTGCCCAGGATGGAACGGAGAGCCACGTCCCTAGAGGTAGGAGACCAGTCAGGAGTCTGGTAAAGACCTTATTGGAACAGCATTAGAATGTAGCAAATGGAAGAGGCTATTCCGCCTATTTGCAGTGTTGGACTTGAAGGTGTATAAATAAATCCTTGATGATTTAAACTCTGGACTTGAGAACAGGGTCCAGTGTTTTGACAGACTGCCATCGTCTTGAGTCTTGGGTTTTGCCATGTCCATTCATTGCCTCAGGTCCTAGATGTCCTCACTGGTCAGGTCTCTACTTCTGGAAAGCTGGGTTGCCATGGATTCTTACCCCAACCCCAATTAATTCGATTCCAGCTCACTCTGCTAACGTGCACTGAGGGCCTCCCAGTGCTCCATCTCATCTCACGTGCTGCCACTGTAATGATTGGGGATAGGGTCCCTTGGGAACGTGGATCTCATTTCGGGTCCATAGAGCATTAACAGAAAAACTTTGCACATGGGCCAGGTTAAGTTAAATGAAGTCGATAAGTGCTTTACCTCTGGTTCTCAATGGTTCCTCATGACAGGGAGCAGGTTTTTATTGAAATCACTTTAGAGGAAGTGAGACTGATGTCTGGAGACACAAAGCCACTTGCCCACGGTCGCACGGTGAGTGAGGAAAAGCAAGGAGGTGGTAGTCCAGGCCTCCGGCTCTGCTTGAGGACCACAGATGGGAAGGGTGGAGAGGACACGAGAGTGGCCTCCTGTGCTCCTCCCTTCTGGATCTCTGTGTGAGGAGGAGGTGCTCCCCAGATCACTGTCTGGCCTCAGCAAGGACGATGCAGATATGTCCCAATAGGGCCATGAAGAGACATCCGTGGGCCACCCTGAACGCACACACATTCCGTCTCCTCCCACTCTGGGGACTGGGAAGCCACCTGTAAGGACAACATCCAACACACCTCAATCCACATGCCCAATTAGTTGGAGAGCATCTCTGAGGAGAAGCAGGCTTTATGGTCCTGGGAGACAGAAGAGGCAGGGTCCCATGGGGAACATCTGGCCTTGTCAGATGTGTCTACGGTGGGCTCCAAGGGGAACCAGACCCAAAGATACACGGGATCTGTGGAATCCCCAGAGATTAGAGCTGGCCAGGGAGGGCTGGGTCCCCTGACTGAGGAGACAGAAACTGGACAAGCCTTTGGCAGGACTGGGGTAGCAGGATTGAGACCCTGGATAGAGGTGACTGACCGTATCATCCCCAGTCCCTTTGGATTCTGGGAGGATGTGATTCTCGTGTGAGTCGCAGTAGATGTGGGAGCGTCTCCTGGTCCACGTACGCGATCAGGACACTGCTCTCTTAGGGATCATAGGATGGAAGGATCCTGATATGTGGTACTTGGGGTTTCAGGGATGCCAGTGGCTTCTGGGAGGCCAAGATGAGCTGGATTTGCCACTACCTGGCGGCAGTCTGACGAATAAAGTTCTAGAGCCCAAGCTGATTGTAGGTGGAGCATGAGGAGTACAGGTCAAGGCACAGGGCCTCAGCCAAGGAGTCACCATTCTGCTGTGTATTCAGGACTAAGGAGTGGTAGAAGGGATGTGAGGCCCGAGGCTGGTGGCCAGGGGAGTCCTGGGGGACACGTGAGGACCTGGTGGGGCTGACCACCCCCTGTTGGGCCCTTCTTCCCTCTCTGCCATGTGGGGCAGAACTCCAAGATCAACAGATACTTCTCTCCAAAACTCATTGTCTTGAATACAGTAAAACCTTGGTTTGAGAGCCTCATTTAGTTCCAGAAATGTGCTTGTAATCCAGAGCACTTGTCTATCAAAGCAGATAATGAAAACTCAGATGATTCTTTCCACACCCAAGACTGTTCATATAAAAATGATTACAGCATGGTAATATAATACCAAATAATAAAAAAAAATAGAAAACATAAAGAAAAATAAACAAATTAACTGCACTTAACCTTTGGAAACCTTCGTGGCTGGAGTGCCTGGATCTCAATCGGTTGAGTGACCAACTTCAGCTCAGGTCATGATCTTGCAGTTCACGGGTTTGGGCCCCACGTCGGGCTTTGTGCTGACAGCTCGGAGCCTGGAGCCTGCTTTGGATTCTGTGTCTCCCTCTCTCTCTGCCCCTCCCCTGTACGTGCTCTGTCTCTCTCTGTCTCTTAATAATAATAGATATAAAAAAGAAAGAAGAAAACCCTCGTGGCTGGTGTGAGGGAGACATGAGAGAGGCAGGTGACTGTGTAGGACGACTTTCACTATCACTAACAGAATCACAGCTATCTTTTGGATCATGGAATCTTTCTCTGCATGGGCGCCATTTCATACGCTTGCCTGGATGTTGACTGCGGTCCAGTATTAATAAACTCTTGTCATACGCTGTATTTCATGGAACTGACAATAAGGCAGCAGAGGAAAGGGTCTGTATCTGCAGGCAGCCTGAAGAAGGAAGCAAAGCATTCCTAAGCTCACTCTTGTCTGGAAAAGCAAAGGACTGTCAATAGTGGTTTTGAAGTGACAAAAAAAATACATGAGTGCCAGTTGTGGGCACCTTCCAATGTTCTGAAAAATCACTGATGTCTACCAAAAACGGTGGCCTGAGACCATGCATCTGAGCATGAGAGATGATCACCCACAATCCTGGAGACAGAGAGAGAGAAAGAGAGAGAGAGGGAGAAGAACCAATACTATTCATATTGCGAGACATTGCTCATTTATCAAGTTAAATTTTATTAGAAATGTTTGGTCGTCTTGCGGAACCCTTGCAGAGCAAGTCACTCGCCATCCTAAGAGCTTGTGGTGACGGCCCCCACTGATTTCCTCCAGGCTGCAGGTGCCCGTCACTGGGAGAGGAGAAGGCACACACACAGTGTGACACTTGCAAAGGCCCCACAGACCCCCTGATCTGGCTCCTTGATTTCACACAGAAGCAAAGTCCCCAAGTCTAGAGATGAGAGGTGACCTGCCCACAGCCCCACGGCAGGTTGGTTGAAGACCGAGGGGTGGCCCTGAGGAATCTCTGCTCCAGTCAGTGACCTTCCTGTGTTGCACGTTGAGAGGAGGCTATGGGAATGCACGTTCAGCAGCTCCTGGTTGGCCTGCTCACTTTTAGAATTTATGTGGCTGTGTCCTGCCCCACACAGAGAGCCTCGTTTATTTGGTCTGACATAGAGACTGGGATTGGTGTTTGGTTTTTATTTCTGGGAGGTGATTGTGAGCCGATGGCTCTGTTGAACTAACCCCAAACGATGCTTATCAAGGAAGGTCTGGGTGGACCTCCAACCGAAGCACACACTGAATGTGATTTCTAAGAAGGAATGGCTCATGAAAGAAGCAAGAAATGTGTCTGGTTGGGCTAGAGTCTGAACGGGGGTCAGCTGCTCAGGGCACAGCAAGGCCCTTACTGTCTGTCTTCGGTTCTTGGCACATGTCACAGCGGGGAGTAGGTGTTTGAGGATCAGTTACTGCTCCTTGAGTGAGTGAGTGAGTGAATGAATGAATGGGAACACTTGGTTCTAGATACAGTCTAAGGCAGTGAGCAGAGGAATGGGACTCCCGTGCTTAGGACCTTTTCTGCTTCTGTTTCATGACTCCACATGGAGACAGAACCTTTGAGGGTGGACCTAGAAATGCTTGTCCTTTGGAATAAGAAAAAAAATCCATGTTTGAGAGAAGAGGGCATGGGACCGAGTGGATGGAGTCTCACAGTAGATGACAACACTTCTCTTCCTAGAAGTTCTCTTCATGAGCTGGACGACCGCAGTCATGGGGTTACATTTATGGTCTTAGTCTCATCATCTATCAGATAAGGATGTGATGCCCCCACTTCCTGCCTCGCCCAGATGTTCGTTCAGCGCACACGTAGGGACATCTCTCGGGAGCTGGTGTGGGCTTGGCGCCGAGGCTGTGAAGGCGATAAGGCGAGATGCCGGCCCTCCCAGAACTGTTCGCACGACCACTCTTCTGGTCCTCACTGACGCACGGGCAGGGCGGGCCGGCAGGTGCCTGGCACCGTGTTTGCAGGGATCAAAATGGAGGGACCTGGAGGGATGTGCTTCTAGATAACATTTTGAAAAATGTAAAGCATCACTCCAAATGCCAAGGTCACCCCCCTATTTCATGGCATGAAACGACTAATCCATCATTTAGGAAATAAGCTTCGAAGTCACCGTCTGGGCCCTCCTGACCTCCCTCCAGTGGCCCTTCTCTTGCGGACTTTATCAGATCAAACAGTACTGTTCCATTTGGAGGTCTGTCTCCTCCCACAGGGTGCAGGTCCCTTTGTAGGGGAGGGCTGGTCTCCTGTTCATTTGTCAGTTCCCAGAACACAATGTCTGCTTGGTTAACTGAATGAATATAGCTTTGTGCTCGTGGGAAATGTGTTCTAAAATTGCGTATAAAGGGCACCTGGGTTGCTCGGTCGGTCAAGTGCCCGACTCTTGGTTTTGGATCAGGTCATGATCTCACGGTTCATGCATTCGAGCCCCGCATCGGGCTTTGCAGTGACAGTGGAGCCTGCTTGGGATTCTCTCTCTCTTTCCCTCTCTCTCTGCCCCTCTCAAGCTCGCTCACTTTCTCTCAAAATAAATAAATAAACTTCAAAAATAAAAGAAGATGTATTTAAGTAATGTTCCTGGCAAGATACGTGCTTCCATATTTTTTAAAAGTTTATTTAATTTTGAGAAAGAGAGAGAAACCATCCATATGGGAGACAGGGAGGGACAGAGAGAGGGGGAGAGGGAGAATCCCAAGAAGTCTTCTTGCATCAGCCCAGAGCCCAGAGTGGGGCTCAATCTCACGAACCTTGAGATCATGATATGAACTGAAATCAAGAGTCGATGCTTAACTGACCGAGCCAACCAGGCACCTGTTTCATATTTTTATAAAAACATAAATATACATACACAATTTAAATTGGGTGTACCTCGCCCTCTCTCTTCCATTTTTAAGATGTATTAAAGGAAATCACAAACTCGATAGCATTTTAAGGGTTAATTGTTTTTAGTGAACTGTGTGTGTGTGTGTTTTCTGTGTGTTGGTGGGCAAGAAGGGAATGCTGACTTGTTTCTAGGTGCAGGTTTTCAGGGACCAGAGGCTGTGGTTGCTATTTTAAATTGTTTGTGTTAATTATTGCAATAATGTTTTGTAAATAAGTTGCCTTCTGCAGGAGTTGCTTAGCGGGTATGTTTCCAAGGAATTTTGGACTGGCTGCGCAGGCATTCCGAGATGGAGGAGCGTCTCTGAAGAATGAAGGGAGAGCATAGGTATCCCGGGAACTCTCTCTGCCTTAGAGAAGGGGAGAGGCTCCCGGGGAGGAGGGGGAGGAGGGAAGCAGCACCAGCTGGGAGAGCAGCAGAGCCAGATGGAAGCCTGGAGGAGGAGGAGGAGGAGGAGGAGGAGGAGGAGGAGGAGGAGGAGGGAGCACCAGCGAGGGGACAGATTGCCCAGAGCTGAGATGCAGAGACGAAGACAGATTCGAGAGACCAGGCTGCAGGGGGACAGACAAAGGGGACACAGGGACAGACACTCACACTCTGGGAGAGACTGTGGGAGACAGATCGAGGGCAGGGAGCATCCCCAGGCGGAGGCACGGGAGGACATGGGCATGACTGAGAGATAGACCGTGGCTAGGAAGCATCGCCTAGAATGGGTCCACGGGGAACTTGTTAGAAAATCTTTAAAGCGATTAAAGACCATTTTATTGAAAAGAGATCTGGGCCTCTTTGGTGACGAGAGAGCCCGGCCTGGGCTGTTTTCTCCCTGGTGTTCATCTGCTGTTTCAGCTGATGGGCTGTGAACGGGAGGCTGGGAGACTTGTGTTTGCTGCCTCTCTTCTTCCTGCCTGGGCTGGAAGGTGATTCCAGAAGCAGTGCTCACAGGGCCCCACAAGGGCCTTGGTTTCTTTGGCTCTGGCCGCCCACCTCCCAGGTCTTGCTGGGATCAGGGTGTGACCGTACGTTTTGATCCGCCCTTGCAGACAGCAGATACAGTCTGCAGGAATTCCTTTCTAGAGGCTTCCTTTGGAATCAGATCTGGTAGGGTTTTAAGGGTTCATCAAGGAGTAGGACGGTTATCCAAGAGCTGGGCAGCGTGGTTACCTTCTCTCCCTTCCTGAGATCACTGACCTCATCCTGGGCCCTCACCCTGATATGATGAATGAGATGAAAGGAGCCAGAACGAGGAGGAGGAGGTGAAACCCCAGAGATCACCTAGTTACAGACACAGAGACTGAGGCCCAGAGAGGGGGCCCGACCAGAAGCCCAGGGCTCAGTGTACCAGGCCAGTGCTCTTTCTCCTGTTGAGGGAGGGAGGGCACCTAAGCCAAAGACGTACTGACTGCCTGTCGCTCTGCCTTTCCCGTGGCAGGCATCACTAGTTGATCATGGGCATCACCAATTAGTCATAATCTGCTGCTTGCAGAATCTTCTCCATCAGGGCTCCAGGGTACCAAGAGTCATATAGATTCTGCCCTCACGATGAGTTCTTACTGACCCTGAAGTGTGCAGTGCTCTCCTCCTCATCTTTCTTCTGCAGGTATGGCTGTATAAAGTTTTAATCTGCAGCCTTCTATCCACTGAGGTGATGGGCCGAAATACCTATAATGTTAGAGGTAGAAGGAATAATCCATTGTTTCCCTGGAATCCGAGTGATGTTGTTCATGTGTGAAAGTTGAGGAGCAAGACAGAATGGATAGTCTGGTCTCCGTGATAATTTATGTCCTTGCTTTTTAGCTTATTTTATTGGCGGGGGGGCAAGAAGGCCCTTATAGTTAGAATTTGAGTTTTGGTCCTTTGTAGGGAAGGTTTTATCATCCGCTGGAAGATGAGGAAGCCATGAGTCAGAGAGTTTGGCCACGCCCACACAACTGGAGTTTTAATCACCCAGCCGGTGAGGGGGAGTCTGGCCCTAGGGTTATGGGGAATAACTGAGCACACACAGCCCCACCCTGGGCAGATGAGAGCCAAGGGGCTTTATTATCAGACATGCTCACAGCCCAAGGGAGAAGGACACCACGCACCACACAGGGCCCCACGGGGTCTGCACTTACGACCATGGAGGGGCGGTGGGGAGGCAGGCTTCATGGTATTAAGGGGCGGGATGCCCCTGGTTCCCAAGGGAGGATGTGATTAGCTTGTTCTGGTAACCCTGGGTTGGCAGGAAACTGAGGCAGTGCCTGTGCCTGGTCCTCCTGAGAGGTCGGGGACCATATTATTCACGGGAGCAGAACAGAGAGGGAAACTTGACATCAGGGCCATACGAGGTCCTCCTGCTTTCACCCGGTGTCAGGGCAGCACGTAGAGTTGAACCTTAATTTTAGGACTTACCCCCCAGCCAGGATTGGCAGGACTGGGGACTCCCGAGGCCATGGCCCTTCCCATTCCACCATGTGGGCCCCTGCCCAGAGCTTGCTGAGGGTTCAGACAGGGAGCACTTGGCTCTTCTTGCCTTCTGCTCCTGTCAGTCACTCTCGGGGCTGATTTCTGATTGTCTTTCATCACACCTGGGCATGGTGTGGTGCTGGAGTTCATTTCCTTCTAAATTCTTCTTTGTGTTTGTTGCTTTGTGACAGTTCAGGGAACCCAAACACCCTGAGTGAATGCAGGCATTGGCTAAGAATCAGAGCGAGGTAAGCAGTCGTGGGGGGAGGGCAGCCCAGGCTGGGATGGGGACTCGTGGAGCTATGGGCGTCCTGCGAGTCCTTGGATGTGATCTTGAGCACAATACCCGGTGTGTGCGTGCTCGGCTGCCTGAGGATGGCGAATTTTAACAGACTAGGTCCCCCATGGGCTCCTTTAAACAACAGACTTGTTGGCGCATTTCCAAGTGCAGAGCCACTGCTCACACTCCACGGAGGGCTTGGGATCACAGCTGATAAGGGGACGTAGCACCAAGTTTTCATGAAGTCGTCTGTAGATGTTGGGTGAAGAAGTGGGTGATGATGGTGGTGATCATGGATCCCGGGATGCAGGCGTCTGTGGAGTGTGCTGTGGACCTGGGGGCTGGGCGTCTCCCTTATGCTTTCACCTTTACCTTCCTAAGGACCTCTTCAGGCGGTTTGCATCATTGCCATTCAAATTGTCTTCTAAGATTTATTTATTTTGAGAGGCGGGGGTTGGGGGTGAAGGGCCAAGAGAGAGGGAGAAAGAGAATCTTGAGCAGACTCTGTGCAGTCAGTGCAAAGCCCAACATGGGGCTTGATCCCATGAACTGTGAGATATGACCTGAGCTGGAATCAAGACTCAGACGTTTAACCAACTGACCCACCCAGGCGGCTCTGTATTATTAACAGTTTTTAAAAAACTTTTTTGATTTTTTTTATTTTTGAGAGAGAGAGACAGAGTGCGAGCAGGGAAGGGGCAGAGAGAGAGGGCGACACAGAATCAGAAGCAGGCTCCA
The DNA here is from genome assembly GCF_006229205.1 of Suricata suricatta. Lineage (NCBI taxonomy): Eukaryota > Metazoa > Chordata > Mammalia > Carnivora > Herpestidae > Suricata > Suricata suricatta. Next base: position 69,619,890 of record NC_043714.1, on the reverse strand, counting down.
GGCTCCGAGCGGTCAGCACAGAGCCCAACATGGCGCTCAAACTCAGGAACCTCAAGATCATGACCTGAGCTGAAGTCAGACGTGTTACTGACTGATTATACCATTTTTAAGATGAGGAAATTGAGACCCTCAATCTAATTGGTAATCTAAGTGTTTGAAATTGCCCAGCTAACAGGGTTGGAGTTTACATACTACTTCCCTTACAGGGCAGTGATAGGATGAGGGAGAATGTGTATAAATTGAGCACAGTGCCTGGGATGCAGCGGGCCCTCCACGCGGGAAGCCGATTTTGTCCTGACATTGTGTTACAAGTCTCTCAGTGACCATATGGCGGGTGTCCTGGGATCCATTGGAGGGCAGGTTCCTTCTGCAGAACCACGTGCTGCTCTGCCCTGTGGACAGCTGTAAACTGGATCAGAGGGTCTTTACCCACACTGGGCTCACCATTCCTGATTTCCAAAGGTGCCTGGAGTCCCTGCATAGAAGCTCATTGTCGTGGGTCAAAGGTGGTCCCAAGGAGATACATCCTAACCCCCAGAGACTGGTGGATGCGACCTTATTTGGAAAAAGGGTCTTTACAGATGTGATTAAGTTAAAGATCTTGAGATGAGATCATCCTGGATTACCTAGGTGGGCTCTAAGTCCAATGACAGGTGTCCTTATAGGAGACACTCTGGGGAGGGACGAATGGAGGGAAGAAGAAAAGGCGACGGAGGATGGAAGCAGAGAGTGGGGGACATGGCCACAGGCTGAGGGACACCTGGGGACCAGGAGCTGGAAGAGGCAAGGAAGGATCTCCCCTCAAGCCTTCAGAGGGAATGAGGCCAGACCATGCTGACACCTTGATCTTGAACTTCTGGTGCTCGTGAGTGAATATATTCACTTTCATTCTCCATGTTCATGGCCTTTCGTTCCGGCAGCCCCAGGAAACTAAAACACGAATGGTATCTCAAGGGCCCCTTCTGCTGGGGGCGTTGAAAGATGGCCACCCCGAGTGCCCGGAGCCCGGGCCACTTGCTCTGGTCTCCCACTAAGGGGCCGTGAGCCTTGGGACAATCTGTTCTACTTTCTGGGCCTCAGTTTCCTCATTTGTGAAGTGAAAGGTGAGGATGGAGGGGTTATGAAATAACAGAGCAGGGTGGCCTGAGCCTGAAGGAAGGCGGAAGGCAGCATCCCCGGAGACAGGAGGCTGAGTTGTCAAGTAGTTGCAAGTTTCAGGAGGGGGTAGGGGCTGGGAGTGTGGGTGGGGGACCAGGGGGAGGGGGCGGGGGTGGGGGCTCACTGCCATCAGAAACGAGGCTTTGACACAGTGGGAAAGAAAAAGAATAATGGCAAGTTCTCCGCTCAAGATCGTTTGTCTGCAGATGACAGGAGGCACAGCTAGGATATTCCTGCAGAGTTGTTTTTTTATTTTTTTTATAAATCCCAGAAATAATTCTTTTGACCTAGTTTTGGTCGTGCTCAGGATACAGTTTGAGTTAACTGAGCTGAAATGCGATACGCTTTTTCAACGTCCCCGGGTGACCTTCAGAGCCTCCAGTCTGCTCGGGTCTCAGCGGTGGATGGACAGGGTGGGTCGGGGCGAGGCGCTACCTGAAGCCTGAGAAGGTCAGTGTGGCTGAGAGGTCCAAGATGGGGCTCTTGAACTCCAAAGTGGGCTACTTACGTCTCTGAACTCGTTCACTCAACTGCAGAATGGGGATAAATTTGCCTTCCTCGAAGGGAAACCCTTATTCGATCTTCATGACAGCCCCGGCAGGCAGGGGTCCTCACTGAACCCTGTTCAAGCTTAGGTGACTTCGGTGTCACATGACGTCGTGTGTCATGGCCGTGGAATGCCCAAGCCGAGAGTCTGGTCCCAGTGCGCACCATTAACCGCTGCCCGTCCCTGCTGTTCCTGATGGATGTCCAGTAGTGAGAGCCATTTGGTGGAAGGAGCTAAGCCTTGCACACTCTGGGGGTCCACAGAGGAGCGAGGTGGCTGGACCTCGGGTCTGATGCAGTGACATGGGGGTAAAGTCCTAGGACGTCTGTACATGTAGGCAGCTGGGCACCATTACCCTCCTTTCCTAGAAATGGTTCTAGTGGTCCCTGCTGGTAATGGTTCATGGTCATTCTGGAAGATTCTGAGGCTCCCTGAGGGCGCGCACTGTGCGTTCTCCTGCTCCACGCTGGCAGCAGAGAGAGGGAGCTATGGCAGTGCTCCGTTTCTCAGGACACATCAGAATTCTGGCCTGTCCGTGACCCTGGAGCGGGGGCTGGGACCTTAGCAATGCAGCGGATGGACCATGAGTCCTGGGAAGGGGCTCCCACTCTGACCATCGAGGGCTCCCGGGCTCCTGTCTCCCTCCCACCGTCCTCCAGGACCTGCTCTTCCCACCAGGTGCTGCTTCACGACTGTGCTTTTTGCTCATGCTTTCCTTCTCCCTGAGCTCCCCTCCCTCTGTCCCTCCACTGTCTACCCCTGGGGTCCTTTGTGACCTCAGACATTGGCTTAAGGACCCGTCCCTTCCTCTCCCAGGCAGCGGGGTCCTATTGTGGAGAGGGACAGACAAACAAGTAAATGAGTGGACAGTGAGGCATGGTGGCTTGGAGACAGATGAGTGAGGCGGAGGGAGGGAGGAGGAGGCAGCCCTGGGACGTAGCTGTCGTGCCCCAGGGCCCGTGTGTGGGCACATGGCTGGTGGCAGAGAGGGCCCGGTTCTCAGAGGAAACCGTGTCCCGAAGTCCTGAGGAGGGAGAGCTGGTGTGTCCAGGGACCGAAAGTGGGCAGGGGCCAGGGGGGCCTTGATGTCATGGAGAACGTGAGTTGGAAAAGCCACGTGGGGATAGGGGGTTCAGACTCAGTGCAAATGCAAAGGGGCGCGTGGGTAGCTCAGTCAGTTAAGCCTCCGACTCGCCTCAGGATTTCTGCTCCGGTGCTGCTCTCATGGTTCATGGGATCGAGCCCCGCATCCGGCTCAGTGCTGACAGCGTGCAGAGCCTGCTTGGGGTTCTCTCTCTCCCAATCTCTCTGCCCCTCCTGCACTGGCACGTGCTCTGTCTCTCTCAAAATAAATAAACACTAAAAAACGTAACAAATAAATGTAAACTCGAAACGTGTGCTGTGGTGTGATCCTTTCGGCTGTTGTTTTGAGAACACGCTGGGTGGGGGACCATTTCAGCGATGCAGGCAGGAGGGGACGGTGGGATGGACCAGAGCGTAGAAGTGAAGGGGACTCAGAGCTTTCTGGATTCATTCGGGGAGTGGATGTGGTAAAGGGGGAGGGTCTGGACGGCCTGTAGGGCTCTCTCTGGTAGGGCGGCACAGTAGTGCCATCCCTTATGAGAGCCCAGTTTGGAGGTGAAGCCCAGAGCCTGTTTGGACGTGGTGGGTGTGCGTTGCCCGTGGGTGTTGGATGGTGGAGGCACTGAGGAGGCAGCGGGGTGGTAGGGGCCGCAGCTCTGAGCGGAGGTTAATGACCTTCCTCTTTTCTGCTGTTGGTGGCATCCTCTAGGATATGGGGCGGGCTCTCCTACCGGAAGCAGGGACAGAGGCACGTGTAGGATGATTGGAACCGGGGCCCATCCTATCTCCCCTTTGGGAAATGGGGCTGGGTCTACCGGTCAGGATGCAGCCATCTCCCTCATTCTCTGCTTTGAATGACAAATTTCATTCGAGATTCCGCAGTCAGATCTAGGGGAGGGGGCGTCTGGGCCAGCGTCTCACATCGTGGTGTTGTCTGTTCTGTGTTCCAGTCTGTTCCTGCTGCCTCAGGTTGGTTCCTCGTTTTCCAGCTTGGGAAACATTCTTTGTGCTGAAGACAGGATCACCAGTAGAGGCGGGAAAGATGGCTTTCTGTCTCCCATCTGGTGCGGACCGCCATCTGGGCCGAGCGAATCACCATTTTGTTTTTCAGCCTCCTCCACGAGATTGGGCAACACCGTTCTGTTGTGGTTGTTCTGGTGTCTTTCTTGTGCTCCTTCTGGGTTTGCATTGTTCTCCTGTTCTTCCTACAGATTTGAAACGTTTTTTAACTATGGTGCCTGCGTCTCAGTCTCCCATTCCTTTTGCCCACCTGCCCTTCTGTGATCGGTGGTTACTGGAGAGCATTGGTCAGCGCCCAGCGTCGGTTCCTGCAGACTCGTGAGACAATGTGTGACTAGGTTATCAGGATTTCATTTTCTTAGAGCTTTTCTTGGACCAGAGATTAAGCTATCGTGACACTGGGAGTTTCCACGCACTGGTGCACCGGTCACATGCATGCATATATTTGTCATCAAATACCTTAAAGTCCATTTTTTAAAATTATTTGTTTTTTAGAGTAAGAGTATGAGTTGGGGAGAGGGGCAGAGGGAGAGAGAGAATCTTAAGCATGTTCCGTGCTCAGCATGCAGCCCGACTTCGGGCTCCATCACGCAACCCGGGATCATGACCTGAGCTGAAATCAAGACTCTCAACCGACTGAGCCACCGAGATGCCCCTTGGATCCTTATGGTTGATACCTACAGACAAGGTGAGCCCAGTGCTGCACATTGCATCCGTGCACATACATGCATCCAGTCAGAGCACTGAGAGAATCCAGGTTCTCAGTGCACACGTGGACTATGTATAAGCCTTGGAATTGTTCACCTTTGTTGTCTTTTTCCCAAACTTCCCCTTGGGACGTACTGATCTTACCTTCTAGTTTACATTTCAAACATCATATTTACTGTATGGGTTAAAGTTTAAATGTATTCCCTGTCAACCGAAGCAGCACTTTTTCTGAGCACTACTATGTGCTAGCCTGGGCTGCAGAGTTCAGAGGGAAGGGAGACACAGTTCTTGTGCTGGAGAAACACAGGGGCCTCTGTGCTGTGCGTCCGGGCATCGGAAGCTTTGTGGGCAAAGCAGGCATTCTCCTGGCAGCCCCAAGGAGCCCAGACCACACTGGATGCTCAGAGACATGATGCTTCTGCAGTGTCATTTATCAATGCATCTCGAGCACACCATGGTTGGGCACAGATTTAGTTGTTCATCAGGGCATGAACAGTTAAATAAACACTTGTGCTCCTCTAGAGAATTCATCCCTCTGGGAGTCTGTTCTGACCACAGTGACCTCTCTTGTGCTGCCTGGGATCTGGTTAATCTCTGTCTTCACTGAGTAGAGAACACTGCCCACACGCTTCCCTGTCAGCCCAGGAGACATCCAGTCCTGGCGCTGGATGCTTCCAGCTCCAGGGAAAGGGACAGCTGCGAATGTCACCAGGTTGGTCTCCTGGCTGTGGCAGCCCAGAGGGATGACAGACCACCCCTGTCTGTGGCCCGGACGCCACGGTGACGAGATGATGTTTTCTTCGACACATCACAAGTTACCCAGGCAAATGTTCGCCCCCTTGAGTGGGCTCCCACAGATTCCGACACGGCAGCTCTGTTTGTTTCTTTTCCTTTGAAGAAAGAATGGCAGGTTTAGAAGAGCACAGCCAGGCATCCCAGAACTCAGATGCAGGCCTCAGCGGTTGCTGTTACTGATGTGTTCCTCGGTTGCCTTAAGGGCTTATGAGCCTCGGTTTTTCCATCTGTGAAATGAGCTATTAACTTTGACCATCATGGAGGAATGGAAATGAATCTCGTGGGTCGCCCGGGTGGCTCAGTTGGTTAAGCATCCGACTCTTGGTTTTGGCTCAGGTCACGATCTCACAGTTCGTGAGTTCAAGCCCTGCATGGGGCTCTGCGCTGATGGCATGGAGTCTGCCTGGGACTCTCCCTCTCTCTCTGCCCCTCCTCTACTCTCTCTGTCTCTCAAATAAACTTAAAGGGTGCCTGGGTCGCTCAGTCTTAAGCATCCGGCTTCGGCTCAGGTCATGATCTTGTGGTTCATGGGTTCAAGCCCCGCATCGGGCTCTGTGCTGACAGCTCAGAGTCTGGAGCCTGCTTCAGATTCTGTATCTCCCTCTTTCTCTGTCCCTCCCTCACTCAGGCTCTGTTTCTGTCTCAAAAAAAAAAAAAAACTATATAAAAAAGAAATAAACTTAAAAAAAAAGCAAGCTCATACCACACCCACAATAGTTTTCTGCACATACTTGCTTAGAAAATAGCTCTTCTTTTTCTCATCGGCGGAGAGAGCTCTCTTTGGGCACAGACAGCTAGAGCGGTGGAGGTGGGTGTGGCCATGGGCACCTTTCCTCCGGCTGCCACGACGGTTTTCTCAGTGAGGACCGTGGTACTCACCAGTTATCCACAGTTTTGTTCTCCATGCTCGCAGTTTCCCCACAGTCAATCACATTCCAGAAGCATACAATCCTCCTTCTGATTTAGCGTCCCAACGAAGGTCAGTAGTTGCCCACGCGCTGTCACAGAGCCCACGTCATTCCCCTTACTCCGTGTCATCACAGAGGCATTTTTTCATCTCCCATCATTCAAGAAGGGTGAGTAAAGCTCAATAAGATGTTTTGACAGGGACCACATCCACATAACTTTTATCCGGTCTATTGTTTAATTGCTCTATTTTATTATTGTTGTTCATCTCTCACGGTGCCTCGTTTATACATTACACTGTACCATAGATGCGTATGTACAAGGTCCAGGCCTCTGCAGGTTTGGGCATCCTTCAGGGGTCTCGGGACATATTCCCTGCAGATCAAGGGAGGCTCTATTGAAAAGGGCCCTCTGTCTGGCCCCAGGAGCCAGACACGCAAGGTGTTGGACTGCCCCTGTGACCTTGGCATCAGTGAAATTGCAGTGGTGATACAGAAGGAGATAATGCTCTTAAAAGCAATATTCAAATGAAAACTATTACACTTACTAAATGTAACTCAGGTGGCCCTGTCTTCAGGTATGGCCGTAACTAGTTAATTCACGTTCAAGGATGTTTGTTCGGCTGAGAAATGAGATGAAAGCTGCCTGGCCGAGGCTTAGGCAGAGCCATGCTGTCCAGCCAGAGCTTCTGCGGGGAAGGGACCACCTCTTTCCAGGGAGCGCCGCCATGCCTTAGATCCCAGAGCCTCCAGTTCAGACAAGGGAGCATCTTCCAGATCCTTCTAGACTGAGTCCCCCTCAATTATGTGGAGTGTTCTTCCAGTGTTTCTGCTGTGTGTCCGCCTTTATCTCTCTTAACCCTCAAAGAGGCTCTGAGATAGCTACTGTGACACCCGTTTTGCAGGTGAGAAAGCGGAGGTTTCAAGACTGACTTGCCTTATGCCGCAGGACCGTTAAGGTCGAGTTCAGACGTGAACCGCAGTCTGACCACAAAGCCCTGTCCTCCACCACGGAGGTACCACTTCCTTACCTGCCCGAGGTCCACGGGCATCTTCATTTTTAATTTAGCAGACGGGGAGGCTAAGACTCCTCGTGGAGAATAAATGATTTACCCTAAACTGTCGGCCAGGTGGAAGGAGACTCAGGTTGGGCCCCAGGACAGACTCCCGCACCTGCTTCGCTCCCTGCCGAGCCTTCCCCAAGCGCGCCTCACTAAGCCCACCCAGATGCCTGATCTCCTTCCAGATGCTCCTTGATGCTCTTGTCCAGGGAGCCCATGATCTGAGCTTGTATTTATCTTGTCCTCGGGCATCAAAGTAATTGTTTCCTCCTCGTTTTCCTGTGGGACAATGTGGGTCATAAGGCTCTTGTTCAGAGAAAACCCAGAAGCGGCTTTCTTATTCCAAACCACCAACTGCTGGCGGTGCCCACCCTGCCCCCACCCCGAACCAGCCTGCGCCCCATCGAGAAGGTGACTTCTCTTTGGTGGCCAGCAGGACTCTGCCCCGACCATGGTAAGTGCCACAGCCTGGAGGTGCTGGGCCTAGCCCTGCTGTCACAAGTTCACAGTCTCAGAGGGGCGCAGACAGGAAGGGGATGCCATCAGAGACAGGGGTGTGCTAGAGAGTGAAGGGGGGGCCTGTGTTCTGTCACTGCCTGACCGGAGGCTGGATTCGCCTTGGTTTGGTTCAGCAGCTGGGGACGGGGGCGGGGGAGGGACTCTCAGACTTGCTGGGGAGACAGAGGGGTAAACAAGAGGGGCTTGCATTCCTGGGCCACACAGAAGATGCCCTGGACAGGGCTCATGCTTTGGGGGTGTCCGTGCTGACCCTGTGGTGGCGGATCTCCTGCTCACTGCATGGGGCCAGGCTGGACCCGAGGCTGTGGGACCTGCCGTCCTCAATCTGGCAGGAAGCTCGGGCTGTGGGGGGCGGACAGGAAGGACAGGGTGGGCTCAGCCTGGACCGAGGTCCCTGCAGTATGTGACTCAGCGGGACGCTGAGAGTCCTCCCAGGGATTTCTGCCCCTGCTTTAGCTTTGGGGACCTTTCGTCTTGTTGGCGCTGGTGAGGTGTCACAGCCCAGCCAGTGAGCAGCAGTGTGGCCCTGTGGCCATGTGGCCCTGCCGTGTGTCTTTAATAGCCAGTGGCTGGGGGCTCAGAACCCCAGACATTCTGTTCATTGTTCCAATTTCCTCTCTCGGCCCCTTTGTCTTGCTCATTTCTGTTTTGCCCTAGAGTGTGAGACCGTGTAAGTGACTCCAGATCTTTTGTGAAGGCAGAAGTTCGGGTCCTACATTCCTAACAAGCAAAATGTCTGTTGTTTTTTCCCCTCGATGTGTTTCCATGCTTCTTGACGACTTTAGCGTGTCCTCTCCTAAAAGGATCTCCTGCAAGGATCTTAGTTTCTCCTTGGCCGCAGTTGGTCTGTGTGCTTGGACACTCCCGGCTGTGTCCTCAGAACTGTGCTCCTTCCCCCTCCTCCCCTAACCTGAGCGGCCTCCAGAATCACCGGTTTGGCCTCATCAGATGCGACAGGGCTTCTCCCGCAGAGAAGGTGCTGGAAATAGCAGCTGCGTTGGACAGGGCTGGGGCCGGGGAGGGCTCAGTCAGCAGCCTGCTGGGGCCGCTCAGAATGTTAAATCCAGAGGGGCAACCCAGGAAGGCGGGCATCCCCGGCTCTGCCTAGGGGATCGCTCCCTGGGTTTTCCCCAGGCTTCCAGGACTCTGTCCCTGAGGCTCCTCCCTCTTCCTGGGGAAGCATGCCTTCTGGACACCCAGCGCCCTGGGCTGGCGACCCCACCCTCTGCAGTGCGGATGCCTTGTCTGGGAGCCGGAAGATGCCATCTCCCACCCCGCAGGGCTGTCGCGATAATGAATCCTTTGGGTTAAGCTCCCAACAGGGCACAGCGTAGGAACTCAGAGCAAGGTGGAGGCTGCTGTTATTATTAATTATTATTATTTTGGGTCATGGGACCCGAGCCCGGTCATCATGGGGGAGCCCCTGCAGGCTGCACCCCACGCTGGGAGGCCAGGGCCAGCCGGTCCCGGGCATGAATAATTCATCGCCAGCCTCCTCTGCTCCTGAAGCAGCAGCTCCTGGCAAACCCTGCAGACAGAGTCACGTGTCACGGGCCTGGAGAACAGATGGGATTCCCCAGTCACGTGCTCTCGCAGTCGGCGTGACTCACAGACCCGCTGAGGAAGCCCGGCTTCTTGGAGGAGACCCGCAGGAAGCTCAGCTGCTGAAAACGGAGGTGGCGAATCTGCCCGCCGTCCCCCTCCCCAGCAGGGGTGGGGGTGCCCACGGGTGGCCAAAGCTTTGTTCTGTTCTGGAAGAAAGGAGGGTATTTTCCAGCCACGGTGTCCTTGACAACGTCTGGCAATGGGTGCGGGGTGGGGCGGGCACATGCGTCTCCCGGGAATTGCAGGATCCACTCAGTTAATAACTCCAGAGTCATTGATGTCATTTGTACTGGCTTCCAGGCCCCGTGTTAGACATGAGAGGACAGAGGAGACTCCTACAGAATGTTATGGAAATACGAAGTAGGTGACGTAGAGTAGGTATTTAATAACCCTCTGTTGGATTAGTAAATAACTGCTGATTGAAAGCTACTTCATCCAGCCTGTGGCAGTCAGGGGAGGCTTCCTGGAGGAGGTGGTCATAATGCTTGGACGGTGAGCTGAGGTGAGCCAGCTGGAGTGTCTTGATGAAGGAGGATTTTGAGGACCATGTGAGAAAGCTTGGTGTTTTCAGAATACTAAGTAAATGAGAGGCGCCCGGATGGTTCAGACGGTTAAGCCTCTGACTCTTGGTTTCAGGTCAGGTCATGATCTCTCGGATTTGTGAGTTCGAGCCCCATGTCTGGCTCTGCCCTGGCAGTACAGGGCCTGCTTGAGAGTCTCTCTCCCTCCTTCTCTCTCTGCCCCTCCCCCATTTGCACTGCCTCAGTCTCTCTCAGAATAAATAAATAACCTTTAAAAAATTAAAAAAAGAACTTTAAATAGATGAGTGTCTGAAGGATGGGCACAAACCTGGTCACGTGGCCCTGGCATACCTTGCTCGTTTGCACACGGTTTGGCGGGAGCCACGGATGGCTGTGGGGTGGTGGGGGGGGGCTAGGCAATATTTGTGTAATGTCAGGAGCGCTGTGACAGACGTTGGGGCCGGGGAGGGGAGCTCGTGCATGCATTCATTCCTTCACAGGTTCATCCACTCACCCTTTGATTTACGCAGGAACTTTCTCTGGTGCCTACTGTGTGGTACTCTGCGAAGTGTCGGGGGGAGAAGAGACCACACAGCCGACGGGCTGAGACGTGAGGAAGGGGAGGACCAGACCGTGTTACTTTGCTTTCTTTCTTTTTTTTTTTAAACGTGTTTATTTTTGAGAGACAAAGAGACCGAGCATGAGTAGGGGCGGGGCAGAGAGAGAGGGAGACACAGAATCCGAAGCAGGCTCCAGGCTCTGAGCCATTAGCACAGAGCCTGACTCATGGCTTGAACTCATGGACCACGAGATCATGACCTGAGCCGATTTTGGATGCTTAACCCACTGAGCCACCCAGGCGTCCCAGTATTACTTTGCTTTAGATGAACAAGGTCAACAGAACTCAGTGCTCAGTCTGATCGGAACCTGCAGGGGACCCTGTTTTGAGAGACGTGACGGGCAGCCCCAGGTGGTCCTCTAGCTGCTGTCCCGAGGCGGGGGAGGTGGCCGTGCTGTGCTCCGTGGCCCCTGGAGCCCAGAGGGAGCACGACCGCGGCCTCCCTCCTGTTCTGTGAGCTTGCTGCGTGGCCACAGCCCTGCCACACGCACACCCCTCTCTTGCCTTCACCTTGCAGGTGGCCAGTAGGGTTTGCAAGAGTTTCCGCCCCATGCCTAGAACATCGTGCTGAGGCCCCCGTTGGAGATGGCGTGATGCTCCTTTGGGGCAGAAATGACCCATCTGCCTCCTCCTCTTCTGACATCCATCATGAGCATCTTTTCTTGGAAAAGTGTGCTTTGTGGATTCTTCCTGAATCAGAGGCGCCTGGAATAAAGGTCACAGGGCGGCTTCCTTACTGGGTTAGAACTTCCGGGGCAGGGGGCCCGGAGTTTGCATTTTTACTTGCTCCCCCTGGGGATTCCTTCACATCGAGTCATGTAATGGGTTCATTTCGTCCCTGTTCCGGTCTGGAGGCCGGTGGAGTGAGGCCTTCATTTTACTTGGTTAGTGTGGGGTGAGCCTGGGGTTTATACCCCACTTGCCTAGACCTGTAAGACCTTCATCAGGTGCTGGCACTGAATGGGTGCCCAGAGCATCGGTGTGGACAGGACGGGTGCCCAGGGCACCCCAGCAGCTGCATTGCCATCCCCATATGCTGACTTCGCCTCTACTCCCTTGGGAGCTCCGGGCTCCTTTCTCAGCCGTGGCTTAGCTGCTCGCCGGGAGGAAAAGGCATCCCTGTGCCCAGCGCAGGGGCTGCCTCTGGCTCCTGTGGGCGGGAGCAGCGGAGGAAGAGGGGGAGGGGGAGGATCACTCTTGTGGTGATCCTGATGTTTCTATTTGTCCCAGGCTGGGGCACGTACCCGCTCTGCTGCCTCCTCTCCTGGGTCTTCCCCTGGTTCCTGGGAGCTTCCCTCCTGAGCCCTTTCCACCTCCCCTGGGGCCTCTCCTGCCCCCACAGCCCGGGGCCACCTGCAGTCTCTCTTCCCAGAATGCCTTTCCAGCAGACACCAGGTCCATTAGCACTTCTGGTGGGACATTCCTACCTTCCTGGTCCCACATCACCATTCCTCCCCCCCGGCCCCCCCTGGAATCAAGCCCCCTGGACCACTCACTGTTGTCCCCGCCAAGTTACTCGGCTAAGGCCCGCCCACTCTTGCCCAGCTCCTCCCCAGCATCCTTTCCCTCCTGTGTCCCCTAAATGAGGGGACGCATGAATGCCCCAGGTGGTCTCAAAGTCCTCATGGTGGGTGAAGCAAGACCAGTCCTCGCTCCACCCTCGCCCTGCCAGAGAGCATTGAATTCACAAGAAATTTCTTTTTTAAAAACCCACTTCCTCGAGTTTCCGCCTCCTCTGGTGAAATGCCCTTTCACGTTTCCAGCAGGTGGTGGGCTCTGGCCTCCCAGCACCTGAATCTGTGCAGCCCTGCTTAGCTGGCCTGTCACCTGCCCCAGAATGCTGTCCCTCCTGGGTGGCATCACCTGGGGTTTATAGCCACAGGGCTCCACGGGCCCATCCCACACCCACGAGCCAGAAGCTGTTGGAACAAGACGCCCAGGTGCTCCGTATGCACAGTGAGGTCAGAGAAATGCTGACATGCGTCTCACCTTGAACAACAGAGAGCAGGTGGTACCTCTTATATGAGGACCTGGCCCAGACCAAGGCTTGAGTCTCATTCTGCCATCTGTCACACTCTATAGATTAGCTAAGCCATCTCCCAAAATATCTCTCTGCATAATGACCTGACCTTGGCATCTGTGAGGCTCAGTGTATCGCAAACTCTTGTTGGGAAAACATGACCAAATTCCTGCGGAGCTGCCGTTAAAGGTGATGTGTCTCATGCTCGCGAGTTTTCTCTTTAAGGACGTACGTGAAAAGAGAAGGCTCCCGCTGGTGACCTGCAGTCCCTGGTGCTGACAGTGTGTCAGGCACCGCGACAGTGCACATGGTGCAGCTTCACGTGGGATTCTCCCATGAGCCTCTGCCCTGAGGACAGGTGTTGCCCTCCGGGTGAATGGGCTCCTTCTTGCATCTGGCAACAACAGTAGAAAGCCCTGCATCTTTCCCTCTTTATCCTGGTTTTCTAGAAGCTGGGGGATGATCGTAGCTGAGACTCCTGACCTGCCCTTCTTCTCCTTCCTGATAAATTCAGCTCTTTCTTTTTGAAAATCTTTAGTTTCACTGTCAGCTTCTCGCTTTATTTAAGCTGCCCTGTATCCTCTCAAAGTTAGTGGTGGCTGTCAAAATGGCTAAATTAACAGCTCAGGAAGCAGCAGATGTTGGCGAGGATGCGGAGAAAGGGGAACACCTTTACACTGTTGGTGGGAGTGCAAACTGGTGCAGCCGCTCTGGAGAACAGTACGGAGGTTCCTCAAAAAGTTAAAAATAGGGGGTGCTTGGGTGACTCAGTTGGTTAAGCTTCCGACTTTGGCTCAGGTCATGATCTCACGGTTTGTGGGTTCAAGCCCCGCGTCGGGCTCTGTGCTGACAGCTAGCTCAGAGCCTGGAGCCTGCTTCAGATTCTGTGTCTCCCTCTTTCTCTGCCCCTCCCCTGCTCGTGCTGTCTCTCTCTCTGTCTCTCAAAAATAAATAAAAAGCATTAAAAAAAGTTAAAAATGGAACTACCTTACGACTCAGCAATTGCACTATTAGGTATTTATCCAAGCAAAAATGCTGGGCACATGCACCCCCATGTTTATAGCAGCGCTATCAGCAATAGCCAAAGTATGGAAAGAGCCCAAACGTCCATTGCTGGATGAATGGATAAAGAAGATGTGGTATATATACAATGGAGTATCATTCAGTGATCAAAAAGAATGAAATTTTGCCATTTGCAACAACATGGATGGAGCTAGAGAGTATTATACTAAGTGAAATAAGTCAGAGAAAGAGAAGTATCATATGATTTCGCTCGTATGTGGAAGTTAAGAAACAAAACAGATGAACATAAGGGAAGGGAAGAAAAAAATCAGATAAAAGGAAAAGAGGGAGGCAAACCATAAGAGACTCTTAAATGCAGAGAACAAGCTGAGGGTTGCTGGAGGGGAGGTGGGGGGGGGGATGGACTAGGTGGGTGATGGGCATTGAGGAGGGCACTTGTTGGAATGAGCCCTGGGTGGTCTGTGTAAATGATGAATCCCTAAATTCTCCTCCTGAAACCAATACTACATTATATGTTAACAAACTTGAATTTAAATAAAAAGGTAAAAGATAAAATTAGTGGTGGTGTCAAGAATTTAAGCAATTCCTCACTTTAATTCCTCACTTTTGGGGTGCCTGGGTGGGGCATAGTCAGTTAAGTGTCCAACTCTTTATGTTAGCTCGGGTTGTGATCTCATGGTTCATGGATTCAAGCCCTGCGCACAGTGCAGAGCCTTTTTGGGATTCTCTCCCTCCCTCTCTCTCTCTGCCCCTTCGCTGCTGATGTGCATTCTCTCCCTCTCTCTCAAAATGAATAAATAAACTTAAAAAATAAATAAGTAAAATGACTCGTTATGGCCATCCCTTAAAGCATCAGCAACCCCAGTGCTTTCAAAGTGTGGCTTGACCTACATAGTTGGGCTTCCGCGTACCATTCCCGAGACTGACCTTCTGTCTAAGCAGAAGTGGTCTGGCTGGTTGGGCTCATCAGGCAAGACCGTCTGGGAATGCAGACTGTTCCAGGGCCTGAAGTATTTTCTCACTTCGATCTACCCGGACCCCTAGAATAGGAAATGCCCGAGGGCCGGGTGGTAAGGGGACGCAAGGGTGAATTAGATGAGATGCTCGCTTATTCAATCAGGATTTCCTGAGCCTCTTCTGCGTCTCAGACACCGGGTTCTGAAAGTGAGACTAGGGTGTAGTCCCTGCCCCACGGGGCTCACAGACAAGCCAGATGTGCACCTGTGTTTCCCGGTCAGATGCACGTCGGAGGAGGAAGTGAGAAGCAGAGGCGTGAAGGTTGGCCTGGAAATGCTGATCACAGAGCTCTTTATTTTGGCGGGGTATCTAGGCAAGTGGAATCTAGGAGGTGGCCTTTAAGTTCGGAGTTGGGGATCAGCAGGTGGCACAAAGTTGGGGGAGGACCTTTGGGGCTGGAAATTCTAGGCCAGAGGATCAAGGACTGTCTCTGGGTCACCTCAGGATCTAGCTCAGGGACAGAGTGGGAGTTCAACACAGGTGTGTAGAGTCAATGGATGCTTGGATGGAATTAGAGACAAGTGGGAAAAACCTTTTGAAGGCAAGCTGAGCACAACTTTTTGAAGAGCAGTAAAGCTATGAATGATTCTAACCTTGGACACGATAGAACATAATAATTAATTGCTTCTGTTCATCATCCCTGAGTATCTGCAAGCTCCTTTGGGGAGGGGTCCTGTTAGTTTTTCTGTTGCCACATCACAGACTACGGGGCATTTAGTAGCTTCAGATGCCCATTGACTCTCTTGAAGATCCTACAGGCTAGCAGCCCTGGCTCGCTCTGGCTGGATTCTCCACTCAGGGTCTCAAGGTGGAAGTCAGGGTGCTGGCTAAGGCCAGACTGTCATCTGAGGCTCGGGTCTTCTCCCAAGGTCACTGTATTGGCAGAATTTACCTCCTTGTCGTGGTGCCGAGGCTCTGCTCTTGCTGGCTGTCCTGAGCTTCTAGATGCCAAACACTTTCCCTCCTACTGAGCCCCCTCTGAGCCCTCCTACCCCGACTCCTCTTCATCTCAGTTATGGCCTCACTGGATTAGGTCAGGCCCACCAAAGATAATCTACCTTTTGATGAACTCAAGCCAATGGGGACCTTCATTGCATCTGTAAAATCCCTTCTGCTGGATATGGTAACATCGCCATCAGCAGGCCATCCTGTCCCATTCCCGAATCCTGCACCTGCTTAAGGGGAGGGGACTACACAAGGCATGCACATCCAGGGGTGGGGGGCTGGGGCCATCTTGGAAGCCTGCCTACCTCAGGGCCCATGTTTGATCCATCCCTGGATTCCCTGTGCCCAGCACAGAGTATTGGACCAGATGCCAGCATCGTTGTGGGTTAGGGCATGCCCGGAGGACCAGAGCAGGGCACACGGAGGACTCCCAGCAGTAGAAGCAGAAGATTCAAACTCACTGCACTGGTATTTGGCAAATATCCTGGGGATAGTGTTGGATTCTTGAAAATATCTTCAAAGAGTATTATGCCAGAGCTTTTTCTGGGGAGAGTTTTGGGGAAGCCATTCTACACTGAACCTTTAAGAAGCAAGCTGCTGAATTTAGTCCATGAGGATTTAAAAAATAAATAAATAAAAAGATGGCACCTGGCATCTGTAGTCTGCTTAGCACTTTTTATAGCCCTTTGGCACGGAACTTGATTAATTAAGTGGATGGGTGGGTGAGCGAGAAGGTGGATGAATTCTTTATTACTGAATTAATGTATTTACTCACTCATATCAGTCCCCTTCCCACCCCGCAACTTATGGCAGCTGGTGTCCAACATCTCTTCATTGAAAGCCCTCTCCCCACGGTTTGCTCTGGTTGCTTGAGCCTCAGTTACCTGGGGAACAGGTAGAAAATGCAGATTCCTGGGCTCTGCCACAGACCGGCTGAGTTCTACTGTCTGGGGGTGGCACCAGGGGTAAGCACTTCTCATAAGCAGCCCGGGTGGTTGAGACGTGCCAGCCTGGTAGGGGTAGTGGGGAGACAGGTCAGCAAGTGGGCACGTTTGCTATGTGATGGAGGAAGGCAGTGGGGACAGGAGGTGAGACAGTGCTCCAAGGACAAGGAATGGCACTGCAGAAAGCCAAGAGAGAGAAAATGGAGAGGCGCAGGGATTAAAATATGGGGCCCACTTGATTCTGGGATTGAGATGAAGGCGGTCCAAAGGACCCCCCAGTTCTTAGGAACAAGAAAGGCTAAAGGCTACCTATGTTGATTTCTTCTGAATATAGTTTAAAAACTTTTTTTAAATGTTTAATTTTGAGACACACACACACACACACACACACACACACACACAGAGTGTGAGCAGGGGAGGGGCAGAGAGAGAGGGAGACACAGAATCGGAAGCAGGCTTCAGGCTCTCAGCTGTTAGCACAGAGCCCAACACAGGACTTGAACCCACGAACCATGAGATGGTAACCTGAGCTGAAGTCAGACGCTCAACCGACTGAGCCACCCAGGTGCCCCTCTTCTGAATCTAGTTTAACGTGGCTAGCACCAGCTGAATCTGGCTCTAAGCCCCCACTTTCCAGGGTGGAGAGCAAAATCAGTGGATGATTTTTGGGGGGAGTCCATTCTCCTTCCCCGTCACAGGCAGTCCTGGAATTGGGTAGGCAGGAAAGGACATCAGCTGCCCTAAGGGCTGGATGCCTGAGGCCACTGGCCACTGGACATTCTTCTTTCTCTGCGAGTTGGAGAGAGTTGCTACCCCAAGCTGCCGAGTCCCTGAGCCCCTTCTCTCAACCCCCCACCCCCACCACCAAGATTTCCATTCCCAGCATCACTTGAACCAGCCAAAAAAAACCCCAAAAAACCAAAAATGTGTCAGCACCTGGCACCCTGTGCCCCTCACCAGGGCCACTCTGTGCTCTGATCACTGTGTCCAGGCAGTCCGTGGGGTTAGATGTGTTGAAACGGCACTCTTCCCTCGGCTGAGGGATTTAATCCTCACCGCAGCCTTGTGAAATTGGAAAATGTGACATGATTACTCCCAATGTGCAAATGGTGAAATGTTGCACAGAGAACTCAGGTCACCCACACGCGGCCACCCCCCTGGGACATCTCTGCCCGGTTTCTTGTTCTTTGCGTCTCACTCTTCAGTTCTCTGCGGCCGTTCCTGACCTGCAGGCTGCAGGGAAGGGACATTTTCAGGAGCCATGGTTATTCAAGGGGAAGGGAAACTTCCATTGAAGACCCTTCCTCTGTGGTGCCTTGTCAGAGTCTCCACTCCGTCTGTTGTGACGTCCTGTCCCTACCACAGGGCAGATGCACAACACTGAGGAATTTGTGTGTGAGGAAATGTCACATGAAACGACGTGTTACCCTGCTGGGGTTGACCTTGCCTTGAACCAGACGGTGACTTTTGAACTTGTCAGTTTCTACCATGAGACACAAACGCCTCCGCTCCCTGTGGCCCCGCACCTTGCTGGCCCAGCCCAGCCCCCGGCATTGAGTGGGTGCTTTGTCAGCGTTGTCTGATGGCATGGGATCATCCCCAGTCATCCACGTCTGGAAGGTCACCTTCCAGATGGTGGGAGATGAGCCTCAGCAGCTCCCTTACCCGGAACCCACGCACAGGAAGGGCTTGCTCAGAAGCAGGAAGCCATCTGTGCTCTTCCGTGCATGAGGATGCTGGGTGCTAGAGGGAGTGTGCGTGATGGGGACCGCAAGACTCGGGGAGGTCTGTTCTTTGGGGGAATGACCGTTTCATGCAACAGGACATCTCCCCCTGCACTGGGTGGCCTGCGGACTCACGGGAGGGGCCTGACCCCTCCTCACGCCCACGGCAGCTCCCTGGCAAACTTCTGAAGAACGGGGCATGTCTCATCTGTGCCTGCCCTGCTCCCTGCCACCTTTCTGAGTCTCCCCCGACCTCATCCTGGCCCTGGTGTGGCGGGAAGATACAGACTTGGCCGTCATGGAGCTACACGTTCAAAGCTCATGGTTCTCTAACTGGGAGTGGGGGGGCGTCACTTGGGAGTCTTCACTTTTCCTCACCTGGTTATTGCGAAAATGAGGGTAAATGCTTATCATATACAGCTTACCTGACCTCTATGTGAAATGCTTGAGGATTATTCTCCTCTTCACCTCGTCCACCGAGAATGCCCCTCAGTGGAGCGACTGCCAAGAATCTTAGGTCTTGTCTCGGTCAGGGTTCAGCCTCCGAAGCAGAACGAGCAGCAGATACCTATTCAGGGATGTATTGGAAGGACTTGGCTTATGCGACGGTGGGGGCTGGCCAGGCAGCGCTGAAATCTTAGCGTTAGGACAGGCAGGCAGGAGCTCCCCGCGGAGACAGAAGCGGTTGTCCGCAGGTGGAATTTTCTCTTTAGCAGGGAAGTCTTACTTGTGCTCCTAAGGACTTTCAGCTGATCTGGTCAGACCCACCCAACCTATCTAGGAGGATCTCCCTTATTGAAAGTCAACTGATTAGGGACTTGACTGACACCTACAAAATACCTTCCCAGGAGACACTTAGTGTTTGAATTATTGGGGACTGTAGCTAGCCCAGCTGATGTACATCAAACAGACAACAAACAAGTGACCAGCGGAGGAGGGAGAGAGGAATGAGGGCATCAGGGGAAAGTTCTCAAGTGACAGAGCCCTCCTTCCCCTGGAGACTTGGGTACATGACCTTCTTCCCATCAAGGACCACTGATCGGCAGAGAACATTCCGACCTACTTCTTTCTGCCCTAATCAAAAGTGCCATGTTCCCCCATTTGTCCTGAATTTACAGAAGACCAGGGGAAATGGGGCCAGCCTGAGCCGTGTTGGCCAACTCAAGGCGTAGGTCAGCTGAGGAGTACCTGGTGAGAAGTGAGGAGAAGTGATCAAGAGCAGCCCTGGGGAGAGGACAGTGTCCCACTCACCCTGTGGCCCTGACCCCATGCTGGGGTCTCAGTAGCTGAAAGTGAGCCCAGCTGTAGGATGTTTCCAGAGACTTCCAAAGGATGGACAGATCCAGGCACCTGTTCTCTGCGGGGTGTGCCAGGCTGCAGAGAAGACAGAGGAGCGGCTCTCCCAGTGGGGTAAGCGTTGGCCACTCTGGGAACACAGCGGGAGAAAGTCACAAGCCCTAGGTGACACGGGGCAGCGGAAACTTTCCAGGGAGATGAGTCCCCAGCTCAGTTCTGAGAGTCATACACAGGGGCTGGTGGAAAAGGGATTCTGATGCTTTTATCTTGGAGGCTTTTGAAGTTCGCCATTGACCAGGTTTGGGTGGATTCCTGGCATTCCTTTTAAGGCGGTGTTTCTGAGGTGTGGGGGGGGAGGCGAGATTCATGCTGTGTAAACACCATAACCGCTAATTAATGAGCCCAAAGCCACTGTTGCTCAAATGTGCCAGACACGGCATTTGGAGCAGTCGGCTCCCTGGAGAGCGGGAATGGGCCGCAGTCCCTACACAGGAGGCTCTGGCTGGAGTGACAAGGGACACCTCCAACTCCGGGAGTCTGGGGGCAGCTCAGAGCAGTCCCAGGGCCTCCTCAGGCCCAAGGGCCTCCCCGGACCCTAGCAGCGCACCAGGTCATGGCTCTCTTGGAGACATGTCCTCCTTTGAACATTTTCTTGCTTTGGGAAAAAATTTTTTTACATTAATAAACTTTATTTTTTATTAATTTTTTGATGTTTATTTCTGAAAGTGAGAGAAAGACAGAGCGTGAGCAGGGGAGGAGTGGAGAAAGAGGGAGACACCGAATCCAAAGCAGGCTCCAGGCTCCATGCTGTCAGCACAGAGCCCCATGCGGGGCTCGAATTCACGAACCGTGAGATCATGACCCGAGCTGCAGTGGGACCGCAGCTTAACCAACTGAGCCCCCCAACGCCCCCATAAACTTTATTTTTAAATGCAGCTTTAGGTTTATAGAAAAAGTGAGCAGCGGGTGCAGAGAGAGTTCCTGCACATTGCCTTCCCTGCTCTCCACACTTTCTCCTTCTTATTGTCGTGCGTGGCTCGGGGCGGGGCACCAATACTGATATGTTATCATTCACATCAAGTCCGGAGTTTCCCTTCTCATTGTCACAGGTCTGTGGGTTTTGCCAAACGTGTAACGTCCTGTATCCAGCATCACAGTGTCCTGCAGAAGGGTGCCGCGGCCCCCCACGTCCCCTGGGCCCCACCCCTTGGACCTCTGGGGGAATGTGCATGGCAGAGCATGCGAGCCCATCTGTAAATAACCGTTGGGCCATGCCAGGCTCTGCCAGGAGGGAGGCCCGACCCCGGCGCAGCGGCCTTCCGCACCTTTCGGAATTAAAACGTGCTGGAGGTTTGCATTTGGCGGGACCGGCGTGCTGAGGAGGGAACTGGGGGAACTCCGTCTAAGAGCTCACCAAGCGGGCGCTTGCCACCGGACGCAGTGCAGCGTGGGACGGCGCTCGGCTCGGGGGAGGATCCTCAGGCTGGGCTCCTTACGCCAGGAGGAAAGTTGAGGTTGAACAGACAATAGGAAGAAATGAGAGCAGAATGGGTGGACGGCCCCGTCCCCGGACGATGCGCTCACAGCAGAGCCCCCCTTCTCCCGGCACGCATGCACACTTGCTCTGGGCAAGGGGAGGGCTTTAGATGATTCTCCACAGTTGTGGGCGGAGCGATCCCTGGGGTTGGTATTCCAGAACCGTGGCCCTGCCTGTCTCTCACACCACAGACATGTGCCGGCTGCCTTCCAGAGGAAACACAGATGAGTCAGCTCTTTCTCGGGGGCCAGTGTCCTTGCTCAGAAGGGTCCCGTGTGCCGAGGGTTTCAGCCCACATTCTCTGAGATCCCACTGGCCAAATCTGGCTGGCCACTGTCCCTCCCCTATCTGGCCAGTGCCAGGGAAAGCATTACAGCGTTACGTCCCGTTAGCCCTGACATCGGGAGGAGTGGGGGCTGGACAGAGCCTGGAGTGACACTTTGATTGCTTTCCAACTGCACATTGATTTGTTGCAACTCAACGTGTCTCATCCTACCCAATCCTTGGCATAGTCAGGACCTATATTCATGCCGTGAAAAGGGACACAGGACATTCTGGTGGTAGGACCTGCTTACCCTGCTCTCTTTCGGAATCGGGTCCTCTCTTTCCGTTATCCTCGGAAGCCCCCCAGCTGGGAGGATTCCCACCTTCATGGCTCCCTGTTCACAGCGGCAGCCCTGGCCCCTGGTAAAGAACTTAGTGCCACTGGTCAAAGACAGCTGGGCACTTTACTCAGGACGGTCGCTGTAGCTGTCAGGACCACCGAAGTGGGGTTTTAGCACCGTGGGCAGAGCTCAGGTTCATCTCTGGGTTCGACATGGGCACGTGGAAACTAGGCCACGAGGCAGGGCAGATGTCAGCGGACGGCAGGTGCTGCCTGAGCCCAGATTACTAAGAGGAAACGTCAGGGTTGAATGTGAGCGGGGCGGTTCTGGCTAACCAAACCCTAACAGGAAACTGGCTGAAGACAGGCCCGGGTGGTCAGACACTACCTGGAGGACGGAGGAAGACGAGGAACCTGAGATCCAACGCGATGGGCTGTGGAGATCAGGGCTTCCGGTTACATTCGACTGAGCACGGTGCTTCGGTGAAGCCCGAGTTTACAAGGAAGTGCACACACAGGCCTGGGAGAAGGTTCTGATGCAGGTGCTCCTCTGCTGACTCGCTGTGGCCTTCCTGCCCTTCCCCATCCCACCCCGGCCCCAGCCTTTTCTCGCTAATTTAGTGGAGGGTTTCCCAGTGCTGGCTGTGGCCTCCAGCTGAGGATGCACGGAGCTCAGAGATCATGTTGGGGGCCTGGGTCCCCACAGTTCTGCGGGCATGCCACAGATGCCATCATCTGCTTCTCTGGTCCTGGTGGAGTAGCTAGTGTGACCGTATGAAAAGAAGTGACAGGGAAAGGCCCACAGTTTAGCGCCGTCATGTCCAGGTGAGAGAGGACAGTGTCCATACCACTGGCGAGCCTTGCCCTGCCGTTTGCCCGTGCCCCCTCCCCGGCTGTCTCTCCCCATGTGGACGAGGCTCTGTGATCGCTTTCCTTAAGGACAGGACACAGAAGACATGTCCCTTCAGCCCAGCACATCGGCCAGCCTCCTCAGCGGCCGGAGCCAGAGCTGGGGTGGGGCCATGGTGCTGGGACCCACGGGGCATCTCCAGGCCAGGTAGCTGGCTCCGAGCCCGTGTAGCCAGGGCCCCTGGTGGCCGTTCTACAAAAGCCAGCTGGTCTAAGTGTATCGAATGCCACTTTCATTTGGGCTGTTGTACAAGATGCATGCCGATGCACAAAGCTGTGGGGCCTGGAGCTGCGCCCGCAAATCAGACTGTGACCATGGGAGCCCTGAGCAGCCCTCTGTGGAGGCAGACGGGGAGTGTGACAGGCGCTGGCGCATGGGCCTTCCGTAGCATCTGTCTCTCCACGTGTCTTTGCCTGGTACGTGCTTGTCTCCACTACACTCTAAGTGCCGGGAGGGCAGATCCTTCTGATTCTGTCTCCAGCAGTGCCCGGCTCTCAGTGTAGACAGTAGACAGCTTGCCAAGGGAATGAATGAATGAGCACATGGATGCTTGGGTCGTTGACGCCAGACCGAGCTGAGACAGAGTCTGAAGGTTGTATAATGATTTTCAGTGAACCTAAAAGATGTAGAAGGCATGATTTGGTTGTGGGTCCATGATCACTTACCAGGGGGAAGAATTAGGAACAGCACCAAGCAAAATAGAGCCAAGTGCTAAATTGTAAGATAAAGTCATGGAGTAGCAAGTGCCTTCTGCTCCCCGCCTTGATACTAGCTCTGACATTGGGATATTTGTTTATTTGCTGTTTAGCAAATATTTATTGAGCAGCTAGTAGATCTTTTTTTAAATTTTTAACATTTATTTATTTAAAAATTTTTATGTTTATTTATTATTGAGACATAGAGAAACAGAGCATGAGTGGGGGAGGGGTAGAGAGAGAAGGAGACACAGAATCTGAAGCAGGCTCCAGGCTCTGAGCTGTCAGCACAGAGCCCGATGCTGGGCTTGAACCTACGAACTGCCACATCATGACCTGAGCTGAAATCAGACGCTTAACTGACTGAGCCACCCAGGTGCCTCTGTTTATTTTTGAGAGACAGAGATAGAGCATAAGGTGGGGAGGGGCAGAGAGATAGGGAGACAGAATCGGAAGCAGGCTCCAGGCTCTGAGCTGTCAGCACAGAGCCCGATGTGGGGCTCGAACCCATGAACATGAGATCATGACCTGAGCCGAAGTCAGATGCTCAACCAACTGAGCCACCCAGGCGCCCCTGAGCAGCTAGTGGATCTTAAGCTGGAAATTCAGCTGAAGATGGAGTCCTGCCCTACTGGAGCTAAAGCCTAGAGGTGAGAGGTCACTGAATCGTTAGCAAATATGAAAGGAAGTAAAGCCTTAGTCACAGGGGTGAGCAGCTTTTTAGATAGCGTACTCAGAAAAGGACTTTCTGAGGAGTTAGTATTGGGCCACATCTTATGTCAGGGAATCAGTTATCTTTGTGGGTTGAGAGAATAGTGCAAAGGTCCTGAGGCAGGAAGGGGCTTGGCTTGTTGGAGGGACTCATTAAAAGGCAGTGGGTTGGAACCAGGTGGTTTATGGGGAGGGTGCCATGGGATGTGGCCAGAGGACCTTTGTCCTCTTGGATTTTTCTTCTAGAAGAACCACTGGGACCACTGGGGGAGCTGACTTCTTTTTCATTTCCTCTGGACGACTTCGTGCTGAGGGCTGTGAAGAGAGCGTTGTGAAGAATGGGTCAAAGAGCAGCAGAAATAGAAGCTGGAGGGGCACCTGGGAGGCTCAGTCGGTTAAGCATCTGACTTTGGCCCAGGTCATGATCTCGCAGTTCATGAGTACAAGCCCCATGTCAGGCTCTCTGCTGTCAGCGCAGTGCCCTACAGATCCTCTGTCCCCTTCTGTCTCTCTCTGCCCCTCCCCTGCTTGCTCGTGGTCGCACTCTCAAAAAAAAAAAAAAATTAAAAGGTTTTTTCAGGGCTCCAGATGAGAGTGGTGGCACTGGATGGTGGGGAACAGGGGGAGCATTCAAGGTAATAATAGCTAATCCTTCCTGAGCGTGTATTCTGAAATGACACTTGTGACACTCAGTGGCCTCATTGGATGGGTCTATTAGTGTCCCCAATTCACAGATGGGGGCACTGAGGCTCAGAGAAATCACTTGCCCAGGAGCACAGAGCTGGGAAGTGCATCTAGGATGCTGTCCCCACCACCCATGTGGGTCCATCTGGGTTTCAGGGTAGGACTGACACCTGTCTTGCTGCTGGGCTGGGTGTGAGGAGGTCGGGAAGAGAATGGCTCAAGTACATGGTGGACACGGAATCCAGAATTCTTCCTGGGCTTTTTTATATTAGCCCTTCAGCTCAGGCCCTTGTTCCTTGTCCCCAGGACCCTTGCACGGGTCTCTTGCCCATCAGGCCCCTCCGCAGACACTCAGGCGAAGCCAGGCCACTGTCAGCATTGGCATGCTGTCTCCCTTCTACCGAAGGCAGCGCCACCCTTCCCTTGGGGTCCGCATAGGGGACCATCACACCCAGTGGGGTCCCACAGTGATCTTCCCCACTCTTCCTCCCTCACTGCAGCCGGAAACCCCGGGACCCCTGCAGACACACTCTGGCTCCAGAGTCGCTCAGCTCTGAGTGCAGGCGGGACGCAAGGCAGATGGCCTGTGCAAGGTGCTTGAACAAGAGCCTGAGACACGCTCCGTTCTCCCGTCTCGCCACCTTGGTGCCTGCTGGGCCCTGAGCCAGATGTGCCTCCCTGACCCCGGTGTGCTCCACGGCCTGTCCCCGTGCCTGCCATTCCCGGAGCTCTCGCAGATGGTTCCCTTTCTCTCGAAGGGAGGCCACCGAGTGCTGAGGCCGTGCTGGCTTCTGTCGCCGTCTCCTCTAGGAGAGGGCATCTGGAGCTCCTCTTCCGTCGGCCGCCCTGAGCACGTCAGGAGTCGGGGTTAAGGAAGCAGAAAGGACCTCCTGCGAAGTCCTGACTCGTCCCCGGCCCTCTGCTCTCTGTCCCCTGATCCGTGCTTTCACACAGTGCTTGTCCGCTCTTACTTGAGATGACCTTTCATTCTGCCCAGAGGGCTCAGGCGGCACCTGCCAGCGCTGGGCAGTGCTGGAGGCATGTGGCACAGCGGCCAGCAAAGCCAACAGAAGATTCCCGTCCTGGCGGAGCTGGTGTTTCAGTTAGGGTCGCGGGCAGGAGCGCGCATAAGGACATGGATATGTGGAGGGGGGCCGAGGGGTCGTATTACTGTGAAGGCAAACAGCACGGGCAGGGGGCAGGGGGCAGGGGGCAGGGGGCAGGAGGGCGGTTTGGTGGGATGCCCTGGGTGGCGAGGAGGCCTTGCTGAAAGGACTGTGGGAGCAGAGAGCTCAAGTGGGGGAGGGAAGAGAGGAGCACTGAACAGCTCAGGCTGAAGGATGAAGAGGGCTTGGAGCATAATAGGAGCAAGGAGACCAAGGTTAGAGGGGTAGGAGGCTGGGAACAGAGACCACCAGGGCCTCTAGGGCGTGGACCTTCACTCTGGGGAATCTAGAAGCCCCTGGAGACTTTTGAGGAGTCGTAGGAGCTGACTTAGCTCTCAGGAGCATTGCACCAGCTCCTGTGCTAACAGCAGATCATAGACGGGAACGGTCCCATTTTACAGAAAAGAAAACTGAGGCTCATAGAAAGTTTACCTCAAGTCAAATAGCTGATAAAAAGGCAGGCCCTGGACTGGTCACTGGGGACCTCGAGGTGAGTGGGATTCTGGTGACACATAGGTGCTAGTGCATCATGGTGATGACTTTGATAGAAGCACCCAGAACGTGCTTCCATCTTCATGGATGCTTGGTATTCTGGGCTCTGTAAGTGGGTATTGGAGTATCCGGGGTGTTTCGGGTCCCTTCTCTCTCCCCTCCCCTAGCCTTGTGGGTCTCGGCTGTAAATGGCTACTGAAGGCCAGGATCACAAGGATGGGGTAAGACAAAGTAGAAAAGCAGGTGCATCAGGAGAGAGAATGTTCCTGCAAGGCAGACAGCTTGTTATTTACCTGCTAATGTGACCACTTCTTGTGAGAGCTGGGAAGATGTTGGAATGCTCTGGAAGAGAACAATGCCCCACCCCCTGCAAGCTGAGTCTCAGGCAGCCATGTGAGCGCACGGAGGTGAGAGCTATTTCTGTGCATCCTTAAAAGAGTTTTAGTGCGACTTTACCCATGAGGCAGGTTGATCCCATCACCTGTACAGAGCCACAGCTTATGAACAAATGTCTACACCACGTGGCAGGGTGTGTCATCCGCGGGTGGCCCAGCGTCTTGGTGGACACCTTCCGTTGTTTGGGCAGAGGGCCGGGGAATCCTTCCCATTTGGTTGGTAGATTTCTAAGATGGCCCAGTGCAAGGGGCACCTGACGCATGTCTGCACTGGTGAGTCCTCATGTGTGTGCAGACATGGTGGCTTCACTCTGGGGTCAGAGCTGGGGTGTGCGGGAGGCCGTCTGGGGGTGCAATGGGACGTCCAGCCCCTTTCCTTTGGGGGCAGACCCAGCATGAGCTGGGGTCCCCAGGAAGCTCAGTCAATCCACCTGACACGCTGTGTAGTTTATCTGCTTCCTTCCTTCTCTCCTTTTGCTCCTGGCTCATCTCCCCACCACCCCACCCCTCTGCCCCCTCTTGCTCTTTTCTCCCATTCTCCTCTCCAATTCCACCCACCTCTCCACTCGGAGCAGCATGCAGTCTCTTCCTGTCTCTCTGTAATCCAGCCGCTTAACCTGTAATATTTACATGATGTATGCATCTCTGGCAAAATTAAAATGGCATTTTAATCGGGGGAAAGGCTTATGCAAGTAACCTTTAATAAAATGTTGAGTTTTGGGGGACACCCCCAATGCGATTCTGACATTTGAGACGTTTTTTTGGCAAAGTACATAGAGAACTTGAGAAATGTGAGTGAACAAATCATGTTGGAGAATGCCATTTAAAAAAATAAAAACGAGGTAAGCTGGTTTCTTCCCATTCTATTTGACTGTAACACTTTCTATAAGGCATAAAATGCAAAAAGAAAACCAAGAAGCTCCAAAATTTGGGGAGACTGTATTACACAAAAGCGAAAATAAAAAGTAGCGTGTC
Source organism: Suricata suricatta (assembly GCF_006229205.1). NCBI lineage: Eukaryota > Metazoa > Chordata > Mammalia > Carnivora > Herpestidae > Suricata > Suricata suricatta. Next base: position 69,592,211 of record NC_043714.1, on the reverse strand, counting down.
ACACACAGCTGTGTCCCATCGGTCCCGTGCTTCGGTTTGCGGAGAGTGAAGGTGGGTTTGTGCCTGCCTGTGAACTCACACTGATTGCTCTAGAGACTTGGTGACTTTCTTTTTTCGGTTGATGTGGGATTTGGTGTAACTCCAGAGTTTTGCTCCTCGGTGTCTTCTTCTGACACTGTCTCCTCCGAGCATCCCTGAGTAACCACCAGATAAGCACACTATGAACCTGGTGAGGCTTTTGCACAAGGAGTAAATGTCTTACACGTTTGATTTTTTCATAATAGATCTGCTTTTTTTGTTTTTAGAGGATAGACTTAGGACTGAAGGAAGGGAGGGAGAGAAGGAAGGAGAGAAGGGAGGAGAGAAGCAAGGAAGGAAGGAGAGAAAAAAGGAATGGAGAAAGGAAGGAGAGAAGGAAGGAAGGAAGAGAGAGAGAGGGAAGAAGAAAGGAAGGAAGGAAGGAAGGAAGGAAGGAAGGAAGGAAGGAAGGAAGGGAGGGAGGGAGGGAGGGAGGGAAGAAGTGGAGGAGGAAGGGAGGGGTGGGAGGAAGAGGGAAGGCAGGCAGCCAGAAGACAGGTGGGTAGGTAGCTGGCAATTAGCTAACTACGAAGAAAACAAATTCTTGAACTTGGAGTTACGTGATAATAAATTGAGTCCTGTATCTTATTTGCATCTTTGAGCAAGTTACTTGTTTGGGAACTATTTTCTAATCTTTTGTAAAATTTATTTTATTTTTTTGTACAAATGTTTTTAGAATATTTATTTATTTTTGAGAGACAGAGCACCAGCAGGGGAGGGGAAGAGAGAGAGAGAGAGAGAGAGAGAGAGAGAGAGAGAGAGGGAAACACAGAATCCAAAGCAGGCTCCAGGCTCTGTGCTGACAGCCCAATGCGGGGATGGAACCCATGAACCATGAGATCGTGACCTGAGCCGAAGTCAGATGCTCAACCGACTGAGCACCCCAGGCACCCCTAACCTTTTAGAAATAATGATTAAATGGGAAAGAAAAAGCTTTTCAAGCCAAGGAGGTTCACTGGGTCACCTGTGTAACCCCTTGTTGAGCACGAATGATCCAACACTTGCTTTAAGTCCTCAGCGGATGGGCTCAGGCCCCAGGCCCTCAGAGATCACTGCTGGGAAACAGAGCATTTCATGACAAAGCATATACTTTGTACCACCGGGCACGCCCCCGTGTGAGATTTGACCTGACGCCCGCCCTGACCCCAGTGGTGTAATGTTCTTGTTCTGGCTTTCTGTTCCTGAAGTGACAGCCGAGTCCCGGAGAGGCCGAGCATGCCCAGGCCACCAGGCGGGGAGGAGCAGGCAGCTGGAGAGTGAACTAGTCCTTTGATCGGGATCCAGGCCCCTGTCCAGCTCATCGTGGGTTGAAAGGCGGGTACCGCAGTCGGGCAGGGTGGCGGACGATGGTCAGTGTCACACAGGATGGTCACATGGGACACAGTGAGCGCCTCTCAGCCTCCCCGGCTGAGAACTGAAGTTTCAGGGAGTGATTTGGTAAAATGAGATTTCAGCCCATTACACCACCATCAAACTAGATCAATTGGATTTGATGTGTGTCTTCGGCAGTGGAGCTTTTTATGAAAAGTAAATAATAATAAGCCACTTGGGAAATGAATGGGCTCAAGTGTCAGAGGATGAGGAGCCCAACCAAGCTGCCGTCCACCCTGCGGGGCCCCAGGATCACGATAAATGGGAGGAGTAAGCACCATGGGGCGAAATCTAGGTGTCATTGTGGACACCAGGGTCATCTCTCCATCTTTTTTTTTTTAATGTTTATTTTTGAGAGAGAGTGAGTGGGGGAGGGGTAGAGAGAGTGAGGGAGACAGTGAATCCCAAGCAGCACAGAGCCTGGTGTGGGGCTCAGACTCATCAACTGTGAGATCATGACTTGATCCGAAGTCAAGAGTCAGACGCTAAACCGACTGAGCCCTCCAGGGGCCCCCTAACCTCTCCCTCTGGATGTCAGCTTATCAATAGTCTCCATTCTGCCTGTAAGCCTGATGCTTCTCCGCTTTATAACCCAGTATATCTGCAGGGTCTTGGGATTAGGTATGCACCTGCTTGGGGGCCATTATTCTGCTTCCGTAGTCATGACGTACGATGTCTCCAGTTGACTTTCAAATAGGTCATACTTTTCAAAAAGTGTACATAAAGCAAAGGTGGCCAAAATGTTAGCTTTGGGTAAATCTGTGTGACGGGCCTAGAAGTGTTGTCTGTTGTCTGTCGACTTTTCGGTATGTTTGAAAAAATTCAAAATTATAAAGTGGGTGAAAAAAAGTGGATGGAAGTGAAGATGAAAGATGTGTGTGTGCACCGTTGGACTGTGAGGTTGGGCTGAAGAGGCAGCGGGTCCCAGGGTCCGATACTGTAGGGCCAGGGCCTTCCAAAGATGGCGGAGACAGAACCAGTGGGAAACCCGCTACAGCACAGCCCACTGGCCACGCCTGGCACTGCACTGAAACCTCTGTCCTGCCCCGCTGTGCGTGCCCACCTGGGAACACTGCCTAGAACTACACACTTTTTAGGATGGTGACCTGCTTCATGCCAAGTGTTGTGGATGGGGAATCAGAAAGCTTGCAGCTGCTCCTTCTGGTGTGCCTATTTTAAATATGTTGTTGCAAATTTTTTAAATGTTTGTTTATTTTTGAGAGAATGAGAGAGAGAGAGAGAGAGAGAGAGAGAGAGAGAGAGAGAAACAGTCTGAGCAGGGGAGGGGAGAAGCAGAGAAAGAGGGAGACACAGAATTCCAAGTGGAGTCCAGTCTCCTTGCTGAGCCTGAGGGGAGGGGGTCTCGAACTCATGAACTATGAGATCATGACCTTAGCTGAAGTTGGATGCCTAAAGGATTGAACCACCCAGGTGCCCGTACATTGTCTCAAATTTTAAAAAATAACTTTGCGGGGCGCCTGGGTGGCTCAGTCGGTTAAGCCTCTGACTTCGGCTCAGGTTAGATCTCATGTTCGTGGGTTCGAGCCCCGCATCAGGCTCTGTGCTGACAGCTAGCACAGAGCCTGGAGCCTACTTCCAGTTCTGTGTCTCCTTCTCTCTCTGCCCCTCCCCCTCTCATGCTCGGTCTCTCTCTGTATCAAAAATAAATAAAACATTAAAAAAAAAAGAAAGTTCTTAAAAAATAACTTTGCAACAGCCCACGGGAAAATAGGACTTCTTCCCTATTAAACACAGACTTGAATACTTATCTTACTTAAAGCACCATGGAAAACATTAACATTATTACATGATGGGTGTTTGAAGGGCCAGGACTGAAATAGTTCTCAAAAATATAGTTGACCCTTGAACAATGCGGAATTAGGGGTGCCACCCCCCATGCAGCCGAAAATCTGCACATAACTTTTGACTACCCTCAAAACTTAACCAGTAACAGCCCACTGTTGACCAGAAGGAAGCTGTATAAACAGTTGATGAGCACACGTTTCATTGTGTTTACTTTTTATTTTTTAATGTTACATGTATTATATACTGTATTCTTACAATTGAGTGATCTAGAGAGAAGAAAACATTATCAAGAAATTCGTAAGGAAAATTTTCAGTATGGCACTGTGTTTATGGGAAGAATCCACACGGAAGTAGATCTGCACATTCAAACCCATGTTGTTCCAGGGTCGGTGGCAATGAACCGAGTTATGTGAATGAAGTTGGGGCTTTGCTGTCCCCCCGCCCCCCGGGGCCACGCTGCAGCAGTGTACATTTACCAAGGACTCCCTCCATGCTGCGTTTTTATGGTCCATCCCCCACCATGACTGTCCCCATTTCACGCAAGGAACTTCATGCTCAGAGGTAAAGTAACTTGCTCAAGGTCGCCCAGCTGGTTGGGGGTGAAGCTGGGGTTTGAAACCAGGCTGTCTGACCCCCTCATCTCTCCGGCACTCTGCTGCACTCATTGAAAAGAAATACCCTTGGGGCGTCGGGTGACTCAGTCGGTCAAGAGTCTGATTTTGGCTCAGGTCATGATCTCGTGGTTTGCAAGTTCCATCCCTGCGTCGGGCTGTGTGCTGACTGCTCAGAGCCTGGAGCCTGCTAGGGGTTCTGTCTATCTCTCTGCTCCTGCCCCGCTCATGCTCTGTCTTTTTCTCTCCATAAAAATAAGTAAACATTTAAAAAATTTAAAAATATATATTAAAAAAAGAAGGAGATGCCCTTCCTGAAAAGCAAGTGGAACATTTGCTTCAGGTGGTGAGGGGTTGCATTCATTGCCCCCTGCAAAACGTTAAAAAATTTTTTAATGTTTATTTCTGAGAGAGAGCGAGAGAGAGCAAGTGGGGGAGGGGCAGAGAGAGGGAGACACAGAATCCGAAACAGGTTCCAGGCTCCGAGCTGTCAGCACAGAACCCATGTGGGGCTCAAACCCACGAACCACGAGATCATGACCTGAGCCGAAGTCAGGCACTCAACGTACCCAGCCACCCCGGTGCCCCTGCAAAACTTCTGGGCGTTCATTTCTCTCCAAAGTTTTTTGGAACAGCTTAGACTCCTGACTCTACCCCGAGCCCCCCGGCAAGTGCTCACGCACGTGTGCACAGGTGTACACACACACACACACACACACACACACACACACACACACTCTCAGCTTTTCACAGTCCTTCCAAATCCCTCTCTTTTCAGACCTGCTCACCTCTGGCACAACCCCCTGACCCGTTCAGACCCCTTTGGCCAGCTGGCACCTCCCCAGATCTAGGTGCCGCTGTGAGTGCACACCCGGGACGGGGACCAGGGACACTGCCCTGCGCTCCTCGCATCTCTGTCGTTTCCCAAAGTTCCTGTATCTAGACTTGCACTTTTGCAAGGGGGCAAGACCAGGCAAATCTGAGACTCGATTCGAAAATCCAAAGAGACTTCTCCCTCTTGGCCACGTGGCCCAAGGAGCTGCCGCCTGGTCGGATTTCAGTTTGATGGTCTCTGTGGCCTCGAGGAGGTGGGGCCGGGGCTTCTGGCATCATCAGCGGGCTGCATTTCTTCCTTATGCATTCAGCTTCTGCAAAGATCAGCTCCTGGTTGCAGAGTCTCGCTGCTTAGGGTAGATTCGTGGTGAGAGAACCGATCTCCATGGAAACAGAGCCTGGACACCCTAGTGTTTGTTACTGGCATCTGTAAAATGGGCCCAGTAGTGGCTCCTGGTGAAGATTTGGGAGATGGCAGGTGCAGTGCGCCCCGCAGAGAGCCCGGCCCAGCAGGGCCCCTCACGTTCTGTCTCCTGTGATGGTTACAACGAACACAGGCAGGGCTACCGGGTCCAGCTCCGGTGAGGGGGTCTGCGGGGTCTGCGACCCCAGCCTGGGCCTGGCGTTTGCGGGACGCATCGACCGACACTCTGGCACGTTGTAGAAGCTCCATAACGTTTGGTGAGTCTGCAGTCTCCTGAGGATGAGGTGCTGGGTCAGCCCCCGGTGTTTCCGCTCTGTGATTATAAGCCTCTGCGCTTTCCTGAGTTTGTTTCTACGTTTCTGAATTGCTCTGAGCTAAGATGCTAGGGCAGGTTAAAAAAAGGGCTACGTTTTGGTGGCAAAAGCTATATATTTTTTAAGTATTTATTTATTTATTTATTTATTTATTTTTGATAGAGAGACAAAGCGTGAGCAGGGGAGGGGCAGAGAGAGAGGGAGACACAGAATCCAAAGCAGGCTCCAGGCTCTGAGCTGTCGGCACAGAGCCAGACACGGGGCTGGAACTCACAAACCGTGAGATCGTGACCTGCGCTAGAGTCGGACACCTCACCGACTGAGCTCCCTGGGCACCCCGCGAAAGCTGGGTTGAACAGACCATGGGACCCACCTTGATCTGAGCTGTGGCATGTGCAACGGGCTCCAAGCCATCTCTTTGCTACTGAGACACTGCCCCCCCCATACTTCTTCAGAGCATGGTGTGCATGGAGAGTTCCGGATAAAACAGCAGGACTGTGAGGGGACCTTCAGAAGCCCCTGGTAGCCCTGTGCCCGGGCTGTGCGCTGCCTGACTGTCGCTCGGGGTGGCTAATCGAGGTTTAGGGCTGGTTGCCAGCGAGGCAGCCCGTTCCCAGCAGGCTGCTGCTCGCTGTCCGGCGCATCCTGTGCAGTTGGATGCGGTCCTCGGGGGCGGGTTGAGCCGCATCCTTGGACAGAAGCAGGCTGTCTTCCCAGGCCATCCAGGCAGCCCTGGCCAAGGTGCACTTAGTGCCTCTTAGCAGCAGACGGAATCCCTCTGCGGTGCTCAGTGCTGGTTAAATCGGCCAATGATCCAATTTGAGAACTTTCCGGCTTCAGGCTGCATAATTCACAGGCGCCTGAGGACCTGGGCAGCCGCAGGTTTCTCCTTGCACCTGTAGTCCTCACGCACGCTGAGCCCCGCCCCAGCCATCCAGGACTCGTTCAGTCAGGATGACGCAGGTGCCAGTTGTGGCCACGTTTTCAGTACTCGCTCTGGATCAGGAGGTCATTTCTCATATATTAACCCATTAAACTTTTAAAAATCTTTATTTACTTTGAGAGAGAGGGAGAGCACACACATGCCCAGGAACTAGGGAGGGGCAGAGAGAGAGAGAGAGAGAGAGATTGAGAATCCCAAGCAGGCTCCACACTGTCAGTGCAGAGCCTGATGTGGGGCTCAAACTCACGAACCTTGAGATCACTGAGCCGAAATCAAGATCAGGATGCTTAACCGACTAAGCCTCCCAGGTGCCCCAACCCATTAAATTTTCTAACAAAAGTTTTGGGGCACAGGCGTTGTATTAGGTTTGTCACTATTTTCTGAGTCACCGAGACACTGAGGCATGTGTCCAAGGTCTCTATAAGCTCTTAAGTGACAAGAATAGAAATTGTTCCCAGGTCTGACCAGGAGTATTTATTAAGTATCTCTTATGTGCTTCATGTAGATGTCCTAGAAATGGACCGAATCGGAAATTTCTAGCGTCATGGGATTTACATTCCAGAACCTGTGACACACACAGGGAATGAAAAACTCCAAAAAAAATTTACAAAAACAAAAATAAAGAAACAATTAAAAAAACCCTCTATCTTGAATGATAAGGTGAAAAGTGCTATGGAATCAAATACAGGAGGCTAAAGGGGTGAGGTTGCAGTTTTTTGAGCGTAGAGGCTGCCCGAGGTTTGGGTCACACTGAGCAGATCAAGGGGAATCCAGTGGGCATCATTGGGAAGGTGACATTTGAACAAAGAGTCCAGGGAGATGAAGGAGTGACTCAGGCTGTGTGTAGGGTAAGAAACAAGGGAACAGCTAGTGCAAAGGCCCTGGGGTGGAAATGTGCCTGGCATTGTTGAGGAACAGCACGGAGGCTGGTTTAGCTGGAGCTGGGAAGATGCGGAGCAGTAGCCGTTGAGATCCGATCAGTAATGGGCCGTGGATAGGACCGGAAGGTCAGCAGAATGTCTTTATTTTTAAGGTCCCAGCAAAAACAAAACAAAACAAAAAACTGAAGGTGGATCATTCAGTGGGGGCTGTGGAATGGGTCCTCATTGTCCTTTTTCTGGTTCAAGAAACACCCTGTGTCCACACACACCCTCTCCTGCACCAAAGGCGGTTTCCAAGACAGCAGCTCCCCGGGCAGTGTGACATCTGCGTCCTAAGTGGTTACAGCCACTTTCCAGCCTGCTGGCTGCAGAACGGCACCCGCCGTGTGGGATGTGGCGCAGGAGGCTGGCTGGCATCTGCAGGGAATAGGCCTCGGATGGTTAGAAAGTTGAGGAACAGGGAGCAGCTGTTTGGAGTCTCTGGCTATAGGGAACAAGATGTTTCCTCTGCTCGGCTTGCCGCAGACCGGAGGGAAGACGTGTCTGACTCTGGGCTCCCTGGGTGGGCACTGGGCACGCAGGGGCGGCCTCACAAAGCAGTTGGGTGCTGTTTGTTTCAGTTGGATGGGCTCCTAGAATCTGGATCAGCCTCTGGAATTGGTCATATCGGTGTCATTCTCCAGCTGCCTGCTGGGCGTGGGGGCGGAAAGCATTTTGTAGCCGAGCACATGTTGTGTGTTGGGGGCTTTTGTGCCCCCTATCTTGGTGCAGCCTCTCCGAATGCATCAAGGATGCGTGAGAGCTTCCTGTGCCCTCATCTTCGTCTTACAGATGCAGGTACAGAGGCTGGCGGAGGTCACGTGCCTGGCCCTCGCCACCCACCCAGGGAAAGGTGGAGGGTGCTGAAGATCCAGCCTTTTGATACCCGGGTCTGGAGGGCAGGTTTCTGAGCTGCGGACTCAGTGAACCTCAGTCCGGGAAGCCGTCCGTGCCCATCACCGCTCAGAGCACATGGTAGCCACTGTCGGCCGAATCAAGAAAAGGAGGATCGTGGGTGCCTGGGGGGCTCAGTCGGTTGAGCGTCTGACTTTGGCTCAGGTCTATGATCTCGGAGTTCATGGGTTCGAGCCCCGTGTTGGACTCTTGCTGACAGCTTGGAGCCTGGAGCCCCTTTCCCACTCATGCTCTCTCTCAAGAATAAACATTTTTAAAAAATTAAAAAAAGGAAAGAAAAGAAGGACCCAGGCTTTGTCTCTGGGGAATTAGCAAACTTTAATGTAGAGGGTGGATCCGAGGGGGAAACATCCACTTACCCCACAGCCACCTCATCTCTCTGGGCTCTGAATGACGTTTCACTCTTCTCTGAAATGGAATCTGCCCCTGTTCCCAGCCCCCAACTGAGGGTGATCCCAGTTTTTCCTGAGATTATGGAAACCAGACATTAAAAGTACTGACATTTGTCAGCGCCTACTGAATGTTTGGCATTCAGCTGACCCCTTCATTCCTATCATCTCATTTAAAAAATGACACGTCCTCCTACTTTATTATTATTAGAAGCCAGCCTAATGCTTACTGAGCACTTACAATGTTCCCAGTGATGTTCTAAAACCATTGTGGGTGTTGGCATTTGTAGTCCTTACAGCAAACCTTGAGATACTGTTATTGCACCATGTTGTACAGAAGAGGAAACTGAGGCACAGAAAAGTGCTTGGGTTACAGAAGTGGAGTGAAATGGAGGTGACGTTCAAGTTTAGATACTCACGGGAGAGGTATCATTTCCTTGCGTGTGTTACCTCAGCACCGCTTGACCCTTACACTGCATGGCAATCACCTCGGGGGTGTCTGAAAACCCAGAAGGGATGCCTTCCCCTCACATTCTGTTTCAATCCTCTGGGACGGGGTCCTCGCATCAGTATTTTTGTTGTTGTTGCTTCGGTGTCTCTTTTTATTGTGATTATGAGATCCGTGACGAAATGTGCGTCACATGAATGTACCTTATGACACCCATAATGAAATGTGTGTCTTACAAAGGTACCGTTTCGGGAATTGGCGTGGAGGGGACACCTTGGTCACCACCACCGTGTGAGAACACTGCCAGCACTTTGGAGCTCTGACACGTCCTTTTCCAGTTGTCGCCTGGAGTCGTCCTCCAAGTCCCCACTCTCCTGACTTTTACAACAATCACTTTCTCGCTTTTCTTCGTACAGCAAAATCTTGGTTTGCGAGCATCATTCATTCCTGAAATGTGCTTGTAACCCAAGGCACTTGCATATCAAAGCGAATTTCCCCGTAAGAAATAATGGAAACTCAGATGATTCATTGCACAACCCAAAACTATTCATATAAAAATGATCACAATACTGTAATATAGTGCAAAATAATAAAGAAAATACAAAATATAAAGAAAAATAAGTAAAGACCCTTTTTTCAATAATTTGTTTTAATATTTATTTATCTTTGAGAGAGAGAGAGACAGAGCATGAGTGGGGTAGGGGGGGAGAGAGAGAGAGAGAGAGAGAAAGAATTCGAAGCAGGCTCCAGGCTCCGAGCTGTCAACACAGAGCCCGACACAGGGCTCGAACCCACAAACTGTGAGATCGTGACCTGAGCCAAAGTTGGACGCTCAACCGACTGAGTCACCCGGGTGCCCCGTCCTACACTTAATTTTGCAAACCTTCGTGGCTCGTGTGAGGGAGACCAGAGAGAAGGGGGTTATTGTGTAGGGACTTTCACCATCGGTGACGGATGTTGACTGCGGTACAATATTAATAAACTCTTGTCATTGACTGTATTTCATGTAACGGGCACTAAGGCAGCAGAGGAAAAGGTCTCTGTCTACAGGAGGCCCGTCCTAGGAGGAAGCAGAGCATTTCTACGCTCACTCTTGTCTGGAAAAGCAAAGGACTGTCCATAGTGGCTTTCTAGTGACAAAAAACACACTAGTGCCAGTTGTGAGCACCTACCAACGTTCTGAAAAATCACTGATGTCTGCCAAAAACCGTGGCCTGAGACTGAGCATCCAAGCCTGGGAGATGATCACCCACGATCCCACAGTGAGAGAGAGAGAGAGGGAGGGAGGGAAAAGAACCATTGGCACAGTTTCGACATTCAGCGTCACGTACCACTCATACTGCAAGTACGTTCGTTTATCAAGTTACGGTTTATTACACATGTTCGCTTGTCTTGCGTAATCCTCACAGAAGTCAGTCATCATCGTGGTTTCACTGTGCTTTCGTAATGCGAGCCTGTTTGGGGACTTTATGTTATTGGAACCATAGAGTAGGTGTTATTTTTCATCTGGTTTCTTTCATTCAGGCTTACGTGGGCGAAATCCATCCGTGTTAGCACATGCTATTGTATCTCATTCATTTCCATCGCTGTATAGGATGCCGTTGTGTGACCCCACCATCCATCACCATTGATAGACATTTGGACTGATTCCCATATTGGATTATTACAAATTATGCTGTTAGAAACTTTCTTGTATATGCTTTTCAATGCCTATATGTATGTGTTTTTGCAAGATCTATGCCTAGGATTATAATTGTTGCTTTCAAGGGTATGTTTATCTTCAAGTATGGTATCTAACGTCTGTTTCCCAGCGTGGCTGTGTCAGTCTGCACTAGTGACAGTATGAAGAGTTCTCCAGCCACATCTCAACGACCCTCATGTTGCCAGATGTTTTTAAGTTCAGCCGTTCTGATGGGTGTGTGGAAGTACCTCCTTGTGGCTTTGGTTTGCATTTGATTTCTCACTTTTCATTTGGTTAAAAGCCATCTGGAGGGGCGCCTGGGTGGCTCAGTCGGTTGAGTGTGTGACTCTGTCTCAGGTCATGATCTCACAGTTCGTGAGTTTGAGTCCCGTGTCGGGCTCTGTGCTGACAGCCCAGAGCCTGGAGCCTGCTTCGGATTCTGTGTCTCCCTTTCTCTCTGCCCCTCCCTTGTCCTCTTTCTCCCAAAAACAAATAATCCTTAAAAAAATTTTTTTTGAAAGCCATTTGGAGATCCTTTTTTATAAAGTGATTGTTCTGTTGGTTTGCCTGCATTTCTCTTGTATGTTCTGGATAAAAAGCCTTTTATACGTGCAGCAAATATCTTTTCTCACTCAGTGGCTTCACTTTTCTCTTTCTTAGTGGCTTTGGTGCTATTTGTTTTATGAACAATGGTTCTTAATTTTAATGCAGTGAAATTGGGAAATTATTTCCTTTATGAAAAAACCATGAAGATAATCTAAATTATTTTCTTCTAGTTTTATTCTCTTATCTTCCAGAGAGAGGTCTATCAAGCTGAAACTGATTTTTGTGTATTGTGGGAGGTAGAGGTCAAGTTTCACTTTTATTTTTTTTCTGGTTGATATTGAATTTTCTCAGAACATTTTTTGAAACTTATTTTATCAGCTTATATGTTAATATTCGTGGAGCCTTCCTAGTAAAGTCCAAATTATGGGCTAGAGCGAGAACCACTGGAGTCTGCTGAAATCACATTTCATAAGAACATTCAGGAAAAAGTAGAGAATCTCAAACAGGAACAGGAAACCCCACCACTCAGTATTAAAGCCATTCATTTATTTCATGGAGACCAACATCTAGGCTGCTTTATGTAACAGCTCCCGGACCCAAGGCCAGCACTTTGTAGATGCTTCCTATTTTTTGAAAGCATAAAAACTTTCATTTATCCCCTTCTGTCCCTTTTGGTCTTTGCATATTTACAGAAATTCAAGGTCATGATCTACATGCAATTGGCAGCATGATTCATTCCCTTAACAGCAAATCTTTCCTGTTTTCTGATATGAACTTCTAAGTGATGACTGTTGTTGGTTATGCGGCAGGTCATTCTACGTGGAATGTTTCTACGCAGTGCCTTGCAGTTTAATATGTACACTATTTTCCACTATTTTAATGAGTATAAATAACATCCTCTGTCCTGAGGTCCTCATATGCTCTCAGGTTTATTTCTTCAGAATATACTCCTACAGGTAGACCAAGGTATGGATATTTATGAATATTTTAAGACTTATTTCCAGATTTCTTGTCAAAAACTTTTGAATCAATTTCATTTCTCCAAGCAAATGATAATAGTGCCTCTTACCCAGAATCTTCCAAACGACTTGCACCATCTTTTTAAAAAATTTATTTTAATTACTTTATTTACTTTAATGTAGTTTATTATTTTTCATGTTTTATTTTATTTTTTCAATTTTGTTATTTCAAGTGTCTTTTTTTATTATTTAAAATTCTTTTTCAAGTTTATTTATGAGAGAGAGAGAGAACATGAGCAGGGGAGGGGCAGAGAGAGAGGGAGATACAGACTCCAAAGCAGTCTCCAGGCTCTGAGCTGTCAGCAGAGAGCCCGATGCAGGGCTTGAACCCATGAACCATGAGATCATGACCTGGGCTGGAGTCGGGCACTCAACTGACTGAGCCACCCAGGCGCCCCTCAAACGAATTTCTAAATGCTAATATAACTCTTTGTGTTTCTTCTTTTTTAACTTGCTGAGATCTTGTAAGAGAGTTCTTTATGAAGTACAGTAATATTATAATTATTAGATATGTTGCAAATATATTTTCCAAATTGTTACTGGCTTATTTTTGTTTTCTTTGAAAGTTTTGCATCTTTATGTACAAGATCTACACTGTGAAACTTTTGTTCAATCTAGTTTTTTCTTTCAGTTTCTGCTTCTTCAAGCCCTCTCTACATTGTCCCAGTGGGGGTATCTCTAGTTTTCTGCGTTAAGTGAGGTGTTTCCTATTGGTTTTAAACAATTTTCTCTTAGTGAGGAATTCTTTCAAGCCTACTAATTTTAAAATGTCAGGAAGAAGGGCGCCTGGATGGCTTAGTCGGTTGAATGTCCAACTCTTGATTTTGGCTCAGGTCATGATCTCAGGGTGTGGGGATTAAGCCCTGCATCAGGCTCTATGGTGAGCATGGAGCCTGCTTAAGATTCTCTCTCTCCCTCTGCCCCCTCCCCCACTTGCATGTGCTCTCTTCTTCTCTTTCTCAAAAAAAATATCAGGAACAGGCATCAAATTTAATCAGTTGCCATTGGTCATTTATTAAGATGATTTTATTGACTTTTTCCTTTGGCTTATTAATGTAATGACTTCCACTAATAACCTTTCTAATGATAGACTGTCTTATTTTCCTGGTATAAAGACCTTATTATTTTTGGCATTAATAAACATAATATCCTCTTTGGATGTAATAAGCTTTGTTTTCTTAATATGCCACTTGATTCTCCCACTAGGATTTGATTTAGAATTTCTGTACTGTAACTATTTGATGGAATAGTTTTTTTTCAGTTTTTAAAATCCCATTTTGGTTAGTTTTTGAACATGATGCTATCCTCCTCAAAATGGATTGGGAGAAGGTCTGCTTCCTGAGTGCCAGAGGAATGATTCATGATCCATTCCTTGTTATTTAAAAGAACTCATAACTTTTTATTGTGTCTCTCTGCTGTGTTGAGTTTTAGTTTTAGTTTTTGTTTGCGTTGGTACTGACTTAAGTAATTCAGATTTTTCTTTAAAATTGTTTACTTTGTCCACATTTAAAAAGAGAACAGCACAGAACCAACTATGAAACATTCTGTGATTTAAAAATGTATTTATTTCTGTGCTTCTAAAAGCTTCTTATTAAAAATATATTTGCTTATGTTTAACCAGTTTAGTTTAATTTTTCAATTTTACTCTTAATTTATGATTTTATATTTTTAATTCCATTAAGCTGTTCCATAATTAAAAGATATTTTTAGCTTTATTTAGTTTTGAGAGAGAGAGAGAGAGAGAGACAGACAGACAGACAGAGTATGAGCTGGTGAGGAACAGAGAGAGAGGGAGACATAGAATCTGAAACAGGCTCCAGGCTCAAAGCTGTTAGGACAGAACCCAACGCTGGGCTCAAACTCACAAAACTATGAGATCCTGACCTGAGCCAAAGTCAGACACTCAACTGATTGAGCCACTCAGGTGCCCTGAAGCTCTTTCATAATTTTTTACATTATTCAGTTGAAACCTCACTCCATTTATTTTAATCTAGACTTCTCCAGTATTGCCAGCCTTGAAGGCTATGTATTTTCCTCTGAAAACAGCAGTGGACAGCACCCTTACATTCTGCTATGAGATGTGCTCATTATCATTTTCTTTTTAGTCAGGAGAGTATGCTCTCTTAGGAAGGAAGGGAAGTATCAAAACCACCTACAGGGTCTTTCCAAACAACATAAGTGATCTCAGAAAGTCTAAAATGTTCCCTGCCTGCCTTCCAATCCTTTATTTTATTTTTTCCTTTTACTTTGTCACTTTGTTTTAGATGTGTTGCTAATAGACAAAATATATTAGATATGATTTGTTTTTTACCCTCTCGAGAGTGTTTTAAGGAGATTTAAGCCTCTTTGCTTTCACTACCTATTTGATCATCTGTCATCATCATCATGTTTTATTTTAAGCTTCTGTAAATCATATTTCCTTGCACTTCCTTGGTCTTCTATGTTTTGATGTAAGTCTACGTTTGCACTTGTTTTGCTCCAGGTGGATCCCTTGGTCTGATGTGATGTTATGTGGGATCCAGTGCTGGTCAGCCAAACAAGTTCTTAGATCATGGTGCTGGCTGAGCTCCAGAAGGTAGGGAAGACCAGACGTGTGTCTATTCTGTCAAATGGAGTGGTTGCTCATTCTGGACAACTGGGCCACCATATCCACGGTGCTTTCCAGTGGCTGGTTGGTCTTCTCACATGACTGTGCTGTATGGGATCTCTGTGTTGGTCTCCTGCCTGGCAGGTTGGGTCCCCAGAAACCAAACTCTGATGCCTTCAGGATGTTTGTGAGAACTTGGCACTTGTGGGAAGGAAGAAAGGAGGCAGCACTGGGCATAGAAAGAAGTTGGGTGCAGTGCAGTCTCTACACAGCCATCAGCCAGCTCCACCGGCATCTTTGAAGCTGGGATGCTCTTCCACCAGACTGTCCCAAGTTGGAGCAAGGGGGCTTGGCCTCTGCATCCCCATGTTGGTCAGTCATTGGTGTGAGCCTCCTCTGGAAAGTAGCATGGTCTTGGGCGAGGAGTTTTCTTCATTTACCTTGCGTCCACATGGAACAGGTGGATGGCGGTCTTCAGAGGAAAGTTGCTGGCCATGCGGGGAAAGAAGACAGAGTCATTTTGGGATGAGGTGTTTTTAGCTGTGGGCTCTAAGAAGACATTGGGGCTGGATTTTTGTCTCTTTTCAATGAGAGACTTTTAGAAAGAACTGAGTGCTTCTCATGAGGATGCTCTGGGCTTGGTTCTTTGGGGACCCTGTCCCCAAAAGGCTGCCCCCCAAACTCTCTGAGGCAAGTACTTGCCTTTGGTCCATTTCAGAGATGGCAACACTGAGGTTCGGAGGGCCAGCATCTTATGCAAGTGGAACTGAGCTAAGAAGTGGCAGCGAGCCAGGATCTTGGTGCTGGCCATTGGGCCCCCTGGCCCCTAGCTCATCCCTGGCATCACCCTGTGAAGGACAGCAAGCCCCCTCCAGCCTCCCTTTATCCTGTCCCTGGCACCTCAGCACCTTGGAGCCCCTCTCCTGGTGCCTTGTCCCTTGTTTCCCTGCCTCACTTCTCAAAAGCCTGACCCTCACAGTGAGGTGGCACAAAGCCCTGGAAAATGTCATGGCAGGTGAATTCTATCTCAATACAATTGCTATTTTAAAAAAACTGGCAGAGATTCAAAACTTTGTATTATGGCCAGCTCCCCTTTCTCCTTTCCGCTTCCCCGAGGTCCATTCCTGCATTGGTTGTTATTTGTGTGTCCACGCCAGTAGAGTCCGAGTTAGTGCTGTGGAGCCAGGGGCAGGGAGGGAGCTCCCCCCCACCCCCCGTGTGGGGTTTGCGGTAAGTAGGACTGGGCTGCCCAGCCTGGTGGGGGTCCCCTCACGTGTCTGGATGTTCTCACCCCAATTCTGACTCTAGCATCAGTCTGGCCATGGTCAGGCCTGCCCAGACCTCTCTGGTTCCCCACTGAACCCAGCCGTTCTGGAACGGCTGAGCCAGAATGAAGGGACACTGTCCCCGTGAGTGCTGGCCTGCTGGGGCTCCCGGACACTGGCGTTTTCTCCTGCAGCCACCACTATAATGCCAGCCAACTTCTGCAGTCTGGTTCACGGACGTATCCCAAGCATGAGAGCGGGCTTGGCACATAGCAGATGCTCGGTAAATATTTGTTGAGCGACTAAAGTCTCAGTGCAGACTGATGGTGATGTAAGTAAGAAGAGCTGGCTTGCCAAGGAGTTTTCCACGTGCCGGAAAGTCCTCTCCTCGTCCTTGCAGAGTGACACTCCTCACAATCTCTGTACACTGGGGCCCTGTGGCCTGGGAGCCCACACACCCTCTCCAGGGCATGACACCAATCACACTGGCGCCATGGGGGGAAGGGCTGTCACTGCACAGGAGAAGCCTGCATCAAGGCTCTGTCCACACACGCCGAACATCCTCCTTCTTCCACTCAAGACTTCTTGCTTCTGGGGCACCTGGGGGGCTCAGTCGGTTAAGCTTCCGACTTCGGCTGAGGTCATGATTTCATGGTGCACGAGTTCGAGCCCCGAGTCCGGCTCTGTGCTGACAGCTCAGAGCTGAGCCTAGAGCCTGCTTTGGATTCTGTGACTCCCTCTCTTTCTGCCTCCCGCCCTACTTGTGCTCTGTCTCTCTGCCTCAAGAATAAAGAAAATATTAAAAAATTTAAAAAAATACTTCCTGTCTCTGTGGTAAGAAGGCATTAGATCCTGCCCATCTCCCCTTGTGGCCACTGCGGCCACACCTCCTGATGAGCCGAGACTCGTCCCGCGTGGCTGGGAGATCTGTGAGGGTGGGGCTGTGTTTGCCCCACTTTGGTCACTCAGCTGTAGGACTGACTCTCCAGGAATCAAGCTGGACGTCTTATGTTTGGTGAATGTGGCCCAAATTCCTGTAACTCTGTGTGTGTGTGTGTGTGTGTGTGTGTGTGTTGCCCAGGTAGCTGTGTTGAGGGCAAGCCCCTGAGTGTGTGCTTGCAGAGGGAAGGCAGAAGAGTGTCTAGCCCTGGGCAGCTTGAGAATTGGGCCAGGCAGGGAGGCAGACTATTTTGTGTGGGTCTTGGCACCTTCTTCGCTGGCTTGCGATCTGTCACTTGAGCCACCAATGTTGGGAGAATCACCCTCCTGCCTGTGAAGGTGACCATACATATACAGTAGGAGTTGAGATGTGTGCCTCCTTCTCCCAGGATCAGTTAAGAGGCTGGAGGGGCCACTGTACGTGTGGCAGCTGGAGGAGAGCCCCCCTTTGAGCTTGCGCTGGCCCAAGCTCAAAACTCCCTTTTTCTGATGCCCCCGCTGAGTGGCTGGTGGGGACACCTGGCTTTACTTCTCTACTCTTCAGTTCTTATCCGAGGGGGTGATAGAGTCCCATAAGTAGTTCTCGAATAAGAATGAGAGAACGGCGTGAACTTTTTCATGTGTCCAGCCCAGTACTTGGCACACAGAAGGTATTCAGTAAATTGCATTCATATGTTTTCCTCTTAGATCAAGGCAAACATGGCTGTGCGTCTTTACATTGTCTTAATTGCTGTTATCATCCCCGGTAATAACACAACCCCAGGATTTGTTGGCCTTTATATCACCATCGATAGGCTAAGCCAAAAAAAATTATTTTTTAGGGATGCCAAGATTTCCGCAGGAGCTCCTGGAAGGGAGATGGAGAAGGTAATGGCCCCAGTAGTAACAGCAACTAGCAAATACTTAATTTCTTGCGATACGTTCCATATCTTTGTCTCTTGCACAATTAGCTGGATGAAAAAATAGCAGAAACAGAACATAATATGCAATTAAAATTAAGGACTTTCTATTTGAGGGGACCTGTTACATGAAATCAGAGGAGGAAGCAGTCGGGGAATATTACTGTTTCGCACCCTCGGGAATTGGGATAATTGGAAGAGAGCAAAGAAGGAGGGCCAGCTGGAGAGGCTGTGCGGGGTGGGGGTGGGGGAAGGGAGAAAGGCCCCACCTCCTGGGCATGGGCCGTTGCTCCGGGGTAGTTGGGTTACACATAGAAAATGGGGTGCACTGCAGCTTTTGTCAATGATGGGGTGAATCCTGGGGGCTGTGGTTACAGGAAGAAACTTAACTCTCAACAGAATGGCCCAGGTTTACGTTCTGGCCTCTCCATTTAGTTGCTGTGTTATTCTTCCCTTCCAAACTTGGATTTCTTTTTCATCTGAAAAACAAGGTAATCTTTCTGACCACATAGATTTGTCACAGATTTAAAAGTGAGACAATACTGGGGGCACGTGGGTGGCTCGGTTGGTTAAGCATCTGACTTCAGCTCAGGTCATGATCTCATGATTTGTGAGTTCGAGCCCCTCATCGGGCTCTGTGCTGACAGCCAGCTCAGAGCCTGGAGCCTGCTTCCGATTCTGTGTCTCCCTCTCTCTCAACCCCTTCCCTGCTCATGCTCTCTCTCTCTCAAAAATAAAAACATTAAAAAAATTTTTTTAAATGAGATAATACTCATAATATACTTCCTAAAGTACTTGCAAGTAGTAAGTCTTCAACAGACGTTAGTTTTATTATTCTGAGTATAAATGTGCAGAGATGTCCACATATGATAGAGAAGATGAAAAGCAAACACATAAACTGGGTTACAAATAGTGCCTGGATCGTGAGGATGTCTCTGGCTGCAGCTAAAAGATAAGCCAGCTGAAGGGGACTTGTACACTGGGGACATTTATTATCCCACAGAACAGGAAGTCCTGTGTTGGTTAAGTCAACTGTCAATGACTTAATGGTTCCCATTAGTAGGTGGAAATGGGGAGTTCCCAATCAATGGGGTTAAAGTTTCAGTTACGCAAGATGAATAAGTTATAAAGATCTGCTTATGACATTGTGCCTATCTATATACACTTAAAAATTCAGTAAGAGGGTAGATTCTGTGCTAAATGTTCTTACCACCATAAAATAAAACTAAAATTATAAATGAAAGAAGTTATCTAAGGGGACCAACTCCCCCACATATGCAAAACAGTAACAACAACAAAAACCCAAAGGGCTTGGCATCTCTGGCATCTGGACAGCCACATCTACAAAAGTGTTTTTCTTCCAGATCACGTGACTCCAGACTAGCTATACCCTTCTCCCTTTGGCAGTTCTGAGCAGTTAAGTTTCTGTGCCGGATGTTCTTCCACTCCTGTCTCCCTGACCCCTGGCAAGTTAATGAGACCATGTGGGAACAATGTGAGGGGTATGGAAGCCCATTCGTAGAGGCACGATGGTGCATTACCAGCATCATATTTGGAGCAAGGGAATTATATTGATAAAAAGTAAAATGCTGCTGATTGTAAGATAGACCGTCAATTTAGCCACAGCTTTTTGAGACGAGAAAGCAGAACCATTAAATGTACACATCAATTTAAGACATCCTGATCTCAGGAATATAATAATGGGAGGAGAAGGAAGTGCATCTTTTAGAATTGAAGAATTAGAATAAAAGCCATGGGGATGGGAATTTGGACAGATGGAATTACGCAGAGAACTCGGCATGCTAGGCAAGGTCAGTGAGATAAAGCACAGTGATGGACGTGAAGGTTCCGTGAGAGTCTATTACAAGCTGGCCCGGCCTCCGTGCTAAGTCATACCCTGCCCTCAGAGAGCTCCCAGTCCGGAAGTGATACTGATTTCCTTACAGGGAAGCCCGATTCCAACCTGGTGAGTGCTAGCATGAGGTGTGCAGAGAGTGCTAGGTGAGCTCAGATGAGCATTTCCCTGGCCTGGGGGTGGGAGGGGGCAAGGAGAATTCCTAAAGGAAGCTGACCCGTGGTGCGTCTCCAAAGTTACGAGGTGGACCAGGAGGAGAAACTGGGCCAGTACTGCAGGGAGAAGGACTGACCCAGGCAAAGGTGCAGAGGTGGGAATCTGGCTGTTTCTTCTTCCCGGGGGGCGGGGGGCGGGGCATGGAGAGGAAGGCAATGCCCCCACCACAGGGTCCTGGACAGGGGAACTTGGGCCTTACTTACCCTGAAAGCAATGAGAGCCAGCAAACTTGATCCCCACAGACAACAGAGCATCAGGGAACCCATCCCTTGACAGCCAGTGTGAAAGAATGTGAGCAAAGCAGGTGTTCTCAGTGTGGGGTCTGGGGACCCTGTAGGACCCTTCCAGGGAGTCCGAGAGGTCACTCTCTTCTTCATACCACTAGAACTTACTTGCCTTTTCCAGTCTCTTTGTCTCTTGAGCATATGTTTCTAAGCAGCTACATCAACATACACTGAATGCAGAGGCAAGAGTGAGCGTCTGGCCATCTTCTATTAAGACAAACGTCAAAGAGAGTAAGCAACACAGTGCTCTTCTCAGTAGTGATTCTCTGCTTTGTGAAATATAACTTTTCAGAAAAGATATGTATGCTACAATATAATACGATTATTATTTTTAAACGAATTAAGCTTATGTTAAAATATCTCAGCTTTAACATGGAAAAGAGTATATCTTGATAGATATGATCAAATGAACAGAAAGCACCCTGGTAAGGATGTCAGTCTTGAAGAACCGCTAAATTAAAGGTTAGCTTCCTGGGAGAGCCCGTTCCAGAGAGGGCCGGCAGGGGGAGGTGTTGGGCCCAGGCTCTTTTGGCCCAGGGCTGGGAGAGAGGGGGCAGGAGGGAGAGGAGGAGGACCCAGCAGCCCAGGACACAGCTTCCTTCAATAGTTTCTCCACTCTGTGTTCCAGATGTTAACAGGTGCCATTCCCTAAAGCCCGCGGCACTGAATCTGACATTTGTGTTTTTTGGTCTCACTGATCTTGGCAACACCATGAGGAAGGTGCCCGCAGGGTTTGGATTTTACAAATGAGGCCACTGAGGCTCAGAGAGGGAGAATGGCTTCCCCAGGGATGTGGAGCGAAGCAGGGCAGAGCCAGGATTCGAGCCCAGGTCTCTCCGACTCTGTGGTTTGTGCGGGTCCCTCCCACGACCTGTCCCCCTCATTGCTGGGAGGGTGTTGGAGGTCCCAGTCCCTGAGAGCTGCTCCAGGGCTCTGGGCTCCGTCCCCTGGCTGCCTGTGGGGTGGTCTCAGATGGTGTCTGGAGAACACCGTGACCTTGGTTGGTGGCAGACTGTGGACATCGGGTCTGGCAAAGTGGCTCTTAGCCCGAGGTTTTTTCCACTTGCAGGGGCTTCTGGGAGGAAATGTGCAGCCAGTGGTGAGCTCATCCTTGGGCAGAAGTGGCTGGCAGCTGAGGAGGGGGAGACTCAGCTTCCAGGCAGCCTGTCTGCCTTCAGCACAAGCAGAGCGTGTCTGTCACATGTCTGTACTGAGCGTGGTCCACTGACCGAGCACCGAAGAGGAGAGAGAGGACGAGTGGTCCTAACCTTGTACAACGTGGGCAGCAAGCAAAGATCGAAACTGCCCCGGGGCTATGGGGGGCTCTCAACCCCAGGGCCCTGACCTGCCACTTGTTAGCTGTGTTACCTTGAGCGTGTGACTTAACCCACCTGTGCCTCAGTTTCCTGGGAGTAAAGTGGAGATGCAAGTCCTTGCCTTGCAGGGTTGGTGTGAGAATCCAGCGAGTCAGTACCTATACGGCGCTTAGGTCTTGGCCTGACAGATAAAAAGCACTCGACAAACGTCACTCCTGACATTTGATTACACCATGCAACAGAGGAAGATCAGCACGTCTCATGCGTTAGCTGCGAAAGGCACATCTTGCCACATCATTTTACCCGTAGGCCTGCCTGCACGTTAGGGGTTTTATTATTGCCCCAGTGATTTCGATATGTAAACCGAGGTTCAGAGAGGCTGAGTGGCTTGCTCCAGGTGTGATGTCTGGGACCATCTCTCTCCTACCAATTCAGACTGTAGGCGGCTCACTTTTCAATGCCCTATTCTGCTGCCAGAAGCCTGGATGTTGCCATGACTTTGAACTTGCATTCTTCTTGCATGGAGGGGATCTTCTTTGATGCAAGAGGCCTGGGTGGAGTGGGGGGGTGGGGGGATGAACTCATGCGAGAAAGTGGGAATTTGCTGACCTCATCTTTGGGGACAAGAAAGAGGAGTCTGTAGGGGAGGGTCTTCACCTCGACGAGAGACCCAGGATCCCAACCAGGGCCTGTGGTCTTGGCAATGCTGAGATTCTGCTGCACTGCTCATTTTCTAGTGCTTTCTTTCAGTGTCTCTTCCTGCCCCTGAATAACCACAGTTAATTTCACGGAGTGCTTCCTTCCAGGAGCCGGGCTCTGCAGTTTGCCTGATTTCTGCCCCTAATAATCACAAGGGACCCAAGAGGCCTTACTAAGGAGAATGGTCTGTGGTCCCCTGAGCCCACCCTGCCAGGTCCCCCATTCCAAATGCTTTTATGCCCTCACTCGCTGCAACCTCAAAAGAGCCTTGAGGGGTGGGAACTGCTAGGCGACCCATTTTACAGATGAGAAGCTCCAGGCTTGGAAGCAGGCGGGACAGTGCCCAGCGACACTTGGCCAGTGAGCAGCAGCGGCAGAGGAGCGGAACAGACACGGCCTGTTTCCGGAGCCCACCATTAAGTTAGAGTCTGGGACAGAAGAGCCCGTTTGGCTTTTCCTCGGTGGGGTGAGGGTCTGTATGTGGGACATGATGGACAGGGTGGGGTGTTGGCAGTCCAGGCCGAGCCACTGCAGGGCTAGAGATGTGCCTGCTGTTGGAGCCGGGGCTGGGAGATGAAGCGAGGTCTCCTGGCACAGCGGGGGCCCTGGGGTGGGGGGCCCTGGGTGGCCAGGGCAGGAGCTGACAGGGTGGCAGGCCTGGGATTCTCTTAACTCGCCCTTGGCCTTGTGCCTGCCGTCTGCAGACCAATGATGTTGTAAACGGTGACCAGCAATCCTGGAGGGAGTCTCAAGCCTGGATTGCAGGCCAGCGCTGAAGGCGGGTGCCCACCAAAGGGCACGGGCATCGGTGTGTTTGCTGCGTGCAGAACGGGGACCATGCGGCCTCCTCTGCTGATATTTACTCTGGAATTACTGACTGTTGATGTTGTAGGCAAGGCTTGCGGGACTCCAGCTGCTCCTCTCAAGTCTTAAAGGAACAGGATGGGTTTTTTTTTTCCTGCTGGGGGTGGGGGATAGAGTGTTGGTTTTGCCTGCTTCTTCCCGTTCCACATGAAGACAGGCACTCCCCTGCCTCTGGAAACTACTTCCTCCTCCTCTAAATGGGGCATGTCTTCCGAGGGGGTTTAACCTTGACCAACCCCTTGTTCTGTGGGGACCAGTGTGTTTAAAGTAGCCACACATTCACTCCTGCTGGCCATTTCCATCTCATCCCTCCTGTCTCGTCTCAGGCGTGTCCTCCTCCAGGAAGTCTTCTCTGATAGCCTTGGCTAGTTTGAGGCTTCCCCCCTCTGTTTTGTTGCACACTGCATGGCCCAATTCTTGCCCTCGCTGTACTTTATTAAAGCCTTTGGTTTACACGTCTGCCTCCTGCAGGCTTCTCAGACCAGGGACTCGGAGTTCAGTAAATATTTGTGGCCTAAATTCGTCAACCCTAAGAGGCAGGCTATTAGTCCCAGTTGGAGCAATGAGAGTTTCTGAGAAATAAGTCACTTATCCAAATTATTAAGTGTCTGCGTTGGAACTCAGAATCATTTCCAGTAGATCACATGGGCTAAAGTTTCCGGAGGAACAAGGAGGCCCAGCAAGGGGCCAGTGACACAGCCGGTCAGCAAGCATACCTTAGGTGTCTACTTAGATCCATCGTGTACCGAGTGAGACCAGACACCTCGCTTCCTGCCCTCAAGGAGAGTCTGACTGAAGATGGGGCGTGGTTGTGAGCGACCTTGGTGCCTTGCTGGGCAGTGGTGGGGATGGGCGGGGGCGGGCACGGAAGGGACTCAGCACAACTCCAGGCACGTTGTTAAGTGTTCCAGAAATGCTGTTTCTTGTTCCTAACACAGTTGTTATTTCCAGCGGTACCAGTAAGAAGGGCATTCCCGGCATGGGCTTTGCTCCTCGGCATTGGCCTGGACTCAGAGTGGGTGGTTCCCAGCCTTGCCAGCTGTGTAACCGGATCCCCTATTGCTCTGCTGCTGAACTTGGCCAAGCACCCTTGCACTCCTCTTCTGATTGACTGTGGTCACCTGAGGCCAAAGAGAAGGCACAGGGCTCTAAGGACAGAGAGCACTTGCCCGGGGGGATTAGGCCCGTCCCAGCCACAGGCCACCCGGAGTCACTGGGGATGCACTGCTTCAGGTGGGCATCAGGAGAGCATTGCCGGGCACCCTTAGTGCTTTCTGTTTCTTCTCTGGGGTCAGGTTTATGCAAGGCTCATTCATTCATTCACTCATCCATCCATTTATTCATTCTTGCACGCATGCATGCTATAAGTTATTTATTAAGCGCTTACTGTGTGTAGCTCCTTGGAGCTTGGTGAGTTTGGAGGTCCAATGCACTGGCGATCCTGAAGAGCGGAGGGTGCCCACGCGGAGCGCTGGCAGAGTCATGAGCACTGACTCAACCAGGAGGCAGAAGAGACTTAAGCAGGGCCCAGAAGGAGAGAATGGGAGGTGATGGGCAAGGTCGGCAGAGGACACAGAGCAGCCGGGGAAGGCCTGTGATCGGGAAAGCCCAGTTAAAGAGCCGTGCTGGGGTGAGGGAGGTGATAATAGGGTGCTTGCCACGGTAGACGGGGATTGAGAGCCGGGGGGCACTGCCCGCCTTCCTGGACACCGTGCGCGTGGCATCTCAAGGAGATTCAAGTGCTGTATGTGGATGTACTGATGGGAACTTGTTTCTGGGTTGGAATGTCTGGTGTAAGGCCAGCCTTACCCCCATCTGCTGTGTGATCATGGACACGTTACAGAGCCTTGCTGAGGCGCAGTTTCCTCGTCTTTGAAACATGACAATACAGTTGTGTGTCTACGTCAGTATGGACTTGATATATACTTTACATGTTGGGTTATCATCGAATTCTGCATTATTTATTTTGTTGCTCAGATTGCCATAACTCTGGTCATTGAGAGCTTCCAGATTGTTCGTGCGTCCCTTTGACATACTTCCATTGATGTGTGTGTGTGTGTGTGTGTGTGTGTGTGTGTGTGTGCACGTCTTTATTTTCTAGTGCTGTGTGGTGCTCCGGGATCATCCCATATGATCCATGCCACAGGCTTAGACTCAGCCATATTTCAAAATATCTCTGCTTCCTTTTATTGGACAACGGTATTGGAAATCAAAATCTGGCTGGTGTTGAGCTCATTATTTTTGGGGTATTGTTGCTTCTAGACAGATCTCCAGAGCAGAACAATTCTAAATCATCTACCCAGAGAATCCTCTTCAAGGAGATAGAACATTACTCCCCACGCCTGAAGTGTGGGGCTGCACACAGTGACTTCCTTCCAATTAGTCCAGTATGTAGAGAGGGAAAGCGAGGACTGGATTTTCAGTGGCAAAATCTGACACACACAACCTCAGTCGGGTGGTCAGGACCAACATGTAATATTGACAGAGTAAGCCCTCCATAGGATGTGATGAGAATGGCATTTTGCCATGAGACCAGTCTACTCATGAGAAGAACACCATAGAAATCCAAAATGGGAGACACTCAACAAAATACCCGACCAGTTACCCCCTCAAAACTGTCAAGGTTATCAAAAGCAAGCAAAGTCTGGGACACCTGGGTGGCTTAGTCAGTTGAGCGTCCGGCTTCGGCCTAGGTCATGATCTCACGGTTCATGGGTTCAAGCCTCACATTGGGCTCTGTGCTGAGAGCTCAGAGCCTGGAGCCTGCTTAGGATTCTGTGTCTCCCTCTCTCTCTCTGCCCCTCCCTGCTCATGCTATCTCTCTCTCTCAAAGATAAATAAAACATTAAAAAAATTTTAATAAAAAATGAAAAAAATAAAAACAAGCAATGTCTGAGAAACTGTGACAGTCCAGAGAAGCCTAAGGAACATAGAAAAATATGACATGGTATTCTGAATGGGGTCCTGGACCAACAACCAAAAACAAGACAGTGGTGGGGAAAAAATGGTGCTACCTGAAGAAAGTAGCACTTCAGTTAATTAGGAATGTATCAATACAAGTTCATTACTTCTGATAAGAGCACCATAGTGACGTAGGATGTCAACAACAGGAGATTGGCTGTGGGTCTGTAGGCTTTCTCCTCTTTTCACAAGCTTTCTGTAAACCTAAAACTTTTCTAAACTAAAGGGTTTATTTTAAAACGTAGGTGATACTATTGTTACCAAATAAAGGTCATGTGAAAAATAAATGAGACATCATAAATCCAACACCGAGTAAGTCGTCTGATTCAGGTATATTCTTAGTGTCATTATTGACATTCAGTCCTTGATAATCCCTGATAAGGTGGCTAATGTCTCATGATGACCCTTTGAAAGACTTGGTGCAGTGCCCCTTTAAGCAGTACCACATATTCCTTATGCAAACTCGAGATGCATTTAGTTGAATGTCACTATTTTTCAATATGCGCCTGTTGGGTCCCTGGCAGTGTGCTCTATTTCTCTGGGCGTGACACATTCTGATTCTTAAATATGGCTTGGAGGGCAGAGCTGCTGGGAGCCATGGCGTTGCGACAGAACACAGTGACATGTGCGTATATTTCATTCAGACAAGCGATCTGGTGAAGACGTGTTAGCAGAAGGTACAAGATGACCCTACAGCACGAAGTCTACCAGAAACAGTGGTGGAACTCAAGACTAGTCCAACCAATCCCAGTGATGCCTCTTGTTTGTTTGATTTTATCTTGGAGTTTTGGCTGTCAGGCACTAGAGGTTGAATATGTGGGAGAAATTATTTTTGGGTTGAGACAAAAAATCCATCCAGTAGCTTAATTGTGTAAAAGTAGGACAAAACCACCTTATTCTTCTTTTCTAGGTTGGAGGCCTTCAGTGGAGGGGCCATATCTGATTTTTCCAGGTCTTGCCAACAGGCTTAATAAATGTTGGGTGAATGAATGACTGGATAAATGTGAAAATGACTTAATTTATTGGCCCAGCTCTTTATACACCAGTGTACTGTTGGAGTTTAATTTAAGAACTTATTCTTTGGGGTAAACAGAGGGTCTCATAATCATGCTGGAGAAAGATAAAGTACCAATACAGAAAATAATTGTGGATGAGTGTGTAGGAGAAAACAATGATGTGCTTGCCTCTGAACAGGTGTTAGGGATTGACTGGGAGTAGAAGGCTGCAGGCTTTGTGTGGCCACAGGCTCAGTGCCCTCTGCATGTATAATATTTGATGTTGGTTTCCTACGTTTGTGCCTTTGATGTAATGCTTCCTTTTTTGTTTTTTTTAATCCCCACATCTTCCCCTGGACTAATTCCTAGCCATCCTTTAGGATGTGCAGTTCAGAAAGAAAAATAAGGAAAACATCCAAATTCTTTTTATAAAGCAGTCATAACAGCAGTGCCAAAACATATTGAAGGCTGCAGAGAAACAGAAAATGGTAAGCCAATTCCACTTATGAATATCAAGCAAATATCCTAAATAAAATATCTGCAGAGTTCAGCAGTCCATTAAGAGATCCCATGATCAAGTGGAATTTGTTCTGGGATGTTACATTAAGAAATCTATAACAGTTTTCATTGTAGCAAATTGATCAGAGGAGAACAGATGCAGGGTCATCTTGGTAGGTGCTGAAAATGCCTTTGGCAAAGTCCAACATACATTTCTTTTTTTAAATATTCTTTTTTTTAAATTTATTTTGAGAGACAGTGATAGCGTGAACAGGGGAGGGTCAGAGAGAGGAGACACAGAATCTGAAGCAAGCTCTGTGCTGACAGCTCAGAGCCTGACACGGGGCTTGAACCCACGAACCGTGAGATCATGACCTGAGACAGAGTCAAACACTCAACCGACTAAGCCACCCAGGCACCCTCCAACATACATTTCTTGAAAAATTTCTTAGTAAAACTAGAATTGATGTATACTTTTTTTTATCTGGTAAAAAAAAAAAAAAAGACCTATCTTAATTCGAAAGTTAGCATTATACCTGCTGAGAAAACACTGGAACATTCAGAGTGAAGACATGTGAAAGGCAAGAGCATCCACTGTTAATGCTGTTGTTTAACATTGTACTAGCGACACTAGCCCATGTGATAAGACAAGAGAAAGGGATTGGAAGTATGAAAATTAGTAAAAAGAAGGAAAATTATTACTATTTTCAGATAACATGATTAATGCCTGAAAACATGAAAGAATAAAGTTTTGTATGCTACAAGAGATTCAGTAAGGTGGGAAGGCAAAAACTAATACACAGAAATCAATATGGAAATTAAAATGAGACCACAAACCTGTGTATCATAGTAATAAAAAAAAAGATCAAATACCTAAGGATAAACTTAACAAGAAATGTGCAAGGGTTACATGAAAAGAACTTTACTCTGAAGGTAGTCAACAAGAGCTCTAGCACATGGGAGAGTTTGGCATGCTTTGGAATTAAAAATTAAAGGTGTCAATTCTGTGTGTATTCGTCTGTAAAATTAACTTCATCCTGATATAAATATGATGATACTTAATTAACTAGACATGGGTATTCATACATCAAAGGTTTATTTTGTTCTGGGTTCTGTTTACACTTTCACTAGCATTTACTTTTTTAATCCAATAACAACCCACAACACATAGAACGTGATTACCAACATGTCTATTCTACAGCTGAGGAAACTGAGTCACATAGAGGTGGAGTAACTTGCTCAAGGTCATACCCAGCTGTAAAATGGTGAAGCCAGCCTGAAAACCCAGGGTGTTCGCCTCTGGCTCTCCCCCATTTCAACGATGGCACAACATCATGAAATGATAGGAAGCAAATACTGTGATGGGAAAAGCATGCATGAGCACCCACCGCATTCTTTAATGGGTAAAATACACGAAAAATGCCTGCCTCCTAGGATTATTGCAAGAATTAAATGATTTTACACATGTGATGCATTGACTACAGTCCCTGATGGAGGGTAGCTGCACAATCAGTGTTAAGCCCTCTTTACCTAGAAAGGAGCCCAGCAGAATATAGGCTTAATGTTTGTTCATTAATGCATTCAGTGCAGTCCAGTCTTTATACCTGGCTCTGATATAAAGAAAAGAACAATTATGAAACAAATGAGTACAGAAAAGAAACAAACAGATAATAAAAAATTAAAAACAGAATCAGTAGTGGGACTGATAGAATAGCATTTACCACCTTCTCACTGATTTTTTGTCACCATATTGAAATAGACATTGTCATTGTATTACTATTCTTTATCACCAGATAAAGGTGGAGAATGGCTGATAACTATTTCCTAGCTATGAGATTTTGACCATGTTAAACTCCAGACCTTAGTTTTTTTTTATAAAACAAGACAAAGAAAAATAACTATGCACTAAATGATGGAATAATCTCTACCAAAAAGTACAATTTATCAGTGTTCACTATTATATGCTTATTATTATTTGGAGTAGTTGTAGAGTAGTTTAGCCATGAGCTCATACTGACCTTGGCATGCCATTTATCTTCATCTGCCCATTTTTTTGTCCATCCATCCATCCATCCATCCACCCATCCATCCATCTACCAGTCCATCTATCCATGCATCCATCCATCATCCATCCGTCTACCAGTCCATCTATCCTTCCATCCATGCATCCTTCCATTCATCCATCCATCCATCATCCATCCATCCATCCATCCATTCATTGAACCCATTTGTTAAATACGTATTAAGTGCATACTGTGTACCAGGCTTATGCAAAGTCCTGCACACAATGATAAGTCAAACACTCTTGTATCTCCTCTTCTGGAATTTGCAGTCAAGAGCAGTGACACTCCCCCCAGCCAGGGCTCTCACTTCCTTATATTCTGAACCCTCCTGGGATAATCAACAAGGCAGGCTCCCTCAATGATGAAATTTTTCATGGTGAAGAGCCATATTCAATGGAGAAGCCTTAGGGAGTCCGTTGTAGGTACATAATACAAAATCATCAACCCAGAGCTCTCTGTTACATAGGTGTGTTGCCAAAACTTAGATATTGGGGTGTGTTTTTTCTTTTCCTCCTAAAGTAATTTCCTCCTTAAATGTTTTCAAATTACATCTGCTCCAGTTTTGCCTTGCACAAGTTAACCACATCCTGTGTCTAATCTCTATTCCACCTGCCTTGAAATGTTTTAATTCAATTTTTGCATTATGTCTGATGTGATGAATTAGAGCCAGAGAATCATTGACTAAGTGTCAGGAAAGATGGATTGAGGGGTTGAAACTAATGGCATTTGGGGACAATATTTTTCTGCAAATATCAGAGTCACAAATGAAGAGGTGAATTATGTTACAGCCAAGAGCAGTACACAAACTTCAATGAGACGCGGACTTTTTACAAAAGAGGGTGAATTGCATCTGAGTTTAGATTCTTTGAGAGATTCCAGTTTGAAATATAAGGTCAGTTAGGGATAAAGAGTGAAGTCACCAGTCCCTGGCACTCAGAAAATACAAAGCATGGATGAAAGGAAGACTGGAAGAAGAGGGAGCTGGGAGGTATGGAGGATGAGATGGGTCACATGTGGAGCTTGGTTTGGAAAGAACAGTAGTGAATGAAGGCAGCATTCTGCAGCCTTTCACTGGGGAGCTGCTCTTGGTCCTGGGCTAAGTTTTCAGGCCAAAAGAAGCCACACAGGGTAGATGGTGACAGAGCTGCCACCATCAGAAGGTCACCCTGGGTCAGCAGGTTCTGAGATGTGGATTCTCAGGAACACATTGATGAACCCTCCTTGACACGTTGCATCCCAAATGTTCTTTTTTATGTGAATGTCTATATTACACCACATCTTGTACGCACACAAACACACGTAACAACAGGGCCTGGTAACATTTTCCAGAGTCTGCTCCAAAGGATGCCAAACAACTGTGGAAATTAAGTTTCAGTAGCAAAATGGTTTGGGAAATGCCTATCCATCAAATGGAAAGTCATACTACACATGAGCTCATTAAAGGCTCTGAGAAGTCCAGCAACGTCTAGCTTTTCCCAGAGCCATCTGCCACATGGGTCCCTTTTGTGTTTGAGGGTTTCATCTGATAATACTCTTCAGATTTAACGTTCCACTTAGTACTCTTGGAGGGATTTGAATCAACACTTATTAGCTCTCTTACCAGTGGCCAGGTTGTGCTGAATGAAGGGCTTGCTTTCTTACCCTGTGCTCTGATTTTGTCTCACTTATTCATAGTATTTACTGAGTGAGAGCACCTTCCTTTCACTGTTCAAATCATTGCCTGATGGGATTGCTACCTATGGCCTTGCCTCACCCCAGCCTCTGAAACCCAGACCGACTGTGTAGATCCCACCAGACTGACTGTGTGTGTTCCGACCAGGCTTCCAGACTCCCCATTACGAGTCTCATCAACATGACCGTAAACTCTGGCCTCCTCTTGTCACTTCCCAACTCATTACATCCGCCCTCCTGCCCGCTGTGAGCATGAAGACCATGCATCCTTCAAGCCTGCTTGCCTTTGCACGTGCTGGACGTCTTCTTTGTCATACTCTCCCTTCTTTGCTTGACTGATCCTAGAGCCACTTTGATGTTCTCATATTCCCTACTTCCAGGGGACCTCAGTGACTGTGCAGTCCAGAGTGCCTCTGAGACCCCCTCAGAAGTGAGAGCCGTCCACCCTCGGGTGGGGGGGTACGTTTGCGCTCGTGTGTCATCATCTCCTTTGTGTGCCTCCGCCAGCTGACCCGGACTTCTCACGGGCAGGCTCTGGCTTATTCCTTTCTGTTTTTTCTGGAGCTGAGAGGTACTTGGTAGATGTTTACAAATGACTCGGCAAAGTGGAGTTTTGACAGGTCCTTAAAGCGTGCTTTGAATTTGGATAAGGGGTAAGGATTAAAGGGTTTCCACGGGTACAAATGTGGCGTTCTTAGCAAATAACAGATCCTGCGTTTGGAACCTTCTGGTAGACCTAATTTAAGACGTAGGAGAATTTTGTTATATGCTTTGGAGATACGTTTTGAGGGCTTTAAGAAATTATGCTTATTTTTCTAGTATGGAATTAGTAGCAATCTCTTTGGAAATACCAGAAAATAAATAATTGATAAACGATTGATAAAGAAAAATCTCCCAAGCCATGCATGAAAGATCAAACACTAATGCTTTTTAATAGGGTTTCTTTTGGTTTCTCTTTGTTCAACTTTTCATCATAGAATTCAAAATCCTACTCATTTCATTTACATGAAACAGAAGTGTTTTATAACATTCTTACTTAATTGGCCGGTATTGCTTTATTCCTGTAGTTTTAATTGCTCCGTAATATTTCTCCTCTTGGATTTCATTTAAGGGCGTTATGATTTTCCATTATTATGTTGTTATAAATAAGACACAGAGCCTTCACTGGGCTCGTATTTCTGACTTGGTTTTAAACAAAGAAGTGGGCAGTTTGCAAGCCTCAATACACCTTGCCTGGGTTAATTTACAAGATCTAATTACCAGTGTACTCTCTTTTAATCAATAATTGAGAATTCTGTTTTACTGCCTTCATGGCTACTTTTATGGGTGCGCAAGGAAGTTTATTTCGTTTTCATTTCTCTTGGTCACTACTAGGGCTGACCATTTGGGGTATTCGTCGTGTCTTCAGGTCTCTTATTTAGGTGTCAGAGACATTTCCCACAAATAGAAATTCCACAGGCTGATAAACAGAGTTGCTGTTCTAAACAATTAGAACAATCTTGATCAGGGTGTCCGCACCCTGAAGAATTCAGAGGATAAAAACTATTGATTTTTTTAAAACAGATCAATACATCAGAACCATGCTGGAAATAAAAGACGTTTGCCTGGGAGTCACCACCAGGCAGGGACATGGGTGGGGAGTGCCGCAAAGAGGATCCGGGGCTGAGGGGCTGGGGAGGTTAACCCGGAACAAATACCAGGTGGAGTGAAGCGTTCTGCTTTGGGCAAAGTGTTACCGGCACAGTTCTATTTGCGACCAAAGTGCTTATCTTCGGAGTGGCCCCTCGAGAGGGGCTGTGGAGTCCGGCATCCCGGCTCGAGGGCTGTGTGCCATAGTGCAGTGAGTTCATTGCTCAGTATTTCAGCTTCTTTATCTGTAAAGTGGGCTAAGTGGCTGGTGGTGAGGACCAAAGAATAAAGCAGTAGGCAACCTCTAAACATGAGTCTCACACTGCTTGTTTCCTGACTTGGTTTCAGAACAGACTTGCTCTAGTTCTGGAGCCAGCGGTTGGCTAAGAGTCCCCCGCAAATGTCCCCAAATTCCTCTGAGGGTCCTGGAGTAGTTGTAATGCCTTGCGTTTTGAGAGGGCTTTGCAGGTTGGAAAGCACTTTCGTACCTGTTATCTTCCTCAGTCTGCACACTCGTCAGGAAGGTGCCATCATCATGTCTTTAATTCGTATCCTTGCATTTTCCGGCCAGGTGGCCTTGGGAACAATACCATCTCTCTGGGGCCTCAGTTCCTGCCCCTTCACCCTGGCTGGTGCCTTCAGC
This sequence comes from Suricata suricatta, assembly GCF_006229205.1. Taxonomy (NCBI): domain Eukaryota; kingdom Metazoa; phylum Chordata; class Mammalia; order Carnivora; family Herpestidae; genus Suricata; species Suricata suricatta. Next base: position 69,558,528 of record NC_043714.1, on the reverse strand, counting down.
ACCCAGATCCAACGCTTCTCTTCTGCGGTACCATCTCCAACCCCCCAAATAAATTGGTCCCTACATGGTCTTTGTATCCTTTTGATACCAGTATCCTGTCTTTTCTATTGCTTTCTAGCACAATGGCCAGTATGCACTTGATGAAAGAATTTGTACTAAAAAAGATACCCAGCTGAAGACTGAATGGGCTGGTGTGTGCAAAAAAGCATTGGAGGTCTTCACTGTTGACTGAATGCATGTGACTTCCTTCTCTCTGCCCTTGGGATTACAGGATTGGTCAAGATTTTACTATTCTGTCATCAAATTTCCCAACCAGGGGCACCTGGGTGGCTCAGTCAGTTAATCATGTGACTGGCTCAGGTCATGATCTTGTGGTTCATAAGTTCAAGCCCCACATCAAGCTCCGCACCAACCGCTCAAAGCCAGGAGCCTGCTTCAGATTCTATGTGTGTGTGTGTGTGTGTGTGTGTGTCTCTCAAAAATAAACATTTAAACATTTTTTAAAATTTCACATCCAGTGCAAAAGCCCTTCTGCAGTCAGTGGATGAGTTAGTAGTCCTGCTCCTCCCATGGGGAGGGGTCTTGGGGTGGGGGATGTGCAGTTCTCCACCCTGGAGAGCCCCGCCATGAAGGGACCTCAAAGGAAACCTTTGTCTTCTTCCAATTTTCCTGATGATAGCTCCTGTCCATAGACCGTAGATACATCTAAGATAGTCACTGTCTAAGTGGGGAAGCATGGAGGCAAGCGTTTGGGGTCTGGCATCAGAGGGCCTGGAAACAGCTCTTATTGGCTGTCAGGTATTAAGTTGGGTGATATTCATGCCTGTTGTCCAAACTGTTTTGGGTGAAGCAAGGCCTGGGAAGCCAACCACTGGCTGCGATTTGGGGAATTGCACTGGGTGCTAAGTGAGGAGGTGGAATGAAAACCAGATAGATAAGGGAAATCAGGAAAGTACACTCTGGGGCAACCTGGGGATTTCAGTTAAGTGTCCAACTTAGGCTCAGGTCACGATCTCACGGTTCATGAGTTCAAGCCCCACCTTGGCTTCTCCATTGTCAGCACAGAGCCCACTCCGGATCCTCCGTCTTTTTCTCTGCCCCTCCCCTGCTTGGGCTCTCCCTCTCTCTCTCTCAAATATAAATGAACAGAAAAAAGAAAAGAAAAGAACACTCTGGACTTAGCCCACAAGAAGAGCCAAGCAGGAGCCCGATAGAAGCATCACCCTGAAGGGCCTGGGCAGCTAGCCTGCAGCGAGATTCCCCTACTTCCCTCCTTTATTATCTGGCACAGCCCCTTTTATAAATGATCACTGTGTGCCCAGCACTGTCCTGGACCCCAGGGACCCCAAACAAGTCTCCACCTTCCTGACCTTCACAGTCTAAAGAGTGACACCGAGAGTGAAGGGGAAAATAAAGACATAAACCAGGGAAGTAGAAAATAAACTGAGGTGATGGCCCAGGGAGGCAGAAGGTGAGGACACAGGAGGGGAGGTGTCAGGAGAGCCCTGTCTGCAGGGCAGAGGGAGCAGCGCCCGGGAGCCGCCCCCAGCGCTGTCTGAGTGGAAGGCCTCAGCCAGCGGTGGGGAGGGATGCGATCGGGGCTGACCCCTCTTTCTAAGGTGTTTTGTTTTTTTTTTCTGTGAGGCATGAAGTGTGATCCTTCACGTGTTCTGCCCATGGTTCTTGAGCACCTGCTACGTGCCGGGGACTGTTCCGGCGATGGGCGATAGCAGTGAACAAAGCAAGGTCTTAGCCCTCACAGAGCTGACCTCCTGGTTGGAGGAGACTCAGGGTCTTAGGCTGGGTGGGAATGATGGCCACGAAGCAGAAGAAAATGGGAGGAAGGCCAGAGTGAAGGGGGCACGCGGGAGGGAGCTGCAGAGAAATCTAGACTGTGAGGTTGCCTGGCTAATTCCAGGACGAGCAAGAAAGCCAGCGTGGCTAGAGCAGCATGAGCCAGTGGGAGGGGGGACAGGGGATGAAGTCACAAGTTCTGAGAGATGAGAACTTCGCCGGCCACAGCAGAGGACTTCTTCACGTGGCTGCTGTCCCAGTCACGGGCCCTAGGATCTTAAGAACTGAGCCCGTGTTGGGCAGTAAATAACCGGGAGAATCTGGAACCAAAGTTAAAGGTTAATAGTAGTTAGGAAGACAGAGGTGCCCAGGTTTGGGCCGAGAAACTAAATTAGTATTGGATCCAAGGGGCTAGTGTAGGCCCAGGAGTGTAGATGGTAGTCAGAGGCTGGATAAACACAGGCAGGGAGTAGGAGGGAAGCAGGAGAAAACTCTGTGAATGTTGGCAGAGATCGGGGCTGGGCGTCCTATGAATGCGGTCATACCCACCTGTTTGGTGGGTGCCTTGACCTTGGCTTGCCAGAGTAGGACCTTTAGAAGACCACCAGGGTGCTTTGTAAACTCCCATTAAATTATTTGTTATGTGGGTGACATCATCATCAGTTTCTCTCATGGTCCAATAGGATTAGGAAGCACTGCTCCACTCTCTCACCTTGTCACACGGGGGTGACTGGATTTGTCTCAAGGTCGTTTTCCAGAGTACGTGATCAGATTCAGTTGGTTGCTGTCTTCCTGATGCAGAAATCCCAGCATTCCACTGCCACAGACCTCTAACCCGCTAGCTTGTCCCAAGACCCTGGTGTCCAAGGTGCATGGTGAAGCCGAATGACGAAGGTGTCATTGCTGGCTTGACCCACGCAGAGGAGGCTGAAGGAATGACGTACCCCTTGCCCTGAGCTCCAAGAATACAAGCCTGTCCAAAATGAAGGCAATGAACGATGCTCTAAGTCGGAAGCAGTTCCAACAATTAGAACGTGTTCTGCTGTAAAATGTAAGGTACAGGTTGCCTAGCAGGATAAACTTGACCTGAATCACAGATGAGACATTTTTCCCTCTTAGGTGTAAGCCAATGAGTGAGACATGTCTGGGTCTTTTAAATGGTGGGTAACATGGTGGAGGGCCCGCTGCAATCAAACTGGCATGTTAAGTGACCCTTTGTCATCCTACTTGACCCTCACAATTATCCTGTGCTGTTCCCAACTGGCAGATGAGGAAATGGGGGCATGGAAAGGCCAAGTACGGGACCGAGGTCAAAGAGATGGCAGGCAAGAGCGGAGTTGGTGCGGAGAATTTGTTAATGAGCACACGGAAGGACTTCAAGCGACAGACAGGGATGGCTCCGACCCATTGTGCTCCCTCCTCTGTGAGCTGATGCCGTGTGCGTGTTTTCTGCAGATGCGTGGACTGCCAGGAAGGGAGTCCAGGGGCCCTGACCCTTTGGGGGCTCACAGGCCCCTTTTAGAATATTTTGAAAGCACCTGAGTCCTTTTCCAGGAAAAGCGTGCATTCACACAAATTAGTATTTATCTCGGGGGTTCATGCTCACCCCACAAACACGTGCACGTCCCTGGACATAGAATGTATATTCTCGGATAGCGTCCAGTTCCCATCTTGGAATTCCACGTCAAAGCTGCTAACTGCTGGTGGGGCTCCTCCTTTCTTTCTGAACACGTCCAACTCATGGTTGCAAGCTCATGGCCCCCTCACCTTTGGAAAGCTGTCAGAACCTTTTCCTCTGAATCACATAAATAAGTCTGTAACATTTAGATTGGACCAAAGTTGATGGTGCTGGTGACACTTGAGCTGGAAGGAATCAAAAACATCTCTAGGCTGACTTTACCCAGGCTGCTTCTTGATGTTCTCCTTCCTCTAGATGCTCTTGGGTTTTACAGTGAAAGCCTTCTGTGGCTCAATGAGTCTGGACATTTCCTCCTGGGCCCGAGCTGGTCAGGAACCCCTGCAGAGCCTCAGCGACTCCCAAAGGGGGTCCTGGAGGGAGCATCTCCCAAACTGATTAGATATCAGTGTGCGTTCTTCGGGAGCATCTTGAAGGTCTCGTGCTTCTCAGAAAACACTGGAATCAACTCTGATCCAGCTCAGCCCCCTCCCTCATTATGAGTGGGGGAAATGGAGTCTGGAGGTTCGTCAGAGTCATCCTCTCCTCCTGCCAGAGTCACTGACTGTCTCCTCCACGTTGGGTCGCACACCTGGGAGGAGACCTGGCCTCGGATCTCAAGAGGCTCCCTTTTTTGTGGCAACGCGGACAGACACATGATCACCGAACGCCACAGGCATAACCATGGAGAAGCGGCTTCCACATGGGGAATGACGTCTGAGGTGGAGCTTGGATGCAAATGAAGATAAAGGGCCTTCCAGACAGCGGGACTTTGGGGCCTGACCACAAAGACCTTTACGGGAGGGCCCTGTGTTTTCCCAAATCCCCAAGCAGTTTTGAGACATCGGCTGCGTGTCCTACACGGTCAGGCCTCAGATCTCCCAGGTTAAGGGCTCGGGTCCCACAAGACTACCCCCACTTCAAGTGCCAGTTGCAAATCCATGTTGTCCCCTGTACCTCTGACCTACCAGCCTGGAACTCAGAGGTTCCCAAGTGCCCTCCTCAGATCCGATTAATTTGCTAGAACTCAAGAAAACCACGTATTACTTAGATTGTTAGTTTGTGATGAAAGGACATAACGGGGGAACAGCCAGCTGGAAGAGCTGAGTAAGGGATAAGGCAAGTGTCTAAGGGTCCCCAGTGCAGGAGCTCCTGTCCTTGAGGATCCAGCAGGTAGCCGTGTTCATTAACAGGACAGCTCATCAAATCTCGTTGTCCAAGAGCTTTTGTGACACTTCATCTGTGGCCCACGCCTCCGCCCCTTTCCACAGGTCAGTGGGACGGCTGTCAGTTCAACCCTCTATCACTTGGTCCTTCTGGGGACCTGCCCCCTGGGGAGGGTACCTAGGGCCACCCCCTAAGATGCCTCATAGGCAAAGAGGCAAAATGCATGACGAAAGAACCTCCTGTCACTGAGGAATTTGCAGGAGTTTGAGGAGCCTTGTGCCTGGACCCCGGAGAAAGAGAAAATATATTAATATTGCAGCAGTGAAAGGCAGGTGACCCACTGTGCAAGAGGAGGTTCTAGCTGGAGAAGGAAGAGCCGGGGCTGAGATGAATCAGGGGGCAGGAGTCGCCTCGCGGAGGGCTTCAAGGGCAGCACTCAGGGTCTCCGGTTGGCCTTGTAGCCACGAGGGTGTGGGGCAGGCAGACCGTCTTACCAGGATCAGAGGGACAACGGGCCTGAGACCAGCATGTGTGGCTGAGTTTGGGGCCCCACAGAGGGCAGGGACGTGAGGTGAGAGGCTTGACGCAGAACCGTGAGTTTGGGGCTGCAGCTGCCTCTGGTGATCCATGTCCCTCTCTGACATCTCCCCTCAGGGGTGGCTGCCCGGGGCAGCGCTGTGCAAGCTCACACTTGCAGACTGACCTTGCGTGGCCTGCGTGCATACGTGCAAGCTCAGTCCGCAATGCGGGGCAGGGGGGAGAGGAGACATGGGACAGTGTTCCAGCCTCCTGCCCTTCACGCGAATCCTTCTCGGAGATCCTGGGAGCCTCTCAGGGGGTGCTGGGGGAAAGGACGCCCCCCGCCCCATTCTCTGCAGCACAGGCCCACATTGTCTTTCTTCCCTGCCTTCCTCTCCCCACTCGCTCCCTCACTCTGGCTTCCTGGACTTACCTTCCCAAAGAACCACCCACTCCAGGCCCTTTGCTCAGGCTTTCCTTTTGGGGAAGCCCAAACTGAGGCAGGGACATAGAAGAGAGTGGGTGTTGTTTTTGTTTTAAGTCAAGTGCATCTCATGCCAGATGGCCTGACGGGGTGAGTAATACGGTATTCTCTGGCTCACTCAAAAAAGAGACGGTTTTCAAGATGTTCTCGGTGCTCCCTGGGTAAGTGACTCAACTTCCAGAATTCTGGGGCCTTTTATTCCTATTATTATAGGAACCTGTTTTGAATTTACTTCATTTTCTCCTAAGCCACAGGCCTTGTAGAGCCTCCCACCTGACACGTATTTAAAAAGCTATCCAGGGGCGCCTGGGTGGCTCAGTCGGTTAAGCGTCTGACTTTGGCTCAGGTCATGATCTCACGGTTGATGGGTTCGAGCCCCGCGTCTGGCTCTGTGCTGATAGCCTGTCTTCGGATCTGTGTCTTCTCTCTGACCCTCGCCTGCTCATGCTGTCTCTCTCTCTCTGAAAAATAAAACATTAAAAAAAATTTTTTAAGCTATCTAATCTGATCCTAAACATCCTGCTTGAGTTGTCTCTGTATCATCTCTTTTAAACACCCAATTCCCTTTCTTGTTTCTCTCCTTGTGATGGGTGAACTCACTACCTTGCAGACACGCCATCCCCTTCCCAGGCCATCACTCCACAAGCCTACTTCAACAGATCCGTAGTTCGCGTCTGGTAAGAAGAGCTCACTGGGGGGGGTTTGAAAGGAGCGTTCATCACAGTTCACTTTCCTCCCAGTTGGAAAGCACTTGGGAAATAGCGCCGAAGTCTGATGGGCCCGTGTCTCAGGTTTGCTGCTAATAAGCATTCGTTAGGAAATGGGGTTTGGTCCTGAGCCAAAAAAGCTTCCAAATGTTTTTCTTTCCAAATACAGAGCATAGGACATACCTAAGGGGGAGGGCACGTCTGCAGAGTGGACGTACGTCTGGCCAGTCCTGTGGAGGACGAGGGTCCGCCTGGTGGCTTTCATGTACTGAGGACCCAGGTCCCCAAAGTAGGATGGTACTCATGGGTGGCCTCTGAGGAACCACGCCCACATCGTAGAGAAGTGGGCACCAAAGGCTGTCGGCCCGCTACCTTCTCCAGGGGGAGTGCTGGCCTCCGCTGGGACCAGCGGGGGACTGGAAGGAAAGAGGTGATTGATGTCCTACTGCTCCCACCCCAGTCCCAGCGATCAGATGTGTTAGACAAAGGGACAGACACTGACACCTGCCCCAGTGCACAGCCTGGGGAGTCCAAGGGCGGTGTGAGAAGTTAGAAATGTGACCACGACAGGGATGTTGAGCCCGGAGTGCTAGGGCCTTGGAGATCATTTCAGCCAGCGGTTCTCACCCGGGGTCACTTCTGCCGAAGTCTGGAGACACTTGTGATTGTCACAGCTGGGAGAGAGGTGCTGAGGGCATCCAGTGAGTACAGGCTGGGATGCTGCCAGGTATCCCACAGCGTGAAGGGACAGCCCCCCCACCCCAAGGAAATAAGGGAGCCCAAATGTCAGGAATGCTGAGGTCCCCACGCCCTGCTTGAACCCAGCCTTCTGTTTCCACACACCAGATGTGGAAACAGGCCCTGGTAGATGACAAGATAGCTTGAGGTGGGCCGGGAAGGAACAGGGTCCCGAGTCACAGTGCCCTGCCTCCGAACTAGGGCTCCCCCACCGACTGCCATGCCACCTGCCGAGAAAACAGCGCTAGGGAGATGCGTTCTTGGGGTTGGAGGGGACAAACCCGCAGCTGGACCGTCTGGTGCCATGCACATCTGGCTGGAAGGAAAGCCCGGTCCCTAGGCTGACAGTCCCTGCCAGGAGGGGCTGTGCGGGAGAGTGTGCCTGGGGCAGGAGCCTGCTTCTGTGGGAGGTTAGGGGGCAGGTGAGGGTGGGAGGGCGCTGAGGCAGCTCTGTGCCCCTGCCGCCCAGGACGGCCTTGGGGGAGCAGCGCGCTTGGCAGTAGGAGGGGAGAACGTGTGCGCGTGCACGTGTGTGCGCGTGCATTCCCACGGCAGTGGTTAAGACGCAGGTCCTGGAGTCAGACTGGGAATGAGTCCTGGTTCCCCACTTGCTTCCGACTCAAACGTAAAGAAGCCACTTAGGCTCTCTGCCTCAGTTTACCTGTCTACAAAAACAAGGAGAGTTCTAAGTCCTTTTTTCATGTGACTGCCGTGAGGCTTACAAGGGGCAATGGCCAGAAAGCGCTTAGGGATGCACAGTCTCTCAGTAACCCCTGGGAATCCTTGCCTCACTTGTCCTGAAAAGGCACAGCATTTGGGGCAGAAGGGGCTTCGGGGACACCCCAGCTCCCCCAGTTTACAGGGCATGAGGCTGTGGTTCAGATCACAGGACTCACTGCCTCACAGCAGCCCAGGACGAGGCCTCTTGCCCCAATCCAGAGGTCTTCCCAGAACATTTACGTTGGAGAAACTTGGCTTTGAATAGACCCTTCCGCTTTTTCCCCCCTGTAGTGCCAACCCGATGGCGGAGAGTGAGCGGCCTGAGAACAGAAGGCATGTCTTCTGCTGCTTTCTGATTAGCAGGGAGCAAACATTTCCCCACTCAGTGCTTGGCACCATGCTCGGTCTCCTAAAATCTCCCACCAGCCCTGTGATTGGCTCCCTCTTACACAGGAGGAAACTGAGGCTCAGCAGGGAAGTGTGGTTGCCTGAGGCATCACCTGCATAGGGGCCTGCGCTGACCTGTGATGCTGGCCCGCCCCACAGCCCTGCTTCCATGACTTCCCGGAGCCCAGGCGATGTCTGCCTTTTGCAAAGTCCCACTTTCCCCGGATCCCAGCGGACCCTCTGAGAATCAGTGCCGTCTTTGGTTTACGAAGGCAAATTGAGCACCGGGATAGGTAAGGGGCTTTGGCTCAAACACTTCGGGGCGGGGAGGTGAGTGTGCCCTAGCGGCCCCACGAGCCTGGAGCGCTGTTTGCGGGTGGCAGAACGGTCACCTGCACTCGCTTGCGTCCAGAGGGAAACACCTTAGCTCGTGTCCGCAGACCGTGGTGGGCAGGCTGGTGGAACCCAGACACCCTTAGGACCTGTTGGTCCTCTCTCCCGCCACACTTCTCTCTGCTTGCCAGCGTTTTGTCTTCAGACGCGCCCTCCCCCAAGTGTGGAATTGCCCTTGCTGCGAGTTCAAAACTCCCCTTCTAACGGCTTTGGGTTCTTCCTCTTCAGTTCTTTTGGAAGTTCCCAGGGAAGGGCTCTGATTGGCAGGCTCGTGGTCACATGCCAAATCTCTGAGCCAATCACTGTGGCTGACAGGTGGGGCATGATGATTGCCCCTCCCACCACAGGTCAGGACCTCCCCCTGGACAGGAAAGTCGGGAGGGGTGTGGCCAGCATGACCTGCGTGACACGAGTTCCGAGTTCCCAAGCCAGGCTGTGGTGGCGTCTGGTGGTGCCGAGGCACTGGGGGTCTGGCGGCCACCTCCGTCCCTACTATTAAAAGCAGAGTGCTCTTAACTGGCTGCGTGAGCCCTGCTCGCCACAGGTCACAAATAGCCTTGAGGTCTTTTTATAGCAGTAATTTATGCTCCCTGAACCTGCAGCTCTGCAGTAGGGTGAAGGGAGGCATTTTACATCCTAACCTCAATCCGGTTTCTTAGAGGTGCTTTGTGACTTTCCCCCAAATAGGCCAGTTCTTAATTAAGTAGCATCAAGAACAGGCACGTTGTATCTTCACCTGGAGCTCGATGCTGTTGCTCCCCGTGAGGACTGTTTGAGAATGAACACTCTTCCTGACTGTCCTCCAGGGTTGTGGCCTGGGGACAGCAGTGATACTCCAGGCAGGCTGCAGGGGGGCTGGAGGCCCGCACCCAGCTCTCCCCACCTCAGAGGCTGCTTGCTGGGACACGTGAAGGACAGTGGTGACCAAAGAGCGCTGGGGGTGCGCCATCTGCTCGGCAAGCCCTGGTGTTAAGGAAAGGAAAAGAATTTAGGTGGGAATTCGGCCCCCAGAAGGGGAGAGCTGGGAATCTGCAAGGCAGGATGGCCCTCCGCCCAGAGCAAGACCAGGCTGCTTTCTCCCAGAAGGTAAGAATATCTCTAAAGAAAGCATTTGCCTACCGGAAGTAGGGTTGACCTCACCCCCCACCCCCATTCCATGGAAGTCTGGATTTGGAGAGTCAGAGGAACAGATTGGGAAGTGCCCCCTGAGCGTTGTCCAAGAAAGAGGCTGTACTGGCCCATGAACACGACCTGTCTGGTTTTAGTGGCTGCATATCCTTGTGGTGGAAGGTGGACACGTCAGGCTGGCTAGAAGGTCAGCACCAGGAAATACCCGAATATGTAATTAATGCTCGCGTTTTGTTTCCTGTCTCACCAAGACAACTTCTGGTTTGCAGCTGGCCTGCAGGGATAGACCATCCTGAGCCACGGAACTAATGTCTAGAGTATCCTTGGCAATTGTTCTTGCCACACAGTAATTATTTGTCATGCTGGTTTATACATCAGTCTTCTTGAATTGTGTTAATGTGAGTCTGCCTGTGATAGGGGGGACCCTGAAAATGGCAAAGACACTAATGCTAAATTCCACCCTGGAAGGGTATGTTCGTGACAGCCGGCTGCCTCTGCTAGAGGTATCTTTCTTAGCTTTTCTTCAAACTTACACAGTGGAGATTCAGTGAGCGCTCAGTGAAAGTTGGGCACCAGGAGACAAATCCAACAAGCTCCTACATCTATCATTACTTACACAGTTCAAGCCCCCTCTTATTCAAAGCCCCGAGCTGGGGGCTGCAGGGCATGAAAAGACAAGAATATCATCACAGCCCCCAGGGAGCTAGTAGACCGCTAGGGAACACGCATGAGTAACCACGGGCAATGAAAACCTTCGCCTGTAGCCATTTTAGAGCTTACACTGTTCTCTCTGGCCTACGACCTCACTGTGTTGCTATTAAAAATCCAAAGTTGGTTAAGGCAAGTGTTGCTAACTCGAATTACAGGTAAGGCAATGAGACAGAATGGTTGGCCAGATCTGTCCAAGAGCCGAATTGGACACACGTTTGTCCTGCCCCCAGTTTTGACCCTTTCCTTGTGCCAATAGCTTCCCCGAGTTGTCTATCAGTTTTTCCTTTCTGGTGGTCCTTCTGCCTAAGAAACCTTCTCCCTCTCCTCCCTCCCCCTCCCGTACCTCCCTTCTTCCTGCCCCTGCAACCCTCCCAGGTCTCCCAGTCAGAATCCTACTGCCAACCCTTCTGTGAATCCAAACCATTTGTCTAGGCATGAGTCGGGCATCATGCTAAGTGTGGGACTGGGGTCAGGTCAGTGAGGAAGAGTCACGACCCCCAAAGCTCCCCACAGAGAGAAAAGAATCCTTAACTGGAGGAACCATAATGGGGCTGTCAAAACCTCATGAAATCAGCTATGAAGTCACGACACATGAGTCATCTGAGTATTTCTGCCCTAACGGGTTAAAATAGCATAACCTCCATCAAAAGGAAAAATAAAATCAAAGAAAAAAACCAGATGAGCACCCTTGACATAAAGGAAGCTATTGTTGTCACGTACTAGCGCCATCTTGTGGTTAGAGCTGATATTCCCAGAGCTAAGCAACAACACCCTGCGCCCTGTGCCTTGCTTCCCCCAAAACATTAAGGTGCCCCGGTCTTCTTGGGCAGCATCTGACTTAATCATCACGGCAGCCCTGGACAGTGACTTCCTTATGTCCTTCTTGCTCTGCTTTCCTTAAGTTGCCATGGCTTTTCAGCCTCAGCACTACTGATATTTCCAGCCTGAGAAATCTTTGTTACGGGGACAGTCGTCCGCATGGCAGGGAGTTGAGCGGCATCCCCGGCCTCTGGCTACTGGATGCTATCAGCACCACCGCCAAAAATATTTCCACACCTTGCTAAATGGCCCCCTGGGGGCACAAACATCCTCCCCTCACCCCTCTGCCCACTAGCCCACTACGGACACCCCCACCCCTGGTGAGAACCGCTGACTCAGAGCACTGCTTGCACATGAATCCCAGATGGGTTGCTCCCTTAGTCTAGCTTTGGACACATGGCGAAGTCTCTCTGAGCATCTTCGCTAAACCTTGGTTAATAGCAGAGTCGGTCTCCCAGTGCGTGGAAGGTTCGTTAGGGTTAAATGACTTAATTCGTAAAATGAACCCAAACCATGGGGGTGGCAAATGGTATGTTTCGAATAGAGATCGGCTGTTAGGAGGACTCTCGAGCTGCTGACCCCCCTCCTCTTCGGGAGGTCACTGCCCACTGGCGGGTCCCAATTTACATCCGCGTCTGTGGGAATCAAAAGTCCTTTCCTTGCCTGTTGTAACCGCCGCGTCTTGGGGTGCAAAGGGAAACTGAGGCAGGAAGTGTGCATGATGCTGTTCAGGTCACAGCCCCAGTGACAGGTCACGTGCCTCCGGGCAACCTGGTTGACCACAGCGCCACCCTCAGGAAAGGCCAAGGCACTCCACCTGCGCACAGTCTGGCCTCATAGTCCTCATCATGGACAAAAGAGACTTGTCCTGTCTGGACTTGTCCACGGCTTGGTTCTGCCCAATAAATAACCCGAGTGGTTCGCAGAAGCGAGGCCAGCATGAGCGTGGAGAATGCGCGCGTTTGCCTGCGCATGCGCCCCCTGAGCTTTTGCCAAGCCCTGAAAAGCACGCGCCCTGACCCACTCACCCCCTTTGAGCAGGACTGCCACCCTGGTAGTCCAGTCAGATGGGGGAACCTTCCGTGGAAGGGAGGGGATGCTGGGCTCCCCAGGCTCTGGCCCTGCGCTGCCCAGCAAGGTAGCCATTCGCCCCAGGTGGCTATTCACATTTAAATTAATTAAATTTGAATACGATTAAATACTTAATTTCTCCATCACCCTAGTTGCAGTCCTAGGGCTCCAAGGTGGCTCCTAGCGAGTGACTCTACATTGACAGATAGCACAGAGGGAGAACGTTTCCTTCCTCACCAAAAGTTCTGTTGGACCGTGTCGCCCTAGATTTCCCCCACACCGTGGCCCTGCCGGATTGGAATGTAGATATCACCCAGGAGAACTTGACTTCTAACAGCCGGTGCGCACGCCAGCAAACCCTGGGGTGCGAATTTACACAGAGAGATTTTCAGTGTTAAGTAAGGACCTCTGAACGTGTTGATTCCAAATTCGGACAGTTCGTGCCCTGGCTTGTCATCCCCGAAGTGTTGGTTCCCGAGTAGAAGCTGCAAATAGTAATTCGCTTCCCCTAGGGTGTGAATTAGAGTTCATTGGTAGGAACAGATCCCAGTTTTTATAATGCAGTATTTTAAAAAATTTTTTTAATGTTTATTTTATTTTATTTATTTATTTATTTATTTTTTTGAGAGAGCGTGTGAGCAGGGGAGGGACAGAGAGAGGAGACAGAATTGAAGCAGGCTCCAGGCTCTGAGCTGTTAGCACAGAGCCCAACCTGGGCCTTGAACACATGAACCATGAGATCATGACCTGAGCCAAAGTCGGCCATTTAACTGACTGAGCGGCCCCCCCCCCCGCCCCCGCACCACTATAATGTACTGTTCTAATGTGCCCTGCAGGATATGCAGCTGAGGCTCTGAGAAGTGTCAAGTTCTGTCCTGCCTCTGAGCATCCTCATGTGCTAGTCCTCTTACCTGGATAACTCTTCCTGGATAACTCTTACCTAATCCTTCCTGTCTTGATGTAAACATCATTTCTTCACAACAGACCCTCTTTGATGTGGCCACCTAAGTAGGTTCACTTGCTGCTGTCCTTCACTGTGAGGTTCCTGTGCTTTTACCTCCCAGCACTTGTCATTATGTATTGGCTTGAGGAGTTAGTTCACCTTTTTCTGCTCCCCTCCCCCACTAGCAGGTAATTCCACACGATAAGAGAACGCAACCATGTTGTTCTCTGCCATGTTTCCAGCAGAGGGCCATTAGCTATCACACAAACAAAAAGCAAAGCCAACAAATAAGGTTTTGTAATATCAAAAAATAGTCTGGGACTTCAGCAAAGGGTGCTTACTGGGCTCTGGAAATTTTGGATGGATAAAGTGATAAAGGCCCCACCAGGGACCTAGTGGGATCACACTGCTTACTGGTGGCCAAGTCAGGATTAGAATCCATGCCTGTTGATTTGCACGTAGTACTTTCTGAGCACCTCGGAGCCTAGGGGCAGAAGGGATCCTTAAAATCTGCCGGCCCAGGGGCCACATAGGATACATGGGCGGACCAGCCCCCACAGGACAATAAAGGATGGAGACAAAGCTGTCAGTGTCGCCAGTCAGAGCTAGCTCAGTTCGATTATGTAAAAGTGAGACCAGCCAACTGATGTGGACCACTGACCAGATTGTTTTGCACTAGGTTCCTCCTCCCCCGCATCTCCACAGGTGTTATCAGCTTCCAGTCCTTAAAAATCAATGCTGTGGTGCAGGGGGGAGGGGGAGACCTCTTTGCCTGCAGGCCATCTCCCTAGAGAGCACTGGGCTGGAAGGAGCAGCTTCCTATTCTTCCCTCACCCTCTACCCTGACCCTGGCCTGCAGGTTGCATGAGGCTGACCAGTGGGACACCCAGCTGCTCCTTGGGCACCAGTTTACTTTCCAGCCAGTTCCTCCTGGGAGAGTTTTCCAGGCAGACATCTAGGAATTTGCTCCATCATTTTGGAGGCGGACCATGAGTTGCAGCTCAGCTATATAAATCATCCACATTCCCTCCTTGGACTTGCTGAAGAAGGGAAAGAAGTGGTGAGTCAGGCTTCCGAGCTGCAATGAAGAGTGGTGGAGAGAGCTCCAGCCGTCCCTCGGGCTGGCAGTGCCGCCCTCCCGCATCACCCGAGGGCTCTCAGAGGATGGCTGAGTCATCCTGACCTTTAGAGATGTTCCCGCCCCTGCCTCCCGAGGCTCTGCTCACCTCAAAGATGCTGGCATTTTCTCAGGGTGAGGTGACGCTTGCATGAGCAGAGGCCAGAAGAAGAAATGTAGCTGGAGAAAACCAGTGTGGAAATGCCAGTCTGCTCTTTCTGGAACCTGACAGCCAGAGCAAGGTGCCTACATGGCTTCAGATTCCAGACTTACTTGTAGAGTAACCCCTGTGTGTCCTCTGTGGTGGGGAGAGTGGGACCAGCCATGGCCATGTCCTGACAAGCCTCACAGCCACCATCCTCACCATTATCATCAGTGTCATTGTTATCCCACCATTGTCACCAGTGTCACTATCATCCTCATCCTCACCGTTACTGTCACTGTCATCATTACCTCATTATCTCCCATCATCATCACCATCATCATTGCCGTGACTGTCACCGCGTCATCACTGTCATCCTCACCGTCATCATCCTCACCATCACTTCGTCATTACTGTCATCCTCACCATCACCATCATTGTCACCATCACCACTTCTGTCATCATCACCACCACTGTCATTATTCCATCATGGTCAATATCAGAATGGCCACCATCACCATCATTACCTCCATGATCATCACCACCATCACCATCCCCTCTTCATTACCATCATCACCATCACCACCATAACCCTCACCATTGCCACCGCCATCACACCGTTAACATCACTACCATCGCCGTCACTGTCACCCTCACCATCATCCTCACCATCACCATCACCATTACCATTGTCATTTTCACTGTTGTTATAGCCCTTTATAGATAAAAAATAACAAGTATTTATTGAGCTCCTATTTTGTATCAAGTTCTGAACCCACCATCTCATTCTCCAAAGCTCCTGCATTTTAGAAATAAGGGCACTGAGACTAAGCGATTTATGTAATGGAGAGAGAGACCTCCCAATTGTAAAGCATCAAGATAGGATTCAACCCAGATGGTGGCTTGTCCCAATGCGATCTCAGCGTACGTGAGATTTTTCCCTTCATAGTGTTCTCACAACTGTACTTAAGGAACTATTCATGCAGTAATGGTCTTCCTGACCTGATGTAGGTTTTGTGGGTGAGGACCGCCTCGCTCACTGCTACATCCTTCATGCAAAGCCGGCCAGACCTGGCACACTGTAGGTGCTCTGTACCGGCTAGTTGCTTGAACAGGTTTCTGGAACATCCCAGAGCTTTACATACTCTGTCCAGATTCCAAGCATATTCACCCTCAACTGTATGTCTTTATCCTTAAGGCAGATCTAAGGCAGGGAGGCAGGACGAGTGTATGTGACCACATTCAACAAACAAGAGAAGCTGAGTGAATGCAGTTACTCTGTACTTGAACCAGAACTCCAGTTCTTATATCTGATTGCTGATTCAGTGATCCTCTGTAAATTTCATCGGGGTCATAAGTGTCAGAATCTTGCGTGACAGAGAGGAGCAGAGATTCACCCAAGGTCCCTCAGCAAATTAGAATTGCCACACTGTGTCCCTTGGTCAGCTCACCACATGGGAGCATGGTCTCACAAAACTGTACCATTGACCCTGTGGAGCTGTGTGTTGCCAGTGAGGCTGACCTTGAGAAATTGATCACTTTATCGTGGCTCCTTGCCCTCTTCTTGGGGTTACCACACACCTTTTGCTTCTGATGTCTTTTTACCCCTTTTTGCCAAACCTCCAGGAAGCCACCACCAAGTTGCCCCAGCCAAAGCACAGGGGCCCATTTTCACTACTGGACTCCACACCTTCTTCTTCTCTCACCTCCCTTCCTTCTACTACGCTGGCTTTGCCTAACCGGTCATCTCTGTGCAAGTGTCCCCATCAGCCACCTGATCCCGGCCCCTGTAGCCTATGCGGGGTCCTTCCCGAGAACACAAACAAAGTCATAACAAAGAACATAAACAAACTGTGTGTTAGTTACCTGGGCTGTGGAAATTCAAATTCTTGGGATTCCAGCCCTGATAAAGTATGTGATCCTTGGCACTGTTCTTAACTCTTTGGGGCCTCAATTTTCTCATCTGTATGATGGGGATTATAACTACCACTGCATAAGGTTTTCTTAAGGAGCCAGTGAGTCAATATGTGTAGAGTGTTCAGGACAGCATTTGGTACCTACAACAAACTCAGTAAATGTCTGTATTTTTCAGCTTTGAAAATGATGAGTGCTCTGCACACACAATCTTGTTTAATCCACAGGACAGCTATGTGAGACCCCCACTGTGATTTACAGTCAAATTCAGATCTCTTTTAGTACCCATGTCGTTTTCATCATTTTAAAAATGAATTCAGGGGCACCCAGGTGGCTCAGTCGATTAAGCATCCAACTTCGGCTCAGGTCATAATCTCATGGCTTATGAGTTTGAGGCCCACGTGGGGGTCTGTGCTGACAGCTCAGCGCCTGGAGCCTGCTTCAGATTTTGTGTCCACTTCTCTCTCTGCCCCTCCCCTGCTCGCACTTTGTCTCTGTTTCTCAAAAAGAAATAAACATTAAAAAAATTTTTAATGAACTCATTCATTCATTTAAGATATCTTGTTCTTTTCTCCATATAATGTCATGATCCTATAAAAAAGTCAATTTGTCCCTTTAGGGAGGTTTTTCAGGAGAGAGTCTGTGGTCAAACATTTTAGGCACCACTGCCTTCTGATAGAGTAGATGCCTGCAGTGGACAGAGACAGGAGGGAAGGTACTGCAATTTCCTTCAAATGACACGAGATGGGCTGGTTCCCACTCAGCCTGTGCATGGATGTAGCTTATTGGCAGTGTCTTTGAATGTGGCACATTTATGAAATTACTGGGAAGGCGAAGAGTTTAGCAAATGTGAGGGTTACTTCTAGATGTCTGTCATTGGAGAACGGGGACTAATCTGACAATACTCTGTAAACAGTGGGGCTGTCCTCCCTACCTGGGCATCTTTGGATGGGGTCACGGCATATCACTGGAGACTCCTTCTTCTTCCTTGGGTATATTTCATCATATACCTTCCCACGTACTGAAATCAGCTTCCCAAAGGGGCCTGGATAATTGCCCCAGAGTAGCTGTATACACAGGCCGATTATTTCCCAGCAATGAGCGTGATGTAATAAGCAGAGACGACACATGCAACTTCTCAGCATTTTTTCCCCTCCGTTCAGCCGTCGTCTTCAAAATGGAAACATGAGGAGCGTCTTGTCTGCAAATCTTATTTCATTTCCTGTCTTCTTCACTGAACAGATTTGACACCGCTATGCCCTTTCATTCCAGGGTAGGAAAAAAATATGTCACTGAGAACTGCATACTGTAAAGGTTGGGAGACCCACATGCAAAGTCATTCAGGACATCACGTGGTGGGCCCCACGGGAATGTCACCTCTGGCTTGAGAAGTCAGGGCGGGAGTATCTCTTGGGCGGAAGGAGTAGCTGGAACAGCAGCTTCTCATTGGAAGGTCCCTGAGGAAGCCACAAGCAGCACATGGGGAGGTCGTCTTCTTCCTGCCTTCCCGAACAACCCATCGTACCTCATCCCCGATGGCCCCTCATGGGGCAGGCTGGAGCCTTGAGGTTAATTCCTGTGAGGTCAGTGAGGTTCATCTTCTGCATGAAACTTTGATTCCACAGGCCCAATCTCGTTTCATAGCATTTGTGTGGCTTTTCTGGGTGTATTTCCCCAGCGTGGTGCCTGGGACACAGATGGGTTCAGTCTGGGCTCTGGCCCCAATCCGAGGTCCCCAGACCAGCACACAGAGGAATGTGCTCCGGGCAATGTGATGCACACGCCGCGGCAGGAAGGATGTAAGCACGGGCTCTGGAACACAAGGTGCTCTCAATGAATCTGTAGCCAATCAAGGAGTGAATAAGTGATAGGACGGATGAGTGATTGAATGAGAGAAATGGCGTGAGCAGTCAAACCCATTGATTACAGTAACCCCCCAGGGGACTGGAGAGTGCTTCAGGATGAAGAGGCAGCCCTGTAAGCAGAAGGTCTGCAGGGCACATGTTAGAGCAGGACCAGATTAGCCTGCTCTTCACCGAGGTCTTGGGCACCGAGACAAGGCTCACAGATGGGGCGCCTTGGGGGCTCAGTCAGTTATGCGGCAGACGTCAGCTCAGGTCACGATCTCACAGTTCATGGGTTCGAACCCTGCGTCAGGCTCTTTGCTGACAGCTCAGAGCCTGGAGTCTGCTTCTGATTCTGTGTCTCCCTCTCTCTCTGCCCCTCCCCCACTCACATTCTGAGTCTCTCTCTCTCTCAAAAATAAATAAACATTAAAAATATTAAAAAAAGAAAAAGGAAGAGCTCACAGAGCTCAGCATAGGACTCTGGAAGAAGTGACCTGAGCTCTCTTTTCCTCCCCCGCGAGGGATTTTTTTTTAAAAGGTATGACGTATCAGAAAGTTGGCGATAGTGCTACAGGTAATAGGGGAAGTAAAGCCCTGTCTCATGAGCAAGAAGTACACATGATTCATGGTCCACGTATTCAGTGATGTTTATATTTTTATGACTAAACCTCCAGAAATATTGAAACATTTTTATTGTAAACTAACCACACAGGGAAAAAATAAATTATCATCCGTTTGAGACTTTGTAGCCCAGGAGTGAGAAACCCAAATGTCTCTAGGGGCCTGGCAAATATTACAAAAGAGTAATGTGAGCAACGTGAGACAGTAGGGATTAGTGGGGCTTGTGGGCAACTAGCAAGGTCTAGTTTCCCTAGAGAGAGAAACCGCTGTTTCTACTGACTGCCGCCAAAGGTGGGGGGCGGGTGGGAGCCCCGGGTTACCAGGTCTCATGTGTCACAAGAGAAGGCACATCTGGATTTTTGTGTTCATTTTCTCCAATCTAGAATACCTCACCCACTTAACAAAACAGAGTCACAGGCCAAATCCTTGCTGCAGGCTGCTTGTTGGCCACCTGTGCCCTATGTGTCCCTGTATCCATCCTGAAACAACACCTGAGCAGGAGGGATTGGGGAAATTAGATGATGATTTGGGTAATGAGAATAGGGACAGTGATTCCTCCTGCAAGAAACCGCAGTAAATGAGAGACAGTCAGATTTCTGGGTGAAAGGGGGGTGAAGGACTGGCACCTTTTTGAAGAGATTTGACAGCACAAAGAAGGGTCATGGTCTGGGTTTGAGCGAAGGGCAGTCAAGTGAGCTGAGGGCGTACAGAAGGAGGCTAGGAGGGCAGCATCCTCCGTCTGAATTGATGGAAATCCAACCATGGGCAGTAAGTGGATGTGAGGTTGGGCAAGGGAGGGTCACTGATGAATGGGCCAGTAACCACTGGAGGCTATTGATTGGATCAAGGACACATGGAGAGAGTTTGTTCAATACACAGAAAGGACACTTCTCCAAGTCTAGAAGAAGCAGAAATAGGAAGAAGAAGAGAGGCTCTGGGTAGAAGAGGCAGGATGTTTTTGTGCATGCAGAACCATCCCATGTACTGGAGAAAAAGCATGACTCACGAAAGCTATTTTTATCTAGTGAAAAGTGCATGGTTGTGTGAGAGTTTTATTCCGGCTGATTAGGGGTGGATGAGCCCCTCATCTCTCTTTTTCCATAGCTTTCTTTTGTATTTAAATAGTCTATTGAAGATTAGAGTGATGCTAACCACACAGCTGACATAGACCCCTAGACTCTCCAAGTTCAACAGTGAATGGAGTTGGTCTGGATAAAACCCACAGTGGAATGGGCCACTGTGCCTGCCTTCATTCACTCACTTTTCCACTCATTTTTCATGGAGTCGTTCAGTTATTCAGTTATGAAACTGTTGTGCTGGGTACTGAGGGTCGAAGCTACTCACAGCTGGGAAACAGGTACATACGATCATGATCCAAGGTAGGATGTCTGTGGATGTGGCCAGAGCAACAGGACAAAGGGCCCAGAAGTTAGGGGCAGAAGCATATGGGGAGAGGAGACAACTGAGTTGAACCCCTCAGGATGGAGAGAATTCGTATCCTCATACATACATGACTCCCGTCTTACTTTATGGCTGGAAGAGTCTGAACATGTCGGCTCTCCAACGGGCACCTCTTGCCATTGAATTTCATCAGTGGCTCCTGCCTGTGGAGCAGTCAGGCGTTAATGTGGAGCTCAGGAGGGCATTTCTACAACAGGTCTCAATGCTTTGCCTTGTGGCCGGATTAGCTCTCTCTTCCCTTTCTCTTTGCTCCTTTTAGACCAGAGTTGTCCAGTAGAACTTTCTGTGGTGATGAAACTCTTTCGTATTTTCACTATCCACTATGGTAACCACTAGCCACATGTGATGGTTGAGCACTTGAAATTTGGCCAGTGCAACTTAGAAACTGGATTTTAAATTTGATTTCATTGTAATTATTGAAATTTAAATAACCACATGTAGCTAGTGGCTAGTGTATTGCACAGCACAGTTCTAGAATGAGGACTCTGGTCCAGTTTGCCATATCCATGTGGCATTTAGCTCAGTTCTTGGTGTTTGGTCAGGTGTTCAATATATGTGCAATGAAGAAAACTATATTTTGCTGTTTAAAATCTAGACTGCTGCTCTAGAAGAGACAATATCTTTTTTTAAAGCTTTTTGTTTTAATTCCAGAACAGATAAGACAGTGTTTTGTTAGTTTCAGGTTTACAGTATAGTGATTCAACAATTCTGTACATCACACAGGCTCATCATGGTAAATGTGCTCTTAATCCCTACCCCTTATTTCCCCCGTCCCCCACCCACCTGTGCTCCGGTAACCTTCAGTTGTTCTCTAGAGTTAAGAGTCTATTCTTGGGGTTGTCTCCTTTATTGGTGATTTCTTTTGTTTCTGAAAGTCCACATGTGAATGAAATCATATGGTGCTTGTCTTTCTCTGACTGACTTATTTTGCTTAGCATGACACTCTTTAGCTCCATCCACGTCATTACAAATGGCAAGATTTTGTTCTTTTTTAGGACTGAATAATATTTCATTGTGTATAAGTGGGTACCACATCTTCTTTGTCCATTCATCTTTTGATGGACATTTAGACTGCTTTCAAAATCTATTATAAATAATGCTGCAGTAAACATTGGGGTACATATATCCTTTTGAATTAGTGTTTCTGTATTTTGGGGGTAAATACTCAGTAGTGAAATTACTGGATCTTCAGGTAGTTCTATTTTTAACTTTTGGAGGAGCCCCCATACTGTTCTCCACTGTGGCCGCACCAGTTCTCATTCCCACTGGCAGTGCAGGAGGGTTCCCCTTTCTCCACATCCCTGTTGGCATCTTTTGTTTCTCATGTTGTGGACTTCAGCCATTCTGACTGGTGTGAGCTGGTATCTCATTGCAGCTCTGATTTGCATTTCCCTGATGATGAGTGATGATGAGCATCTTTTCATGTGTCTGTTGGCCATCTGGATGTCTTCTTTGGGGAACTGTCTGTTCATCTATTTTGCCCATTTTTAATCAGATTATTTATTTTTGGATTTTTTTTGGATTTGGGGGTGTTGAGTTGTAAAAGTTCTTTGTAGGTTTTAGATACAAACCCTTTATTGGATACGTCATTTGCGAATGACATAGGCTGTCTTTTAGTTTTATTGATTGTTTCCTTTGCAGTGCAGAAACTTTTCATCTTGATGAGGTCCCAGTCATTCATTTTGCTTTTATTTCCTTTGTCTCAGGAGACATGTCTAGAACATGACTGCTGCGGCCAGGATCAGAGACATTACTGCCTGTGTTGTAGAAGACAGATTTTCTATAGAGAAGACCTCTCCGAGCATGTCCCCTTTCACAGATTTGGTTTTGTAAGTTTGCCAGTAGATGATACCCCATCTAGGTTCCCAAGGTCAGTGTGTAGCAGGAGACACAGGCTTTGGGGGAAGGGGAGGCTATTCTGCCCAAAGAAGCAGAAAATTTGGAGTTTATGGTCAGGATAAGAGCCCTGGAGAGAACAAATAGGGTGGGGTCAGGAGACAAAGGCCCTGTGTTTGTCACATCCCCGTAACCTGCCCCCACCAATCTTAACGATCCAACCTGATAAAATGTTCTGTGTGCGTGGATATTTCGAAGAAACCAGTGAAGAGGCTGACTCTTGTCCCTGGGGGTGCAAAGCAAAGTCAACACCCCACCCGGCAGGAAATCCTGGGATTGGCAGGTTCTTTCTGGCAGCAAAACAGAACCCTACAAATAATCTATCTACTGGATAGATTATTAACAACAGAAAGTTGTTTCTCATAGTTTGGAGGCTGGAAGTTCAAGATCAAGGTGCCAGCAAGGTTGGGGGAGAGCCCCCCCCCCCAGTCCTCTGCCTTCTTGCCTTGTCCTCTCGTGACAGAAGGGAACAAATTGCTGCGGGGTCTCTTATAAAAGCACCTGCCCCATGCGTGAGGACCCCACGCTCATGACCTGAGCGCCTTCCAAAGGCTCCCTGACACATGCAGGTTAGTATTCCAACATGTGAATTCCAGGGTGACACAAACATTCAGGCCATTCCAGCGAGTGTCTGAGGGAACACAATGGCCTCCCAGACATTTAGGATTGCTGAGGGCTCATGGGCTCTGTTTAGAGTTTTAGGGCTGAGAAGGTCTCTGGGTCCCCTCGTTTGAGTTAGTGGGATGGATGGATACAGGAGTGAAGGCAGGGAGGAAGGGAAAGGGTCAAGAGATCATAGACAATGTAGACTCCTGTTCTTTTAAAAAAGTCATCAGTCCTCCCTGTGAGGGCCCTGGTCCGGCTCTAGTCCAGCCCCTGCCTTGTTCCCAGGAAGTGGCTGGGGCCCAGAGTTGCCTGATGGCCAGTCAGACAGGTTCTGGTTCCATGCCCCTCCATCTCTGATTCTGATGGGTTTTCCATCACATTCCAGGCGCTCTGATGCTGTGGGAAATGGGATTTCTTTAGTGCTCAGATCCTTGAACGGCTTTGCTGAGGGTCCCTCCCTGTGCCCGGCTCTGGCTTCATGGAGACAGCCGACCCCACATCATATGAGCTCGATTAGGAGACAGACCCATGGAGGCGGGGGCTGAGAGAGCCTCGGAGCTCATGTTGCTGGGAGGCCTTGGTGTCCATTCTCCACCCCCCGCCACTGCCACTCCCACCCTGGGCCACTTCTCTGCCTGGCTGCGTCCTGCCCGAAGCAGCTCACTTTCCTCTGTGTCACCACCTCACCAGGAAAGGGCATTTGCTGACAAACAAGCAGCATGTTCCTGAGAGCACAGATGGAAATTGTGGATGGGCAGGCGCCGTTTGGGGCTGCTGCTAACAAGTGTCCCCTTCCACCCCGGGCTTACCCCGCTCCCGCCCCTGCACACCACTGTCAAACCACCGACTCCCGAAGAGCAACGATAAAAATAACAGCAGTGATAGTGAAATGAACTGGCGCCAAGTGCCAGGCACTCTTGCGAACGCTGTCAGAGATTAACCCTCCAGCAGCCCCCTGAGGGGGTCCTGCCGTTACCCCCGCTTGTCCAGACTCACCCGGTTAGGAAACGGCAGAGCCGGGATTGGAACCCCACTGGTCTGACTAGCACTGACCCCCGGATCTGTGCCCTGAGCCGAGTAGGAGGAGTCCTGGGGAGCTGGGGGCCCTGGTCAGGCTCTGCCTTACACATTAGCTTGTGACCTTGGGACCACACAGATGCCCTGACCTTCAGGGTCTCCCCAGTGCGGTAACACCTGCTCTCACAACGCTGTCATGGGGACTAGAAAGAACACCGTGTGCCTAGGGTCCCTCCACACCCCGCCCAGCACCCCACAGGTGCTCAGTACACAGAAGAGGGGAAATTACAGAAGTCGTCTGTCTCTCGAATGCTTTGACCATCTGAGGCTCGCCACCGCATGTTCCCTCTTACTCAGCTCGCCCCTACGAAGCCCCGATGGGTTCCCATCTTTCCTCGGTCAGGTGGATTTGCAAGAATATTTGGATGATAGGAATATTTGGATGATAGGAATATTTCATGCATTTTATGGGGTTTTTCTCTGGACTGGTGTTTTTGCACAGCTCATTTCTGCACTGTCAGACCTTGAGTTCAGCTTCATGGCACAGAATTAACCCCCCAAAGGGCCAGGGGCAGGGTAGGGTGTAGGGTGTATCGAGGATTTAGTATATGCCCAGCGCAGGCTGAGGCACGTTGGTTTGTAGCCTCAGATGCGTGTAACCACAGCTATGATTAGTCCACAGCTTCTGAGGTTGTGCTGAGCCCTTGACACTGTGAATTTTGTGTCTATAGAATATGTTCTGAATCCCAAGCTATTGACCAACTCAGAGCATGCTGGGACCAGCCCATGATTCATAAGTGGGAGCTGACTCTGTGTCACTTGACCTGGGGAACAGTTATGTTGCTGGTCAGTCCATGGACAGGCTTCAGGGCCTCTGTTCCCCTTGAATTATATGTACCTGCCTTGGCCAAGACTAGCTCATAAAGACTAGCTCCTCCCAACAACTTCAGGAGGAATAATTGTGAAAGGGGTTTCCTCCTTGGGAAGACTCATTACCAAACTGGAATTCCTACTCCAGGAGACTCAGGGCTGGCTTGGTGGCATGTGAGCTGGATTTCAGCCTCTGCTGGAGGACTTGTGTGCCCTGATGCCGTGCACAACCTGAACAACCCTGAAGGAAGCCATGTGAATTGTTGTCTATGCATATGATTGTTTTGGAAAGAGGGGTGTATGGGTTGCATTGGGGCATCTCTGATCCAAAAATGATTTGATAATCAGTAGGGGTAAGATGAAGGGTGCTTAATCCTGAGAACAACTATGAGGAGGAGGAAGGAGAGCTGGGAGGAAGGGGTGACAGGTCAAGGGCAGGAAAGATTCGGCCAAGCAGAGGGAGGTGGAGGACGCAGGGTTTGGGCTCAGGACCCAGAGGCAGAGGGCTGCCAGGTTTCAGATCCTTGTATCTCCTGGCCATGCTCCGTAATTGTTATCTGTAGGGCAGGGATGATAAATCCGACCTCCCAGAGTGTTTCTGAGATTTAAACAAAGGAGAAGGAGTGGGAAGTTGGGCTGGACAGGGGGACAAGGGGAATTCCAGTGGAGGGAACATCTTGAGCCAAGGCTTGTTGGCCAGGAAAAAGACAGCATAAATCTCTTAGTATTATAGCAACATAAGTCGATGCTGGAAGCAGGAAAGTCAAGGGTAGAGAGGGATTCAGGAGCCAGCAGGAAAACATGGCCTAGAGCAGAGTAACTGGGGAGTAAGGAAAGTCTCTACTAGATCACCTGCTTCAGACTGTGAAGGGCTGGCACGGCCCATTGGGGGGCTGATTCATTGTGTCCCCAGAAGATGGAAGCATAGCCCAAGGGTGGGATGCCACACAGCACGCCAGAGCCATCCAGCCATGGCTGGGAGCCCCAGAAGGCAGGAGCACCCCCAGACACTGGCCCCATAATGCATTGCTAGCTGGCCTCTCTGATGGGACTCTCTGGAACTCTGGCCTTAGGTTCTGGCATGTCACCCTGTGGAAGTTGGGTGATTATGGGTGAGCCCCACCAACCTTTCTGAGCTCAATCTCTCACTGCTGAGAAAATTGGCCCAATCACAGTGCCTGCCTCATAGAACTTGGTAGACTGTGAGGCATGTCAGTAGCCATCGGCTCACTGAGTCCTCAGATGATCCTGAGAAAGATCCAGGCACCATTTCCACTCCACGTGTGTGGAAAGTGAGGCTCAGAAAAGTTAAGTGACTTGCCCAACTTCCATAGCTAAGTAGCAGTTGGAGAGAATATCCTTGTTAGTCCTCCCACTTCCTCTCCCATGCTGACCTTGGCCTCAACTTGTCTGTGCTGAGAAGATTATTTCTGGGCATTAGCCAGGTGGGTGGTAGGCAGTAGGAAGGATGGGAATGCAAGCCGTGACGATGTCAATGCATCTGACCTGCCTTTGTTATCTATGTTATGTTCTGTTGTTCAACAAATAGTCCCAAGATTTAGTAGTTTAAAACAAAAAGTATTGATTGCCTTATAGTTTGTCTGAATCAGGAGCCTGGCTGCGGCTTAGCTGGGGGTCTCCAATTCAAGATCTCTTACCTGTTGCTGTCAGGCTGTCTGGTGGGGCTGCATTCTCATCTGACAGCTCTTGTGTGGGGGAGGTCTGCTTCCAGGCTCACCCTCGTGAGCATCTTTGGCAGGCGTCTGTCCCTTCCCACATGGATCTCCTCAGGGTTAGTGATGCAAGCGAGAGTGACAGAACTCATGAGAGGGTCTTCAAGGAAGGTGTCACAGTTTTCTTATCATCTCGTCTCAGAAGTGGCATCCCATCACTTCTGCCCTGTAATGTGCATTTGAAGCAAGTCACTAAGTCCAAGTGACACCTCTAGAGAGGAGTCTGTATGAGTGTGTGATTACCAGGAGGCAGGGATGGTGGGGGCATCTTAAAGACTGCCTTCCACATGACTGCTGACCTGTCTGTCCTGACCATCTGGACATCTCGGGAGAAGGTGGCTGATGAATCTGGCACATTCTCCAGGGCTTTGTCAATGGGTACTGATCTGAGTGTGGCACAGGAGTTGTTCTGCATGGCCAGTCTGATCTCCTTTCTCTCTCTCACCATGTCAACTGCTTTGTCACCACAGGGCCTTTGCACTTGCTATGCCATCTGCTTGGATCCGAGAGAATTTTGTGGGGGTCACCCTCTTTAAAGCACTATCCCCTCCTTCCCACCTGGCCCAGCTACTCTGAAAGGCTGGCTGTGCTCTATATTAACCATAGATATGATTTCTTTATTAGTAACTTGAATAATAATATACTACTTTTATTATTAACATATAGTAATATATTATACATTGTTATTCATTTACTATTACTCTTCATCCCCATATGATAGGGGACTTTATTTCCCTTACTGACTACCATTCCTTTGCAAATCCTCACTGAGAACCTGCTGTATTCTGGATTTGGGGGTGTGGTTTTTAGCTCTTGGCTGCCCAGAAATGCACCAACTAATGAGGAAACAGATAATCTACAACCAGTTGTAAAGAAGGCTCACATCTTCTCCTCTCTTTTGGTGTGAACCTTCCATTGGTTCCCAGTAAAATAGGGTCCATGCCTTTGCTTTAAATAGAGCCAGGAGAATTGGAGTTTTTAATCCCTTAAACAGAAACAGGTCCAATTGTAAGAAGTTCAGGGTCATTATCCCCATTTACAGATGAGGAGAATGAGGCCCAGAAAAATCAAGCTTTGCCCCAACTTTTATAATTAGAAGTAAGTGGTGGAGTGGAATTTTGAACTCAGGTCAACAAAGTCTGTGGCTATCCCACCTGCATGGGCTCACCTGTACCCCCATCCCTCAAGGCCCCACCCCGTGTGCTTGCCTCCACCCACAGACCCACCCCACCCCCACCTGCAGCAGCTCCAGGTCAGGCTACCGCCTGGCTCCACTTGCTGGAAGTTACCTGTTCCCTCCTCTTACCTGTTTTTTCTCTCCTCTTTTTTGTAACTTTTTAAATTTGTCCCATGTTTTTAAATATTTATTCATTTTTGAGAGATGGAGAGAGACAGAGCATGAGCAGGGGAGGGTAAGAAAGAGAAGGAGACACAGAATCTGAAACAGGCTCCAGGCTCTGAGCTGTCAGCACAGAGCCCAGTGTGGGGCTCAAACCTACAAACTGTGAGATCATGACCTGAGCTGAAGTCGGACGCCTAGCCAACTGAGGCACCCAGGTGCCCCAAGTAACATTTTTTAAATTGGTCACGTTTCCACTTATAGCGTTAAAAATTCCAATTCCCTGGGTCTTTTTCAGGCAAAGATGGAGAATCTGTTCTTTTTGCCAACCCATGAAAATTGGTCAATGTTTTGTACTGAAGAGATGAGCCGCTTAGGTTTATAGGGATTTCTCTATAAAGAAAAGGACATAAAATCTGAAAGACACTTGAATCGGTAAAATTTCATTAGCTGCAAAGTGGCTGGAAAAGAAAGCCGTAGTTCTGACGTATACAACCCAGAAAAGCTGAAAGAAGGTGGAAATGACAGAGAACCCACAAGACTACCACCCAGACTGCCATCACCTGGACCCATCCAACCAGCGTGCATCCCTCCTGACATTTTCCTGTGGAGTTGGGTATCCTCATCAACACTTTATGTTGTTTTGGCATCACCAGATTTTGATTAAAATGTTGAAAATGTAGTTTAAGAGATAGAGCAAACATTTTTTAAAATGTTCTTAGTTACGTGGAAGGCGCAAGGCAGCGATGAGGGAGGGAGACAGACGTCTGGACAACCTCCAGCCTGCGGAGGGGGGAGGGTTCAGTCCTCACTCACGTAGCATCAGGGTCGCGTTGCCCTCGATATCCACTCGCAGGCAGCACGACTGTGACGCCTGGCTAGTGCCACCCCCCGGGGCAGGAGGCTGGGAGGGCTGAGAGGGGCAGATGGGAGGGGTGGGGGTGAAGGACAGAAGCCTGTGACTTATGTCACTTCCCCTTCTGGGTGTTTGCTTTGCACCTGAAGGCTCATCCTCCTGGCCTTCCGAAATCAACCCCTTCCTTCCCTGGTGCAGGTGAGCACGAGAAGTCGAATCCCATTTGTCCTGCAGAATCTTCCAGAGCAAGCATCCCCCTCACTTTCCTCCTAGTCTGGCTCTTGGTGGAGTAGGGTCTCCTCATGGGACACATCCTGGAGATTAAGGACCCAGGCCTGGAGTCCCACAGACAGACCTACCCATGCCCCTCTGCCCCCAGCATTAGTGAGCAGGAGCTGTGGTACAAATGGGGCCTTCCAGACTGTGGGCTTCCTGCTCCCTTCCCCCCTAACCCCGCACCGTCAGAGCCTCTGTGTGCATGTCTGTGGACCTCCAGCTGACAAGTCCACGCTCGACCACTGCCTGTCCCCTGCATGTAGCATCCCCTCCAATGCCCCACTCGACCTCCTCATCTCCCCATGGGCCTGGGCTGCCCCAGGGAACCCAGAGCTCAGAGGAGGCTCAACCAGCCCCTGAAATGTGGAGAAGATTTGCATAGTCCTGGTGCACAACCGCAGGACCAAAGGGAGGATGAGGACTCCAAATTGGTGGTCTCCCTTGGTCTGGGAGACTCCTCCTCCTTCCAGGGACGGGGGGCACACAGAGGAGGACCCCAGGAGGGCCGCTGAAGTTAGAGCCAAGGCAAATCTTGGTTCAAGCCCCATTGCTCCCTATTACCATGCAGTTGAGAGCAAGTTACTTAATCTCTCTGAACCTCGGTGTACTTCTCTGTAGCATGGGGATAATAAGAGCAGGTAACTTCACAGAGACTACGGGGATCCACAGAAACAAGGTACGGAAGGTGTTAGGTGCCTGGCAGGCAGAAAGTCCACGAATTGGCTTTTGCTGTTTTCTCAGTGTCCTTCAGTCGGTGTGATTCTTGGCCATAAAAACAAGGTCGAGGTCTGTCAAGTTCACCACTGTTGTCCCAGCACCTGCCTCGTGGCTGTGCACAGAGTCTGACTCAACAGCAATTTGCTGACTTTTGGGGTTCTTGGTGGAGCAGTGAATAAGCCAGTAAAACGATCAAATGCCCTTTGTTTGGTGCGTTCATCTTAGTGAGGGAGTTAGGAAAACAAACACCTAATATAGAATGTGACTGGAGGGTATAAGTGTGCGGGTAAAACATAAAATGTGGAAAGGGGCCTGGGAGGTGCTATTTTAGAAGAGAGAGTCAGGGAAGGCTCTTTGATGAGGTGAATGAATGAGTGAGTGAATGAATGAATATCCAGAGCAGGGACTAGTCTGTTCTGTGCTGTGTCACTAGCCTCTTTCTTGCCTTACATCGGACACACGGTGCGTGCTCAAAAGGGTTGTGCTAAGGGTGACTACAGGTCTGTGGGTAGAAACTCTGACCAGCGGTGGGAGTCTACACGACTCTGCAGGTGGCCTTGACCTCCTGGATTATCTGGCAGCCATCTCCCTGCTGAGAATGTCATTTTATGTCCCTTACCAACTTCCTCCTCCTCAGCACTTCCTCCTTTAGCCAGAGGCCCTTGGCATCACCCCACCCCATCCAATCTGAATACCACCCCCCCAGAGACAGGAAGCTCACTACCCCGGGGAAAGCCATGTAACATTGCTCGCTCTGCACTTCTATTCAGGGTCTGTGGGTCTTCTGTGGACTGAACATGTACGTCCCCCACCAAATTTGTATGTTGACACCAAACTCCCAATATGATGGTGTTTGGAGGCTGGGCCTTTGGGAGGTGATGGGGCCGTGGGATTCGTGCTTTTATGAGGAAAAGAACCAGGGAAAGTGACCCTCTCCTTGCCACGTGAGGACAGAAGATGGTCACTTGCCAACCAGAAAGCGGCTCTCAGCAAGAACTGAACCTACTTTGGTCTTGGACTCCCAACCTCCAGAACCGTGTGAAATAAAGGTGGATTGTTTAAGCTGCAGTCAGTGGTAGTTCTGGTATAGCCACTGCAACTGACCAAGATCAGTTTCCTCCCATGAGGCCCAACCATGGTCCTCTTTCTCCCATGGGACGTGTGAAGGAAGGCTTGTGTTTCCCTGAGGCTTCTTTCCTCCCAACGAAATAGTCCCAGTTCCGTACTGGCTACCTTTTCTGGCCTTATAATCCTGGCTCCCTTGATTGGGACCACCGTGTCAGCTGGCGTAGGACCCAGACCTCAATTACGTCCGACTACATCAGTCTCCAACAGCCGCCATAACATGGTGCCACACACTGTGGGGCTTAACCATCAAAATTTATTTTCTTACCATTCCAGAGGCTAGAAATCCAATATCAAGGTTCCAAAAGGATTGATTCCTTCTCTCTTTGGCTTATAGGTGGTCATTTCCTAGCTGTGTCTCCAGCTGTCTTCTCTCTGTATGTGTCTGTGCCCTAATTTCTTTTTCTTATATGGTCATTAGTCATATTGGATTAGGTTCTACCCACATGACTTCATTTTTAATTTAATTACTTCTGTAATGACCCTGTATCCAAGTAAGGTCACAGTCTGAGGTACTGGGGTTAGGATGTCAACATATGCATTCGGAGGGGGATGCGGCTCACCCCGTTTCAGCCGAGTGTCTCCTTTCTCAGATGGAGAGACTGAACCCCTGAGTAGACACAGGTCTTGGCCAAGGGCCCAGGTCTGTGTTGGAGCCTAGAAGGGATCCAGTCCCTGCACTCCCAGCACATTGTTTCTCTGTTCCATCCATGTGATTGACATTTTCTGAAACCCATCTGCTGCCCTCACAATTAGCCACGCCCTCCCTTCATTACTGCCCGTGTTCCCATCCCCCCACCCCGTCCCCCCAGCCAGTCTGTCCCCGCGTGGGCGTTAGCTCTGCCCACTCCCAGCTCCTACTGAGCTATGGTGTGGGGCAATCCTAGAAACAGCAGGATAAAGGCCAGGGAACACGCTGGCCTGATTTTTTTTTTCAAAGAAAAAAATTAACTAGGACAGTGAATACAACATTATTCTGGGTTTGTGCAGGCTGGGAAGCCGTGAACTTTGCTTCACAAAACAATGAAGGAATGGTAGAGCTGAATCCCAGGAATGCGGCAGGTTATAGCAGCCAGCGCGGGGTTCTGGGAGCTTCTGTGCTTCACCTGCCAGCTCAGAGACCCTCCAAAGGTCACTGTCTGGCCTCAGTTTTCTCATTCAATAAAAATGGAGCTGATAGCCCATCCTCCTTTTTCTGCCAGTGTGATGATTTGAGGTTAACTGCATGTAAAGAAGTTTACCTACACCTGGTACCTAGTAGGTGCTCAGAAAATGGCCCCCTAATAAAAAAAAAGAAATTCATGTTAAACTGCATTCACCTCCCTTTTCCTTGGGAATGGCCTTTCCTTAGAGACACAGTTAATGAGATAAGGAAAGGGAAGTGAGGCCTGAAGACTGTCTGGATGCCTCCCGTCACTCATTCATGCCTTCGTTCACATAATCCGATTAACACCTATCTGCTGATTTCAAGACGGGTGTGTTTAGAGATTAGTGGTACTGAGATAAGTAAATTAAGTCCCTCCTCTCAAGCATTGTATAGATTTGCTGAGAAGAGAGGATGCAGTGAAGGCATTATCAGGAGTGAGGCATGCCCATACCGCAAGGAAGGAAGGCTAACTGGACTGGCCCTGCACTTGGGGCCATAGCAAGACATCAGGGCTTCCTGGGGTTGTTGACGTTTGAACATGGCATTGGGAGGTGTGTAAGGTATTTCTGGTGGCACTTGTCGAGGAGAGTGTTGCAGACTGAGGGAGTGGCCTAGAGAGGGACGCAGGAAACAGGATGGCAGTTGCAGCATAGGCACGAGCACAGTGTACCTGCCAGACCATCGAGGGTGATGCAGAAGTGGACGTGGAGGAGGGGGATGGAGAGAGTGTCCGGAGTCAGATCATGGGGGCCTCAGAGGCTGTGATCAGGAGCTTTGGTTTGGGTAAGTGATGCGAGCATATTAAGTGTCAGGGAGGAAAGGACACAATAGGACGTGTTATTTTTTTTAAAATAGTTTATTGACAAATTGGTTTCCATACAACACCCAGTGCTCTTCCCCACAAGTGCCCTCCTCCATCACCACCACCTCTTTTCCCCCCTCCCCCTTCCCCTTCAACCCTCAGTTCATTTTCAGCATTCAATAGTCTCTCAAGTTTTGCATCCCTCTCTCTTCCCAACTCTCTTTCCCTCTTCCCCTCCCCCTGGTCCTCCATTAGGTTTCTCCTGCTTTCCTGCTAGACCTATGAGTGCAAACATATGGTTTCTGTCCTTCTCTGCCTGACTTATTTCGCTTAGCATGACACCCTCGAGGTCCATCCACTTTCCTACAATGGACCACTTGGGAAGGTGGTGGTGGAGGTGCAGGTGGGTGGGGCTGAGAGCTCTACTTATCTCTGTGGCTCACCCGAGCCTGTGATAAGATTCAACTCACCTAGTGCAAGGACATGGTGTAAAGACGGAGAGGCTAGACACGTGGAGGTGAAAGCAGTAGATGTGGAGTCTTGAGTGGAGGTGAGAGATGAGGGAGAGTTTGAAGAACGAACCCAAATTCTGATTCAGATGGCAAATGCAGTGATGCTGCTGTTTCCTAAAAAGGGGGGGGGGCGCTGGGAGCAGGTTTGGTGAGGTTAACAATAAAGTTTGGGAGGGATCAAGTTTAGGGGAGTCTATGAGACCCCCTAAGGTTTCCCAGAATGGAGGAGTCAGGGGAAAGGAGACGTGGGCCAGGTATGGTGAGTTCCGGCATGCACAGGATCAGATTTGGTGCCCCTGGACTGCCCAGGTGGAGGAGTCTGGTAGGTGGTTGGATTTAGGAGTGTGGAGCTCAGCAGAGTGACCAAGGCTAACGAGAGGGATTGGGAGGGGAAGGCATGGGAGAGAAAGAAGATGTTCAGGATCGTGAAGGCTGATAACAGCACTCAGGAAACCCAGCTACTTATAGTTGGTGGAGAGGAAGGGAATCCTGGTCTTAGGTGATCATGCCCCAGGGCATCTGTTCCGTGAGTGCGAGATGCTGCGGGCCCCGGGTTGGGGGGTCCTTCTGGGTACCAGGAGGCCAGTTCCTCCAGTGCAGAACCCTTGTAGCATTTGCCCCTTGGAAAGATGCCTCTGCCTGGGGCGGGGTCTGGTTCAAGCCAGCGTCAGGCCCTTTCAGGCTGGGGTCCTAGCAGGGAGGTCAATGACAAGGGGGTGAGTAAATCCTTGGGGTGGGAGCCCCACAATTAGGATCAGAAACTCACCCCTCATGAGATGGCCCAAAGCTCATCTCAGACCCAAGGAACTAGGTAGGCAGCCAACATAACTTACTTTAGCCCCTTCCGTCTGATGGGCTGGAGACTCTGGGGTGTTCAGTGTCCTGACTGGAATTGGCTGGTGAGTCGGGAAGGACTGAGCCCACCGGGGAAACTGAGCACAGCTCCAGCTGAGCGGGCCCAGCAAAGGCAAGGTGCACACACTTCATCTGGGCCATGGCATCTCCATCGGAAGGTGAGGAGATTGGCCCTGGGTGACCTCAGGGACCTCTTGCAGCTCCAACTCTCAACAGACTGTGTTCTCTCTCCCTAAGGGGGTTGTGAGCATGGAGGGCAGGGGCAGAGTTTTTGTAACTCTGCTGTTGATCCAAGCTTAAATCCCGGTTTCAACTCTTGAAGCCGTGTGACTTTGAACAAATAACTCTGTTATGAGGACAATCATGTTTACCATTGGTTGTTGTGAGGATTAAGTGAGAAGTATCTGGATGCACCCATAGCAGGATGTTTTTGCCTGGCCAGAGGTCAGTGACCTTCTTCTCTATAGGGCCAAAGAGTGAGTAAATAGGTTGGGCCTTGTGGCCACAAACAATTTGTCACAGTGCTCAACTCTGCCTCTATAGCATGAAAGGAGCCACAGACAATCCATAAATAAGTGGGCGTGGCTGTCTTCCAAGAAAATATGTATTATTTACGAGACATGTGACAGGCTGGATTCGCAGGATTTGACTCACGGGCTGCAGTTTACTGACCCCTGATTTAGATCCTTCCGCTCCCTTCCACCTCTCGTGAGGCCATGGGATCGCTTCCCCACCTTCCTCCCATCTTTACGTGAACAAAAGCAGGATTTGGTTTGGGAGGAAGAAGACAGAAGGTGTCTGAAGAGTCATCCCAAGTGTGAGGCTCAGTACCGAGCAGAGTCTGGTACAAATGGAAAATGCCTTCCTCTTCCCCCAGGAAGCATCACCGAAGGCATGTCCAGGAGAGGGACGGCGGGAACACTGTGTGGGCTGCAAACATAATCACTGCTCAACTGCACATCAATCTAATAAACCTGAAAGTGGCACATTCTGTGCTTTTCCTTGGGCTGCACGGAGGAATGTAATTAGTTTGGGAAGCTCCATTCCCCCAGATGGGTCATCACCAACTGTGTCCAAAGGCCTTCACAACATGCCTGTTCTTAATTGGTTATACAAAAGCTTGGAAGCCAGCACAGTTCAGAGCTGGCGTCTGAGGGGTGAGAAGATTCATCTGCACTAGGATTCCTAGGCACATGGATCTGAGCTGAACAAGTGAAGGTAGAAACCACTCATCAGCTATCTGAAGTCTTGGCCTGGGTGGGACTCATGCTTCGGTGCATTCAAGTATTCATTGCGGGTCATTCCACCTTTGAGATTTAAATGAAATGCAGGTCCTACCTGCCTCTACTCCACATATGCAGGTACGTTGGGAACATCCAGTGAGCTATTCTTCATTCTCTCAACATCCTTGCCACATGGTGGTAGGGGACAAGGTTTCCTTCTCCAACAAATTCTCCGTGTCAGCCTTGCCTCACCTACCATGGCTGTTCTCCTCTCCCCTCTGAGCTAACAGAGATGTCCGACTCCACCCTTTGCCTTGACTTCTCTCCAAATTTCTCTCTTGAAGCATGTGTCTGTAGAGTTGACTTTGCTGAGAGCTCAGGATATCAGCAGAGACAGGAGAAGCAAGCAAAGCACTAAACAGCAAATAAAACTGTATATTAAAGATTTCTGTTATTCAATTAATGTGTCCCAAGAATTGCCCATTTGCCAGAATGTCTTTGTTAACCCCGCCCTCCCCAGGCACACAGTGTGACTCTGACTTTCCATCCATCGCCCCCGTCTTCTTTCACTCCCCTCTGGGCTCTCTCACTCCCACCAAACCATAACCTGAGGCCACATCCAAGCCATTTTCCAGAAAATCTGCTCAGAAAAATCTCTGTGCTGGTCCTCTCTCCACCTGCCATGTAGGCACAATAGTAGCGCCCATCCCCCAGGGCTCAGGGAAGACCACAAGCACAATGTGGAGTGGGCCAGTCAGAGGGCTCCCTTCCCAGGACTCTGTCATGAGGCTGGATTCTTTCTCCATGAGGACTAGATTGTGAAGGACAAGGGGGATTTCACCTGGCACACTGGTGGGGATGACATTCTTAGTGAAAGGAACAGCCCGGGCCAAACCACAGAGGTATGGTATGAATGATGTGTTCTAGAAATGGAACACAGAAGAGTTTGGCTCAGATGTAAATGGCATGGGGAAGCCACAAAATGATATGATTGGGGAACCTTGCTGAGACTGTGAGTTGTGCTGAGAAGTTTGCATTTTATCCTGTAGGAATCAGAGTCTAGCCTGGAAGTGACACAGTCAGATTTTCTGCAGCCTTCTGTGTCTAGATAGACGGCGAGCAAATGAAGGCAGGGAGACCCGCAGTGGCACAGGAAAGGGGGATGAGGAGGGCCTCAAGGAGGAATTAGCAGATGGAGAAGATACTCTTTTGGGTAATCCTGGGGCTTCTATAAGATGACGGTACCACAGCCAACCAAGATGGTGGTGCCAAAGCTGGGTTTTTGCTGGGCAAGATGGTGGTCCACAGCCAGGGTTTTAGCAGAGCAAGATGGTGGTGACTGGGCAGATTTTCACAGGATGAAATGGAGGGCAGCAGCATGTGTTAGTAGTAGTAGCAGGGTGCTAGAACCTGGTGGGACCTAGAAGGAGATGGGGGACAGTTGAATGCATTGAGCACCGTGAGTTTCTGTGGTTGACTGGCCCCTGACTGACTGTCTCTACACCTCTGCAAAACAGGACAACTTTATGTCCCAAGCCAACCCACCACTCAGTAACTATGACCTAGTTTGGTGGGTCCCACCCCCCAGCTGCATGTTTTGGTCACCTGAGAGCTTTAGACATGCAAAGACCAGGTCCCACCTTCGACCAGTTGAATCTGATATCTCTGTAGGTAGGTCTGAAGCACATGTGGCTATTTATTATCTTTCACGTGCCATGCACTTAATTCTAAGGTGTGGCCATGGTTGAGAACCACTTATGAGTGGAAATGTAAGAGGAAGTTCTCATGTTTGCAAGTGGATAGAGTGGCTTCTCAGGTGCAGATGGAGGAGCTGATAAGTCGCGAATGTTTTGAAGCTTCACCAGGCACGAACATTCATTTGTTTTCTCATTTGCTGTAAATAACAGTGGCTTGCAGATTCATTAAGGCTTCCTTCTTCCACTTGGTGCTGAATATAATTTCAGGAGCCCTGGCTCAGGAGCGAGTGGTGCTGTCAGGATGTATTTATTAGATTTCCTTCTGAAAGATCAAGTTCTGCCTTCTCCTCTGAGTTGAGCGTGAGTTGCGTTTTGTCCTCAGAATTAGGTGGGATGAGAAGGTCAGCGAGATTTACCAGGATCACAAACAATTTGGGTAGATTTTAGGCTGGAAGGGGGCTCTGGCTGGTGTACAGCGGTGAGCCAGATGTCCTGGGTGACACTGTGACCTTGGGTGCATCTCGTAGTCTCCCTGAGCCTCAGTTGCTTTGTCTCTACAAAGGCTGGGAAATGCAATTCCCACTAGATGAAGTCAGCATTTTGATGAGATGGTGATGATGTGCTCTTTACATGTGATTCTCTGAGCTGTTTTTTACATCAGCCCCGTGTACCGAGGTGCTATCCTCCCCATTTTAACAGACAAATAAACTGAGGTCCAAGAGTCCAGTAACTTCACCAAAGTCATATACCTGATAAATGATAATACCAAGAATAACTTGACCTTGGCCTTCAGGCTTCAGAGCCTATAGTATTAATCACCAGATAAAATGATATGTGCTGTGAAACCTAGCCAGTATATAAACCCAACCATATATTAGTTTTTTAAGAGCAATACTTTCAAGATTGACCACTTTTCTGTTTGTTGGAAGCAAAATCTTGTGGATTCATTAGACATCATGGTGGGCATTTATTCATGTTTTATTTCATTCATTCATTCAACATGCACTTCAGGAAGGGAGCTATGTTTGTCCAACGCTGGCCATCGCAGGTGGGAATTAGGGGGTGGTCGTTTCTGAGGACCTGAGAAGGTAGGAAGGAGATTGGCCTAAGTAAGCTCTTCATTTTGCCAAAAGTCTCCCATCGTAGAGTCCTGAACAGGTCCCGGTGTCTCTGTAGCGATAAATCCAC
Organism: Suricata suricatta; assembly: GCF_006229205.1. NCBI lineage: Eukaryota > Metazoa > Chordata > Mammalia > Carnivora > Herpestidae > Suricata > Suricata suricatta. Next base: position 69,520,311 of record NC_043714.1, on the reverse strand, counting down.
ACTGACAGGTCAGACCATTAGAGCAACAGAAAGCCCATTACATCATGCTGGGCTGATGACCCAGGCATTATAGATGAATGTGCAAGCACGCAGGAGCCCAGAGGGTCGTGTGGCCACCATCCATCACCCCCAGGCGGAGTCGCCGCTTCATACTGGGTGTCCGGTGGTTCTTCAGTTCACGGACCTGCAGCCCGGGGTCAGATCGACCACAGGGCCAGTCTGGCTCCGATCAGCGAGAACCTCTGCACTCTGTTCTGATCTCAGGCATGTTATTAAGGCGCCTGTGTTGATTTATTCTTTCAACTCACTCAACCAAAAAGTACTGAGCCTGCTGGGTGCTGGGAGGGGAGATGAGTGAGACCGAGGCCCCTGTCCTCACGGAGGCCACGACTCGGGGTGAAGAGGAGCCTGCCAGTAGACGGGCATCACTGTGCAGGCTCTGGCCTCACAGTTAGAGCCATATTGAGCAGGACATGTCCCTGGTTGGCCTGAGTGTCTCCTTAGTGAGGGGACCCAACTCTGTGAGCTCACATTTTTAGTTTCCCAGGGTTCTGGAGAAACATGGCTAGCCAACTCAGGCAGACCTAGGGTCCAGCTCCCATCACATTGGCTGTGTGATCATGACCTTGAACAACCTCCTCAATCCTTGAGCCTCAGTTTCCCCAAAAGTCTGCTGTCTGTACTATCTGATGTGCCTCTGGCCTCTGTAATATTTCCTAACTGGGACACGTGAAGACATAGTATCATCTTTTAGCACACCTTTCGCTCCCCCAGCGTGGCCTATCATTACTTTCCCTGGGTCTGGATCGCCTTGGCTTACCCCCCTGCTCTATGTCTCAGGGGCATTTGGGGATTGTAGTCTTGTTATAATTCAGCCTTCCTGAAACCGCCCTCCCTTGCTTTTAATATTTATCTCTTTTTTGCATCTCTAACCCTTGGCAGCTTCCTGTGCTCACACCTTAATATTTCTCTGGCCAACCCAAGGTACTTCTCCAAGGTCATGGGACCGAAATATCCTTAAAGGCAAGGACCTTGCCTTAAAGGCAGGATTCCTTGGAGCAATGGATTCAGGCCCAGCTGATGGTTCTGTGGCACCCAGCAGTGTCTCGCATAGAACAGGCACTTGGAAAATAAGTTTAGTGACTGCCTGCATCACATCCATTCCCTCAGTTTGCCGTTTCAAAATGGTTGTAACAGATTCAGAGAGGGTGGGCAACTTGCCCTAGGTCACACAGCTAAGTCTTCAGCAGAGCTTGCCCTCAGGCTGCATGATGCCGCAGGACGCCAAGTGTAGAGTAGTGAGCACTTACCCCGGGCTGGGAGCTGGACCAGTACTTCTCCAGGATCACACACTGAACCTCACAGTGGCCCACAGAGAAGGAACTTCTGCCTTCCCCACTTTGCACATGGGGAGTCTGGACCTCAGGGACATCTGGACCTTGTCCCCCAATCACAGAGCTAGGGAACTGGCAGAGCTGGGGTTCAAACCAGGTCTGACTTCTGAGATTTTTCTTAACTGCTGTTGTCATCTCCTTCCTAATACCCAGCTCGGCGAGGTGGTGAGTGGTTAGTGGCAGTGAATCAGGAGAAGAGACCGAACGTGTTGAAGGCAGGCAAGGTGGGTGAGTGTTTAAACACAAGCCTTCAGGACAGGATGAAGCCGTCGGAGTTTATGCCGCAGCAAACCACTGAAATCATGGAGTTTGGATAACAGGTGCCCAATTAACCACTGGGGTCTTTTACAAAAGGACCACGTTTGGGAAAAGAAAGTAAGCAGAGAAACAAACAGCAGCTCATACGTTCAGAGCCGGAAGCAGATTTCCTGTCCCAGGGTCATTGTTAGCAAAAAATGTTTCTATGAAAGTTTCCAAAATTATAGACGCCTCAGAAATATTCATTGAGCTACATTCAGGCTATTTTAAGGCAGCCTCCCCCCTCCCCACCCCGCCACTGCCTCTACAAGATAGAAAACCATTCAGAAGCATGAATCCTAGACCAATAACTTGTGATACATGAGAGAGACTACTGATAGTTTATAATTCAATTTCGGCCTGAAATGAAGTTTAATAATACATAGAGCGGCCTCGTTTTCCTCTTATTAAAGTGAAGGATATGGCTTCAGGGAGAAATTAGCTAATCGAATAGAAATATTTCAGCTATAAGAAAAATAAAGGATCCAGATTGCCCTCCTAAAAGGGAAAACAGGAAGGCGCAATCTTGAGAAGTAAATTGTCTTTTCAAATTGCAGAAAGTACTCGCAGACGAAAGGACCCCATGTGCCAACCCAAAGACCCCGAAGAAGAATAAGCCAGAGAGGAACCCAACCTTTCTTTTAAGGTAGAATCTGGGAACATCAAACCCTGAGACATCAAACCCTTTGACGGCTTCCTACCCCTGGGTCACAGCTCCGATCTCTCAGTCCGAGTCACATACATGTGACCTTCTGTACCTTACCGTGTCCCCTTTGCCCTTCTCCCAGCCTTCCCCATATTCCGTCTAGAATCTTGCAGCGGCTTCCTCATTGTGTCCAGTTTCCTACTTCTCCAGTGTCTCCTTCACTTTGCCAGCTAAGTGATCTTACTAAAATACTGGGGTGCCAGGGTGGCTCAGTCAGTTAAGCGTCCAACTTTGGCTCAGGTCACGATCTCCCAGTTTGTGGGTTTGATTTGAGCCCTGCCTTGGGCTCTGCACTATGAGTGTTTGGGAATCTCTCTCCCTTCCCTCCTCTCTATGACCCTCCCTAGCTTGTGCTCTCTCTTTCTGAAAATAAATTAACTTAAAAAGCATTATATGTTAAAAGTTTTTGGGGGGGGCTCCTGGGTGCTCAGTTGACTGAGCATCCGACTTCGGCTCAGGTCATGATCTCACGGTTCGCGGATTCGAGCCCCATGTCAGGCTCTGTGTAGACCGCTAGCTCAGAGCCTAGAGCCCACTTCAGATTCTGTGTGTCTTTCTCTGCCCCTCCCCCGTTCACACTCGGTCTCTTTCTGTCTTTCAAAAATAAAGAAATGTAAAAAACATTTTTTAAGGTTTTTTTTAATAAAATAACTTACCTTGTCTCTGATTTTCTGAAAATTATTCTGCAGTTGGATCTCCATCACTTGTAGGATTGAGTCTAAACTCACGACTTCAGTCTTGTTTACCTTCATGATCTGCTTTCCTTCTGCTTCCTGTTCTGGAACCCTGTCCTCAGTCTAATCAATGTCTTGCAAATGTCAGAACACATTCTGCTCTTTCGTGCCTTCCATTTGCCTATCTGTCCTCTCTGCCTGCTGTGAACATCATCACCTTCCTTGTTCATCTGACACAATCCTGCTCATTCAGCGTGGACTCTTCTCTCAAGCATCATACCCTCTGCCAGGTGCTATTTTGGTGTTTCAATTAGAGGAAATATCGAATTTTGCTAATTGCTTAGGAAAAAATTGTCTGGGTTATTCTCTCTCTTTGGTTTCTGGCGCTGCTATCCCACAAGCCAAATTCCACATCACTGGGGCCTCTTCTCATGAAATTTGCTCTGTTGTCTTACATCATAATTCCGACATCTTACTATTTTGATTATTAAAGATACTTAATAACTATCTTTTCTTTTAGGACAAGGCCCCTGCCATTATTCCTGTTCTTCAGAAACTTCTGGCATATTCTCCTATGTGACTTTGGAATCCTTTAGTTTAACCATGTGTCTGTCCTCCACCAAAATCTTTGGGGTTCTGGAGGAATTATATTAAACCTGAAATTAACTGGGAAATAATCAAACTCTTTACAGTTACATCTTTTCTTCCAGAAGCATTTTGTTTTTCTTTATGTCTTCCTACAGATCTGAATATTTGGTGTTAGGATTTTCTTTCCCTCATTATACAGTTCCTGGAGTTCTTGCTGTTGGTTGCGCTAATTTAGATGGAATTACTTTTAAAAATTTTATTGTTTCTGTTTATGTGTAGGAAATGTATTATTTCGGGCATGTGCATTTATTTTTACATCCAGCCACTTTGCACTCTTGTCTCTTATTAGTTATCATGCTTGCTTTGGCTCCACTTGGATTCTGATTTTGGTCGGTTTGCTTGGAAGGACATCTTCAGAGATGGATTCTAGAGTCGACACAGCAGGTTCCCCAGTGAGGACGGTGCGATCTGGAGCAAATTAGCCTCACGGTTTTTCAGCTTCCTCATCTGCTCATTGAGCCTACGGATAGCACCCGCCTCCTAAGGTTATGGTGGAGATTCAGTTAGGAACTTTGTTAACCAATGTCAAGTCCTCATGAGGACTTAATAAACGTTACCTCTTCCTATTTCTGGAGATATGTTACTAAAAACAATAGTATATTGCTCTCCCTTTTTGCAGAACCCAGAACTCTTATTTCTGATTTGTAATACTCCTGATTATTCCTCCTTAAATGATACTATAAAATGTCTTTGATGATAATGTGGGTCCTTGTCTTGTCCATGACATTAGTTGGACCCCATGTCATAGCTCACAGAAAGAAAAAGAAAAGAAATTTTCTTTTTCTTTTTAATTTTTTTTAACATTTATTCATTTTTTGAGACAGAGCATGAGCAGGGGGGAGGCAGAGAGAGAGAGACACACAGAATTCAAAGCAGGCTCCAGGCTCTGAGCTGTCAGCACAGAGTCCGGCATGGGGCTCGAACTCATGAACACGCGCTGAGCTGAAGTAGGACACCTAACCGACTGAGTCACCCAGGCGCCCCTCAAGATCGTTTCTCATGTAATCAAAATACTCTTCCATTTTCAGTTCACAAGATTCCTCCCCCCCAAGGATGGATAATAAAGTTAATTGCCCGTTCTGTTGCTACAAACAATTGAGTGATTTGCTGATTTAAAACCCTGTAGCATTTCTGACATAAACCCTATTTAATGGCTGCAGATCATGCCTTTAAACTGTTTTCCTGCAATCCATACACTAACATTTTCACGGAGGACTTTGCACCCAGCTCCTTACTGTAGATATCATCTCCCTTCTGTCAGGCTCTCTCCTTGTGAGTCTCTGTTCCTGTTTCACAGAGACCAGGTTCTCTTCGGGCTGCTGGAACACGTCTCTGTCAGAGGTGCCTTTGAGCTTCAGGATCATGTCTTCCTCCTTTCATATCACAGCGCCCTGTTCACAGCTCCATGTTTCTTACCGTCTTCCCTTTTGTCATCTATAGATAAGGGGTTTCTTTCCAGACCAGAGGTTGGCAGCAGGCAGACTTCTGGGGACCGCCTGTGGCCTCGCTCACTGCCGCATGAGGGATGGTCACAGCCTTTGGCCAGGTGTGCATCGAGGAGCTCGGTGGGCACCATGCCTCCTGGCGCAGTTCCGGGGGGGTCCCAGGCACTTGCTTTGTGCAGATGTGATGGACTGTGGTGGGGACTGCTGTTCTCCAGTAGTCGGTCCGGGTTTCTATCGGTCCGCGGCGCACGAAGGACCCCCTGCTCAAGCTCTTCCTGTCTCCAGTCCCAGCAGATGTTTCTCCTGCAGTGAGCCCCATCCGCCAGGACACAGTGTGTGCCCTGATGTTCTCCGCCTTGGCTTTTCCCTGGAGAGGAAAAGACCAGAGGAAGGAAGTAACTGAATGCAGTGTCGGCTGTTTTGTAAAGCAGCCCTCGCAAGCAGAAAGATGTTTGCTAACTTTGCTGGTGAGTACAGACCCTGGTTCTCCACGAGGGCAGATGCCTCCTGGAGGAGCTCCCTGGGGCTCCCATGACAAAGTGCCACAAAGTGCGTAGCTTAAAACAACAGATGCTGGAGGCCCAAGGTCTAAAGTCAAGGTGTTGACAGGGCCACCACTGAAGGCTCAAAGGAAGAATCCTCCCTGGTCTCTCTCTGCTTCGGTGAGCTGCTGGCCATCCGTGGTGACCCTCTGCCTCCTGGTCTCTGCTTCCATCCTCACCTGGACTCCTTCCCCATGTCTGTCTGCGTGTCTTCTCCTCTTCCTACAAGGACACTAGGGATTGGATTTAGGACCTGCTCTACTCCTGGATGACCTTGTCTTAACTAATTGCACCTGCAGGTTCTCAGGTTATAGATGGACTTCTATTTTGAGGGGACACCATTCAGCCCCCCATGCGGCAGCATGTCGCAGCCTGGCTGGGCCTCTTGCTTACAGAAGAGAAAGTCTTCAGAGGTCACGGAGTCTTTCCTGAGTCTAGCTCCTCTGAGTTAAATTAATAATAGTTGACAATTCCCTATATTTCCATGTGCCAGGTGCTTTACAGGTGTGCATTCGTCAAAGAGAGTTAATGAAAGTTCTTTTGAAATGTTGAGGTTAATTTACATGCCACTTTTGGGTTCTGGTATAGTTCTGAGTTGGGAAAGTTTGTCTTTTTCCTGAGGCGTTGGTATTTTCAGGAGGTGTAGGAAGAGCATGGGCCAGGGGACAGGTACCATCTTCACCTTTCTGTCTCCTGAAGGTCAAGGTTACTTTTATTTCATGTATTTTGTATGCTTACTTTAAAAGTCAATTAGTAACCAAAGGTCCATCTTACTTCTCAATTTCCAGAGTATTTGTTGGCAGCTTACTATTATCTCGTGGAGTACCTGTGGAATAGATGTGCAGTGGTGTACATAGCGCACACAGCAAGCTCCCTGACGTGTTATAGATGTTCTGTAAAGGCTTTCTGACTTGACAGGTTGTTGTATTAAATACAGATTTACATGACTATGACACAGTTGTTCACAGTGACCCTTCGCAGGCTTCCAGTGGTCACTATCTTTCCCTCTCCAAAACCCATCACTTTTTAACAACCCAGGCAGAATTTCTTTGAAGGATCCATTCCTGTACAGCTTTACAAATCTACTTCGAATCCTTTTTAGAAGTAGAGACTGCTCAGCTCGTCTACTGAACTTGACTCCAGATTATCGGTGGGCGGAGCGATGTGATTGACTTACACATGTCCAGTTGAATTTTCAGACAACCTGGGCGCCCTGCCACCCTTGGCCTTTGTCTTCCATCATCAGGTAGGACCTGGGGTCAGAGGTCTCATCACTGAGTCTTACCTTTGGATGGGCTTGCCGGACTCACCCTCCATACCCCACCCCTTTGAGTCAACTCAAGCCCCAATACAAAAGTTGGGCAAGTTCCAACTTCCTAATAAGGATATTTAGCTGAGTCCCTGTGATGCCCAACACCCCCCTGGAGAGCCCTCCTCCTCTGCCTTTATGCAGGTTATGGGGGGGGGGGAGGGGAGAGGGTTGCAGAAGCACATGACCAAACTTGCATCAGTCAGTTACAGGGACAAACACCCAACCTGGGCAGGGGGCTCATCTCCTGACACCCCATCACTCCTGCTCCTCAGTGCACCTCCTTTGCCCCAGGTCCTCACCGCGGGGACCACAGTGGAATGCTCTGTCCCCACCCCTGCACTCCCCATGGAGAATGGAGAGAAAGGAATCTTAAGAGACACAAGCAACAGATCCTGCTCAGAGAGGGGAAGGTGGCACTGGAAGTGGGCACTGGGGGGTTTTAGGGTAAGGGAACCCAGACCTGAGGGCGCACAGCGATACAGATGGACAGGGAGCTAGTAAGTGAGAAAGGGCTGCCACTAGGCAGCAGGATGGCAGTAGAAGGAATCCCAGGTGTGGACACGAAGTCTGCAGGGCCATCCTGGCCAAGCAGCAGCTGCCCTGGGATCTGAGCTCCACTCTGAGATACGCTCTGCAAGTCTGTGCCCTCCCCCCCAAATGCAGGCGACGTGCACATGCATTACCTCTGTTTTCCCATTGCTTTGAACTTAGCCTTCTGGGGTCAGCACATTTATTCTCCTAGTGACTCATTTATGTGAGGGGATCTGGCTTTCCTAGTAAAGGCAGTGATACAAGCTTCCTTTTCTTATGCTGTCATTGGATTTAAGTGGGAAAGAAAGTTGGTTTAAAAACATAAAGTAATTAATAGTGCAGGTAAGTCCTTGAGTGAGACAAAGACAGCGCTAGGGTGGCTGACCAACAGGGAAGGCCTGGGGTGGGTGGATCTAGTATTTCCCAGTTCAGAGTTCTCTGTGAGACAGTTGAGATTCAAACTCCCAGAGAGCGACCTGAGTGAAGGACTTGGTGATCAAAATCATGTAGATTTGCCCGCCTTCTTTTTTTTAAATGTTTATTTAATTTTGAGAAGGAAGGAGGGAGAGAGAGACAGAGAGAGGTAGACACAGAATCCGAAGCAGGCTCCAGGCTCGGAGCTGTCAGCACAGAGCCCGATGTGGGTCTTGAACTCACAAAACCCAGAGATCATGACCTGAGCTGAAGTCCAACCCTTATCGTGACTGAGCCCCCCAGGTGCCCTGGCCCTGCCTTCTTAGACCATTCTTCGGTTCATCTTTTTTGTTTGCAGTATCCCTACTATGCAGGTACCAGTTCATTCTGTAGGATTTAATAGATGGAGGCAGAGATGATAGGAAAGAAAGACCAAGTTATGGAGCCAAGAAAGCCTTTATTGGGATATGCAATTTCCGAGCGAGGTTCCGTGACTCTGGGAGTGGGGAGTCAGGGAAGCAGTGCCTGGTACAGGAGGGGCGAGGTATTTTATGGGTGAAAGACTTCCGGGTTTGATCTTGGGAGGGCAGATTATCCAATAAGGGCATTTCAGGGATGTGGTGGGATGGGATAGGTTGCCTCCTCTGTCAGGGTGATGGGAAGCTGGAGCTTCATGATTGGCTGTTTTCAAACTGGCACGGGACATTCCAGGTCTGCAGGTGGAGGGTGGGGGTTGTCGGTGCATGGAGTTTTCCGACCCACAGCAGAATAGCCTCTCGGTAGCCATCTTAAGGTAACTCTTACACATTCCTTTAGCTAGAATATGGTGAGAGTCGGGTTTCTTGCATATAGTCCTTGGTATTCGATATTATGGATTGTTGGGCGACAATGCTGGCATCGGCTTCATCTTCTGAGGCCCCCCATCCTTGTGGGGCCGTGTTCAGTAGTTCCCCTCCTGCAGGAGAGCTGACCCATCATTCACTCTCGAATCTCTTCCAATGTGCATATGCTCCACACGGTAGCTGTGTGCCTGTAAATCTGCCCATGAATCAAATACCAAGAATCAACATCAGAAAATACAGAACAGTGTCCGGCATGCAGTAGGTGCTTAATAAATATTCATGGAATCAATGAACAGTAAGAGATGATAATTGTTAATAATTCAGAGTCTGGAGTCAAATGGACATGGACCTTCATTGTGACACTTCCTAGCAGTGGGATCTTGAGCCATTTACTGAACCTGTCTGAGCCTCAGTTTCTCTTCTCTGTAAAGTGGGTGTGACAACATTCTTACGGAATGGGAGTATTGTGAGACTTCCGTGAGCAAGCAAACCATGTCAGTCCCTGGGCCTACCCCACTGCAAGCAGTTACTCTTACTCTCATTGCTGATAATAATGATTGTAAAAATAAATACAGGTGGTTCTGAATTACAGTGCCTGATTCCCAGTGCATGCATCCTTAATGATTTAGCATTGGGAACCCCATTTTTCTCCCTGCTGCTGTATTCTTTCTGGAAATGTCTTCCTGTTTGTGTCTCCAGTTCTCCAGAGCCAGGTCCCCTGTCTGGCCCTTCCCAGCTAGCTGAGCCCTTCTCTCTGCGCTCCTACGACCTTCCCCTCCCCTCCCCTTCTCTCCAGGGGTGTTTGTCATTGTGGATGCTGAGTTCTTCTTTATCTGCTTTCTACCTCATGGACCAGCCTGTCCAAGGCAGGATTGTGGCTGGAGACTCTGGTGAGGAAGGAGGCCATGGAGGAAGAGAGGGACCCAGACTGAAAGTCAAGTGGAGTTGCAGAGCCCAGCTCTATTTTTATTCAACCTAAAACGTGGGACCGCTTCTCCTGTGAGGCTCCTGGTGATGTCTTGCCTTCCTTTGTTCTTCTGCCTTCCTGCCTGTGGCTCCCCGCAGACACTGACAATTCTCTGGAACCCCCAGGAAGCCTTAGTGCTTGTTTCTAGGACTGGAAGCAAGCTTGTCATCCTCAGGGGGCCAGAGGAGGAGACAGGCTCTCATGGGAGGAACCAGCTGGCCCAGGGAGAAAAGAAGCTGGCGGATACATTTTTGTCACCAGGGAGCATAAAGAGAACCATAAGGGAGCTTCGTGACTCCCCAAGAGTCACATAACCCTTCTGAGCTTCTGTTTCCTCAGCTCTAAGACTTAGAGCTTGATTAGAAGAGCAGTTTTCCAACTGTGATCAGCAAAGCGTTCTTCAGGCTGATTGAACCCCCACGTTGGGGAAGAAGGGGGAGGGCTATGGCCACAGCCCCTCCCCTTGTTCCCCTGCCAATCACAGAGACCCCTCCCCTGCATGTACCTCCAAGCACAGAGGCTCCTCCCTTCTTACACCCACCAATCAGAATAGCTCTGACTAAAGTGATTTACATATTGAGCTTTCCTCTGTGCTTTTCTTTTATATGATACTGCTACTTGGCTTTTAAAAGCTTAAAATGCCCCAGAACGAGGTCATTTGCACATCTTTTCCCATGCCCAAGAATGTATGACACTGAAAATTGCACTGAAGTTTGCAGAGACAAGAAGGAGGAAAAGATGGGGTGATGGGCATTTATGGGCCATCTTCTGTATACTCAGCACTACTGTGACTCCTTTAGTGACCAATATCTCGGCCCAAAGCTGACTCTTCTTTTGTATTTAGCTCAAGGCTGAGTTTACTGAGCAAAGGATCATGCTTGAGATCAAGTTCGTTCAGTTAAACAAGTATTTATGAGACAGTGCTTTGTGCTGTCCGCTGGGCTCTGGGGATTCTGCATTGGGGAAAAAAAGACATTGGTCCTGTTGTTACGGAGTTTACAGTCCTCTGAAGAGTCCTGGATCTGGGAAGGATGTGTGTTTGTTTGTTTGTTAAGTTTTTGATGTGCATTTATTTTGAGAGAGAGAGAGAGAGAGTGCTAGCAGGGGAGGGGCAGAGAGAGGAGACACAGCATCTGAAGCAGGCTCCAGGCTCTGAGCTGTCAGCACAGAGCCCCATGCAGGGCTTGAACCCATGAACCATGAGATCAAGAACTGAGCCGAAGTTGGTTGCTTAACTGGCTGAGATGCCCAGGCATCCCTGGGAAAGGATGCTTTAAAGATAAGCTGATTAAGCCCAGACCAGCGAGGTGATCTGCTCCAAGTCTCACAAGCAAGTGATATCCCTAGAACTAAGCTGTAGGTTTCCAGTGGTTTCTACAAACCGCTTCACTTCTGCCTTCCCAGTTTATTACTTATTAGCAGGAAGACTAGAAGCTGCATCTTCAATTAGCCACAATCTCAAGCAGCTTATGTGGTTCACAAGAGTCAGTCTTGCTCTTAATAGCCCTGGTGGGAATAAAAAAAAAAAATAAGCAAGTCTTCTCATTCCAGTCTCGCTATGGTTCCTCACTGCCACGTGCTGTCGCTGTGGAACACCGCTCCTGCACAGCCCAGTGGCTGCCTGCTCACCCTGCACAGGAGCTGCTGCCAGCCCCAATCCTACATTTGTTTCCAAGGTGCTGTGAACCTGGGTTGTTGCAAGATATCACCTCTTGGGTTACATGCTTTTATGCTGAGCCACTGGTTGGTAAGAATATTTTCATGGTGAGGAGACTGGATCAGCTTTAGCTACGACTAATACTCGAATCCACCTTTCCACAGACTCTGTGGTCCATGTATTAAATCAGTGTCACTAACCAAGACTTCCCCAACCGCAGAGCCATTTTTGTGTCCCGTCTTGGTTTATTTCTGGGTAGAATCCTATGGACTCTTTTTGCAGAGTCTTCTCCTACCTCCCAGCTCAAGATAGAAAGGTATGCGCGGACACTCTGGGTGTCTTTGTTAAGCTGGGTAACAGTCCATGATCCTTCCCCTGTAGAGCCATTTGTGTGTGGATACAGTGAGGGCCATCACTCATGACACTTTCCCCTCAACAGCAGTCTCTCTGCAAAGATGTTGTTCTCTTTTACATTAACTTAAAATTTGCCAAAACTCTTCCTAGCTTGCCTGATCCCTGTAGCAATTTCTCTTTTTAATAAGTTCAGATGGGCAGACATGGGTGTGATTTAGCCATGTCACACCTATGCACACTCAGCTGGAAATGGATTTGAGCTTCTGGGACGACACACTGCCCCTCTTTGAGAGTCAACATATGGTCTCCATTGCTGATGAAAGGCTTAATGGAAAGGAATACCAGGATAGGGTGCGAGAGGAAAACAAAAACAAACATGCTGAGAACAACTTCCAGGGCCAAGAAACCACTCATCTGAGGAAAGGAGGAGAGGAATTTTTCAAATGCCCACACCTGAGTGCGGTACAGGGTAATACAAAGGATAGAGAGGCTGGAATTTGAAACATGCATGTCCCTGCTGTGCAGGATTGACCTTGGGTAAGTCACCCAACCTTAGGAGTCCCTTTCTTCCTCTGCAAAGAGCTGAGTACCTACTATGCAGATTTAAGGAGAAACCAATTCAGGGGAGGGAGCTTCGCACAACGTAGAACCTTGCACTATCATCAAGAAACAATCAGCACGCAATAAAGACTGTTCAGTGAAGGGATATTGTGCAGCACATGGGCAGGACGGAGGCAAGAAGGCTAGTGAGGCTCCCAGAGGCTGGCAACTTCAAAAGCCATTGCCACCCCAGGTTGAAGGGTCAGGAGAAAGAAAGATACTGGCATCAGTGTGGCTTGTAGTTTATAAAGTGGGGGCCACCAAACACAGAAGCTTTAGTTGGGGGTGTGGACGGATACAGCTAGTGCCAGAGTTGGTACCAAAATTGGGTGGGGAGTGGGGGCTCACCTTGCTCCCTGACCTCCTGGCTTCTGCCGTCTGCTATGTCGCTGTTCCTGCTGCCAGGGAGAGCTGGTTTAGTAAACATGATGAGCAAGGAAGACCACCCCCAAGAACTGGCGTTTCAAAAGGATCTCGAAGGGGAAGCATCAGGAAACGTATTTGTAAGGTTGTGGGGGGCTCGTAGGAGGGGCAGTAGTTAGTCAGCATGGCCTGGGCAGATTCGCCGGCAAATGGACCAGACAGTGGTCTTATCTTCAGAACGTACGAGTTCATACAGAGCTGTTGCTAGGTCAGTCTGCCGTCTTATGGTCTTATCTCAGAACACACAGGACTGTACACACTTAATTGGTGTTGCATGTCATGATTCATTTTATCCCTTTCTCAGGCCAGTGTTCCTTTTGAAAATTGGTGTCTGTTTTATCTCTCATTTCCATTAGCCAAATCCTATCAGAAGGTAGCCAGCAAAGGAGCCCAGACGAGAGGGTCAGGAAAGGGAGAAATGCTTCTGGGGGACAAAGAAAAGCCATCACCCTTATCTGCCTATCTGTCCCCTTGTCTGCCTCCCTGTCCCCCTTTCGCTTCATTTCCTGCTCCTAATTCTCCCTCCTTTGTGTCACAGCAACGCATCACTTTCCTCTATTCGTTGTCACACGTTGGGAATTATTGCTCTAAGTCTTTGCAAATTATAGTCATATATATTACATAGATATAATGTAACATAATGTAATGTATTGGAAACATTATGCTGTGGAACATTTTTATGTGCCAAACACTCATGCAAGATGTCTTACATACCCAGAAGTCTTATTTTCTACATCAGCACTGCCCAACAGAACTTTCTGGAAAAGTTTTATAATCTGTATTGGCAAGTATGGTAGCCATTTGGCACATGTGTCTATTGCGCATTTTTACCATCACTATTATACGTAATAAAGAGCTAGGTGTTTTTTAAATTTTAGTTAATTTTAGCGAATTTGCATTTAAATGGCCACAAGTGGCCAGGTCACTGTGTTAGACAGTGCTGCTCCATTTCATTACATTATAGGCAGGAGAAAACCGAGTCCTGGTGAGTTTTAGTAATGTGCCATGATGACCTGGCTGGTGAATGATGTGGCCAGGACAGGGGCTCCATTCTCAGTGGCCCCAAAACTCTCAGCTCTGTACCATAACTGCCTCCTCTGCCGGGACCCCCTGCTCCTCAGCCTCTTGGCCAACTCCTACTCACCTTCAACACCCAGCTCCACCATCTCTTCCTCTGTGAAGACTCTATAGTCCTCAAGCACAGTTTTCAATACACGTTACCATCATATCTAGTAAATATCTCAGTCCATGTACTTTTCAACTTGCATTGAAGTCATTTGTTTAAACGTGTACATTTCTTAGCAGAGCGTGAGGCCTTTAAGGAAGAGAACTGAGTCACTGTGGGAGGCACACGGTAGGTACCAAGAAACAGTTTCGTAAACAAATGTTTTATCGACATTGCTGCCTTCCCCACGCTGAAGTGGTAATGTTGTTGGTGCTAATTTCATCCATTTCCTTCATGGGTTTAAATTCTATAGATCAGCAAGATCTCTGCTGAGACAAAAATTCAGGCCTGTCTGCCTCCCTCTTGGGTTCCTTGCACACTCCTGTTCTTGGGCGATCAATAGCTCTGGCTCGGAGTATTTTAAGCCTGCTGTCTTTTGACTTGAGCCTTTCTTCTCCCGGCCATCACATAGTTGCCAGCATGATCTCCCCAGCGGGGTGGCGGGTCAGCAGTGCCTGAAGACTGTGGTATAATGCAGGAGATTCTCCGAGCGGTGTGCAAACGTGGCCAGCTGCCTTCCAGATGGATACATACATCTCTGGGTGTCCAGGATAGCCGTGGGCCAAAGACCCACCCTGCTGAGGGGCCCGGGGAAGTGTGAATTTCCTGGTAAAATAGGCTACAGGCGTTCTGACTCAAAATCTGGGACGCAGCATTGTTACAAATGGATTTGAGAGAGCAGAAGAAGGAGGAAAGCTGAATCCTAAGAAAATGACTCTGTAGCCCAGAGAACATTCTGATGGCGTCTGTTCAGGACTAGTCTGTGGTCAGCCCTTTGAGGTAAAGGGACTCAAAGGAAATGACCTTGTCCCCGTGTCTTCAGTGTTTAGTCCACTGTGACCATTTGTGCTTCAGCAGCTGTGCATTGTCCTCGGAAATCAGTCCAAATTCCTTGGCCTTGTTTTCTGGCCATGGCAACAGGTCAGGTCTCAGATGCCAATGAGAGCTGGGTAGATAATATTAGAGTGAAGTAGCAGTTTGGGGGATTTGACAAACTGGGAAGCCCATAGCTGTTCAAAGGGAGGAGCCATTGCTCCATCTGGCCATTGTCACATGTAAGAATGAGAAGCCCAGGCTCTCCTTTTTCTTTTGGTAGAAGAGAGAAATCTAGATTTTGGTGTAGATTTCTCACTTTGTAAAGCATATCTCTGTGTCTGGTTTGGTCCAAGGGCTATTATTTTGCAGCCCTGTCATCTCCTCCACCCCCATTGCCCCCAAACCCCTCATGCACTCTACTCTTCCGTATTTTGACCTGCTTCTGGAGTATGCCAGGCTCATCCCTACCTCAGCACCTTTGCACATGCCTTTCCTTCATCCCACAGATCTACTCTTCCATCACTTTGACCTACTTCTGGAGTTCATACCACGGTACATTTGCACATGCTGTTCCTTCATCCCACAGATCCTTTCCTGTCCATTCAGATGCTAAGCCAATACTAGTACTTCAAGGACCAGCTCAAGTGTCACCTTTTCCAGAAGACTCCTTACATACGCCGCATTTGTTCCTTCCCCTGGGCTCTTGTAGCTGTTTCCACCCTGTTCATTGCATTTATTCTTTTACATGCTAATTTGTGGGCTCATTGTGGGTCTTCCCGATTTGACAGAGTGCTCTTGAGCTCCCGACCCATACGGCTGACATAGCCAGCTTCCTGCTGAACACCGCTCCTCCCAGTGTCCCAGTTGGAATGATTTGCACCCCCTCCCACCAGCCTGATTCCACCCTTCTGTTACCATGTCAGTGAATGGGAGCCCTCCATCCAGTTATCAGGCCAGAAATTGGGGAGTCATCTTGGATGCCTTCATTTCCCTCACCTCTTTAATTCTGTCAATCACCAAGCAAGACATCCTTTCCATTTTTCCACTTCATCCCCATCCCCCTTGGTTGGCCCTTATTGTCACTTAGTAGATGGTCAGTAAACAGTCCTTTCATGGACTGTTTAATGGTGGGCTTGTTCTCATGTAGGATTTCAGAGTCCACTGCACAGTAAAGACTGCAGCCATCAGGGACGACCACTGAGGAAAATGGAGTGGAATGGGACCTTCCTGGCCGGGCCGGCTGAGGGAAGGTACAAGGCAGAAGAGTTGGACAGGCAGGTGGATGATAGTGGCTAGAATGAGCAGGGACCATTTTACAGCAAGAAGGGCATACTGGCCTGACCGGAGTGGAGTATTATGGGATGGGAAGACAGAGGGGAATGAGGTGGGAAGGGGGGGACAAGCGGTCAGTGCTGGGGGGGGAGGGTCTGGAAGCCTGGACAATAAACCCAGAGTCTGAGCATTGGAAAACAAGGAGGCTTTGCTGGGTTTTGAGTGGGAGATCTGTGTTTACATGCCCCAAAGAGGATGGGACAGTGCATGGTAGAAGCAAAGGATGGTGATAAGGAGGCTCACGGCATGGGCTGTGGGCTTGGGGATCCTGGGAACCTGGGGTGGCCACAAGACCCCTGGTCACTGGGCTGTGTCTGAGCAAGTGCAGTGTTGGAGGGAGAGTCTGCACATTGGAGGGGCATGAGGTATGTAGAGAGGAAGAGAGAGAGCCAGAAGCCCATCGCCTCTGAGTCTGACTTGCTCCGCAGGGATGAAGAGGAGCCCTCTCTCTGCCAGAGTTGGAAGGAGAAACGGCCAGGCTGGCAGCGAGTCTCACTCTTCACTGGTGGGTGTAACTCTTCACTTGAGAGCAACAAGTTAGTGAGAATACTTGTCACCATCCTGATGCAAGGGGACCCTTCCTCGTGCTTTCCAGATGACAAAGTGCTTGTCCATCGACTTTTCTGGCTCCCACACCAAGCCTAAGGCATTGGTGGTGCTGGTCTTCCCCACCTACAGACAGGCAGCCGGGACCCTGGAAGAGAATTAACACACCAGAGGTCAGGCGGGCGGAGTCCCGTCACGTAGTGTTACTTGAGATTTGGGTTAAAACCTAGTTCCTCGGGAAGAGTTCCTCCAAGATTCTGTTTTAGTGCATGTTGGGTGGGAATGACGTTCCTAAGGTAGTTTTGGAAACTGCAGTGCTTCCTCCCTGCCCCCCGCCCTGCCTGGCTCTGATGTAACAGTCGTGGGGTCACGGTGCCGACACTTCCCACTGCCATCTCCAGCTCTTGAAAGACCTCTGGGGCATCTCTCAGCGGGGACCCGTTTTCACAAACTGCCACTCTCTGACAGCCTGTGCACACGAGGGCGCGCCTGCCTTCAGCACCCCCTCGGAGCTGAGACAGGAATAGCCCTTCCTACGGGGAACCAAAATAGAGATCGTGAAACAAATCTGTGTATTCTTATCTTTGTGTAGGGCACTCCTGTCATATGGGCAGCCGCCGCTTCAACATTCTGCCACGTGAAATGGCAGCGAAGGGCTTTCCCTGTCGGGAAGGGAACACGCGCAGTAAATGTGTCACTTTCCATTATGGAATAATGATCTGTGATCTTGTCTTTTTCTCTTTCCCCTTCCCTTCCCTTCCCTTCCCTTCCCTT
Source organism: Suricata suricatta (assembly GCF_006229205.1). Classification (NCBI taxonomy): domain Eukaryota; kingdom Metazoa; phylum Chordata; class Mammalia; order Carnivora; family Herpestidae; genus Suricata; species Suricata suricatta. The sequence continues at coordinate 69,502,812 of NC_043714.1, read as the reverse complement.
CCCTTCCCTTCCCTTCCCTTCCCTTCCCCTCCCTTCCGTCCCTTGCCTTCTCATAATAGGCATATTCTTTCAATCTTCTCTCATTGCAGTTGGACCAGGTCAATATAATATGTCAGACGTGTGGATAGATGGATGAGATGGCATCCTTGCCCACACAGGGCTTCCCACTAGTCGGGGAAACAGACACATAATAGATATTGACAACCCAGGGCTGTAGGTTCTGCAACAGGAGGATGCCCAGGGAGCTGTGGGAAGGCAGAGACAAGGGCACACCACCTCTTTAGATGCCACCATCCCTCCGCCCGTGGCAAAAGCATCTCCATCATTGCCCGGCCTTGGGCTCGGTTCTGTGACCTTATAAGATGAATTTAAATTGCTTCATTTTTCAGAAAGGCAGGAAAGAATTACTTGTTGAGACTTTTAAAAAGTCGTGTGCCCAACTCTGGAGGAAGCAATGGGACCTGCAGGCTGAAAGCCATGGGCACCTTCCTAAGTACATTCCATTTTCCAAAATGAGGACATGCCATTTCTTAGATCTTGGAGCCAAATGCCTCCAAGGGATTAAATATTAATAAAATCCTTCCTTCCTCTTTTTCCATCCTTCTTGCATCATAAAATGCATTTTCCCTTCTCTTACCTCATTCATTTATTCTCTGGATCCATCCAATTGGAACATGTTTTGAATGTTGCTGGCACAGGGGACATGCCTTGAAATTAATGAGCTCTCCCCATAAGTCTTGACTCTGGACATCTATCAGAACATGTCAAGAATCCAGCTTTCATAGGAATACAAATATTCTGGAATGACCTCTAGGTTAGATTTGTAGGTGATAAGAGCAAAAACACAAGAAAGTGGGTAGTCTGGTAACATTTGTGTGGGAAACGATTTGGGGAGGGAAAACATGTGCGTGCATATTTTCTTCTGTCTGCACAGAATATGTCTGAAAGAATATCCAAGAAGCTAAAGGCACTGGTTGCCTGCAGAAATGGGAACAGTTGTCTAAATAGCAGAGAAGGATTGACACCTTATTCTGTGGCCTATTGAACTCTGTGCTGTATAGAATGTATTTCCGGGGCGCCTGGGTGGCTCAGTCGGTTAAGCCTCGGGCTTCGGCTCAGGTCAGATCTCACGTTCGTGGGTTCGAGCCCCGCGTCAGGCTCTGTGCTGACAGCTAGCTCAGAGCCTGGAGCCTGCTTCCGGTTCTGTGTCTCCTTCTCTCTCCGCCCCTCCCCCCTCATGCCTGTTTCTCTCTGTATTAAAAATAAATAAAACATTAAAAAAAAAGAATGTATTTCCATTTGGAAATGATTTTAGTTATAATGTAAAGAAATAAAAATAGTAATAATCTGCAGACCTCCTTCCAGCGGTTCTGAATCAGTGTGTTGGGGTGCCCACCACACCCAGTTCTGCACACCAAGCCACCTTGAACTGTTTGCAGCTCTCCAAATGGCCCACCTTCTGCCTGGCCTCCGTACATTTGCAAATGCAGTTCCTTCTGCCTGGTACCCACTTCCCCTCCAGACACCTGCCCCCACGCCCTCCCCTCGCCACTGCCTTCTTCAGAGAGAGGCCTCGTCTCTGAAAATAACCCATAGTCTCCCATCATGATGGCCTATATACTTATATAACTGCCCATCAACCCCCCGAGAGATCGTCCTTAGCATATTCCCATGGGAGTCCTGAACCGGGCGCGCAGACTGAAGCAGGTGGTAAATGAATAATGACAGACCCATGAGGTCTGTAATGTATCTATGGGTCCCAGTCATGGACGATCGAAACCCACTTGACCTTTGAGAATCCGGGACAGGGGTTGCCAAGCTGCAGCCTCTAGGCCACCAGCGTTTTGTGGAAACAAAGTTTTACTGGAACACAGCCATGCCCGTGTGCTTCTATATTATTCACGGGTGACCTCTGGCCACAATAACAGATTTGAGTAATTGTGACAGAGACCATATGGTCCACAAAACCCAAGATATTTACTGTATGGTCCTTTATAGGAAAGTTTTGCCATCCCCTGGCCCAAGGTTCCTTTGGCTCTTGCTACATGACCCCAGTCCCAGCCGGCTTTGCTTCTGGTTGATGGAAGTAGTTCTTATCTTAGGCTGGCCAGACCATCATGATTTGCTGAGGACTGTCCTGCTTTTTAACACTTAAGAGAATCAAGTCTTGGGGCGCCGGCATGGCTCAGTCGATTTTACCTAAGGTCATGATCCCAAGATTGTGCAATAGAGACCCAGGCTAGGCTCCATGCTGAGTGTGGACCTGCTCAAGGTTCTTTCTCTCCCTCTCTTTCAGCCTTTCCCTTGTTTGTGCTCTTTCTCTCTAAAATAAAAAAAATAATAAAATTAGTAAAAAAAGAGTCTTAGGTCTTAGGAAACTCCTCAGTCCTTGGCAGACTGGGAGTTTGGTCACCCTGTGCATCCCCGATTAGCCAGAAGACTCCTTGTGGACAGAAACCACAAGGCTTCCTAAACACCTTTCTCCCCTAATACAGAGCGGAATACACAACTGTGCAATCTGCCTGCCCAGGAAACCTCTTAAGGGAACAAAAGCATAAATGTTTATGATTTCAGAATCAGAGCACCCCAAGAGCTCTCACGACTTAAAATATCCTTTTAAGAAGAAGGGTTAAATACCAAGATAGTCAGATGCTTGCAGCCGACATCAGTACCTCCATCATTTATTCCTCCCCCTCCCCCTCTGAGGTGGCCCATGTCCAGCTTTGGCCAATGACCTGAGAACAGCACTGACCCATCAGATCTGGTTGGGAGTGTCAGGAGCTAGTGTGTCAGAGGCTGTGGAAGAGCAGATGGTAGTGCAGCATCCCTCAGGATAGCTCCCTGCCCAGACCCACATGGACTTGTAACGTGAGTGAGATGGAAATAAACTCTGATTACATGACGCCACAGACGCTCGGAGTGAGTGTTCTTGTAGCATAAACTATCCTATCATGACTGATCCACCATTCTAAATCATTTTGAACATATTTACAGCATAAAGTTGGTTTGTATTTGGGCTGTAATGCAGAAAGCTCCAGGAAGAGCCATGTTGAACCTTCTTGGACAATGAAACATATTGGTCAACAAATTGTCCACGAACTCAGGACTGTAGGTAGCATAAGGTCATGAAATAAAATTGAAGCTTTGAAGTCAGAAAGACCTAAGTTCAAACCGTGGCCTAGCTACCTGCACATTCAGTCTTGTTGGGCAAATGACTGGCTGCTCCCAGTCATCAGTGTCCAGTAGAATTTTCTGCAAGGCTGGAGTTCTGTCCTTCACTGTTCACTATGGTATTGGCTAGCCAAGTGTGGCGATTTCAATTTATATGAAATAAAGTTAATTAAATGAAATTTAAAATACAGTGTCTCAGTCACCATAGTCACACTTCAAGTGCCCAGTAGCTTTAAGGTGTAGAGAAAATATACACAAAATACCTTACCTAGAGTAGTTTCCCAATATGAAAATTCTTCCTCTTGCCAGCAGTTGATCTCTCCCACATTTCTGCAGATAAGGGGTATATAAATACACCACTCTTAGGGAGATAATGCTTGGTGAGCAGGTGCTAATGTGGCCAGCATGGGGCTGTAGGGTCAGCCATAAGTCTGGTTATCTCCAGTTCAAGAAATACAAAGGATCTGATCATTCAGACATCCCACAAGTACTTATGAAGGTATTTCCCTGGGTTATGAAGTAGGTCTGGAAAGCTTAAGAGTTTATCCCCCAAATGAGAATTTCCCAATGGAGAGGGCAGATAGACCAAGAATCCTAACACTCCAGTTTCAAACATCCTTTTTCTGTCTGATTCTCCTTTGCATCCTAAAGTGACTCACATGGAAGCACTGTTTCCCATAATAATGGCCCACAGGAGCCTAACCCCTTACCCTCAAATTCTTTTAGCATCACTGAAATAAACTCCTCTTACAAAAGTACCTTGCTGAACTCCAAGGGAGAACATTAGAGGGATAATCTTAGAGCCAATGAGGAATTTACTTCCAATAATGGCATCTATGAGAGAGTTCTGGTGTTTTCCAGAGAGAATTCTGGTCCTTTCCATAGCTCCTCAGCTCTTTCCCAATTGGTATGAGACTTGAAGGGAAGGAGATCCTTCCGTGAGTCTTATCATTGAGTCTCTGGAGCCTTGTCCTACACAGAATGACTCTTTCATAATCAGGACCTAGAAAAATAGAACCCTCCTCCCCATCCAATGCCATCTCTTTCATTCCAATGTCCCAGTCTGAAGACCTGACCCTTCCATGAACTGACACCAAGAAGGGCCTCCCTCTTCAGGTCTGACAAGTCCTCAAGCCCAACTGCATGCCCATGAGCCTTTCAACACAGAAACCAGTCACCGTGTAATAAGAAATACAGCATTACAGTCACTGGCCAATCCTTTTCTCATGTGAAACTGGATTAAAATCATGCAAACATCAGTTTTAAATCACTAGTGATAGTCTTCTGGGAAGATCATGTATTTTATTGAGCCTAAGACAAATGACTAACCATTTATCCAACTCTCCATCCATTCATCCATCCATCCATCCACCCATCCATTCTTCCCTCTGTTGGTCCATCTCACTATCCATTTATTCATGTATTTGTTCAATCATCCCTACCTGTCCTTTCTCCCACCCTCCCTCCCTTCCTTTCTTCTATCTTCCTTTCCTCCCTCCCCACTTCCCTTCCTTCTTCCTTCCTTCCACATGCCTGCCCACAAACATTTGTAATGTGGTTATCAATGGCTTATTCTCTGGAGTCAAACTGAATGCATTTGGATTTGAACTATAAGTTATTACCATGTGACTTGACCTCTCTGAACCTCCTTTTCATCACTTCCATGGTGGGGATGAATAATAATATTTACTACCTACCTTTTGGATTGAGTGAGAATTGTCTACGATATTGCAGTCTCAGGAACACTCTCTGAGATATGTAGCTACTATTATCAATTATCTACTGTAGACAGCGAGGAAACCAAGACATACAAGGTCTAGCCATTTGTGAGGAGCTCCTTACTACGGTGGGATTCAAACTTTTTCTACTTTTTTTATGTAACTGATTATTTTAATATTTATCACTTAACATAGCAACAGGTCAGTCAAACATACCATTTGAAAATTATAACCCTTGGGACACCTGGGTTGAGCTCAGTCGGTTGAGCTCCCGACTCCTGATTTTGGCCCAGGTTACGATCCCGGTGCTGTGGGATCGAGCCCTGCATCAGGCTTGGTGCTGAGCATGAAGCCTGCTGGAATCCTCCCTCTGTCTTCCTCTGTCCCTCTTCCCCACTCATTTGCACTCCCTCTCTAAAATAGTTAATTAATTAAAATGAAAAAGTAAGGAAAAATATAACTCAATATGTGAAAAGGAGACTCCAGATCCCTTAACTGGGTGAGTAATGAACAATTTTGGGCATTTGGACAGGACTGGGGTGGGATGGGGCTTTTGGGGGGGCAGTTGGTCTTACAGTCTCCCCATCAGCAGTCTCTGCTCTGTTTTAGTCAGGCCCTAGACTCTTGTATTGCAGGATATTTCTTTTGTTATTTCTCTTCTGTTATCCATCTGTCCATGGAGGCCAAGTGATCTGTTCTAATTTTGTCTTCCAAGACAGGCTTAATGTTGCTGTTGGCCTTTTTAAATTATTTTTTCCCTTAGGATCTTCATCTGGTATCCAGTACTCAGTTATAGATGGTATGAGTGAAAGGATAGCCCCAATAATTTGGAGATCCTGTCTCTAGGGTCCTCTCCTTAGATGGGTCTCAATATTTGCATCCAACTATACACAGAGAACATTTTTCATAGCTTTTGTTTAAGAAGTGAAAACCTTTATTTTCCCCAAGTGAAGCCTCTTGTGGATTTTTAGTAAATAAAATAGATAGCGTGAATCTTGTAAGCAATCACAGGTACATTTTGTGGACAATATTATCTGAACTACGTGTGGTTACATGTGATTGAGAAACTGGTTTGAAAAGTCTAGTTGGAAGAATAAACATTACTTCACCTCAATTAATAAATGGCCCTTATCATGATATTATTCGGATGCCTTGACTTTGGAAATGCCCTGCAAAACAACAACAACAATAATAAATGGCTCCTCGGTGCATATTTCACATCAGCAGGCTAAGCTTTGGCAATGGAGAAGTATTTTTATTGGTCCTTTCCCAAACTGTGAAAGGAACATTTGTGTTCATCTCTCTCAGTATCCAAAAGGGAAAGTCTCTTTGTGTTCAGATGAGAAAGGCAAAGAAATTAACATTTATGGTGCACCTGCTAGGTGTTTGCTGGGCCGAGCACTGGAGAACAGTACCAGCTCCGTGAGTCCTTAACACTATTGTCTGGGTTTGCTGCCTCCGTTTCCTCCCCACCCAACTCCAGCCTGGCTTCTTTCTACAGCCATTCACCGACATAGTTCTTGCCAAGGTCTCTAGTGCCGGACATTAAATCCAGCAGATGTTTTCCCGTCTTCATCATATTTGACACCTCAGCAGCATTCAGTACTTCTGGAAATCTCTTCCCTTATTGTCCATGACCCCATACGTCCTGGTTTTCCTTCTCTCACTCTCTCTCTCTCTTGCTCTCTTTCTTTCTTATTGTTGGTTCTCTGTTGTTTTGGAGGCATTCATCTTTCCCAGGTAGAATACTGGGAAATCTCACACACAGGACTCCCTCCCTGCTTCCATACACATGTCACTCACAATTACATATCTGTCTATGTGTTCTCAGTCAAAACATCCACTTGCCTTCTTGTTATCACCACTTGGGTAACTTCATCTTTTTTTCTCTAAAACATTGTGTTTCCAGTATTTTCTAACTCTGTGGGTGACACTTGCATCCATTCTCCAACAGAAACTTACAAGACATCTTTGAAACCTCCCTCCTTCTCATCTTCCACAAGCAACTTTACCTCCAAATTGTCCCCTGAGGTCTCTCTTCTCCATCTCCAATACCACTCTTAGTCGTCATCCTTACTTCAAGGTACCATAATCTCAAGTCATAGTTTACAGCCTCCAGAATGACTCTTGTGCCAGACTTTGTTGCTCCATCCATTTGAATCTCCACCCAGCAGCTAGAGGGATCCATGTAAAATTGCAGGTCAGGTGGCCTCTCCCTCATTTCCCTGCCCCCTGCCCCCACTCGCCTCCCAATGAAACATACCAGTGCTTTCCATTCTTCTTAGAATAATCACAACATCCTGACCAAGATCTACAAGGACTTTCTGCCTGGAATAGCCACCATCTTCCCCTCCTGTCTCACCTCCGTTGTTCACTAGATGTAAGTCCTCGGCAAGATATAGAGGATGCTAAGATGGGTAATAGTACTTCAACGTTTTTAATTTAATGACTAGTCAAAATAGTGACAGGTTTTCGATGTCTGGAGTACAGATTGTTTTTCTACTTCTTACTAGGATTTTGGATTTGATATCAAAAAGAAGGAGCTAATCTTCACAGATAAACTTTAAGCCTAGCTTCTACATCAGCTGAGTGGATTAAAGCCTACTGTATACATAAACCATTTTTTTCTGCAGGTGGGGGAAACAGGTTGCTTCTACACAAGCAAGGAAAAGTTCCATAAAAGAGAGAATAGAGTCATGTCATTGGGACTTAGACGTACTTGGAGATACTGGGATGTTTCTGCTTGCTACTGAGGATGTAGTCACAGATGGAGTAAGACAGTTGGGACATCAGGTCAGAGGACGGTCGAGACTTTTGGAAAGTCTGTAACTTAACAAGGAAACAAAGGAGGGAGATCATATAAAAGCATTACCAAAGGGGAAAAAAAAAACCTGGCAGATGTGATTAAGCATTTTGAAACTGGGAGATGGTCTCAGAGATTCCCAGCAGGCCCTAAATACAATCACATGTGTCCTTGTAAGAGGATGGCATTAGAGCTAGGACACAGGTAGAAGAGAAGGTGGCAATGGTGGGTCAAAACGGCAGTGATTGGAATGACGGGACCGAAAGCTAAGGAATGCAAGTGGCGCCAGAAGCTGGAAGAACCAAGGAGTGGATTCTCCCCAGAGGACAGCCCTGCTGACACTTCAGTTCCAGCTCAGTGACACTGATGTGGGACTTCCGGCCCCTAAAGCTCAGGGAGAATGAATCCCGGTCTTTCTAGGCTGCTAAGCCTGTGGTAGTTAGTTTCAGCAGCTTCAGGAAACTTCATGCCCCAATATTGATCAAGTAAATCGTGCTGTGTGAGAAGCAATCACAATTAGGATTGCGCATTTTTAATTAGTCCTCCATAAAACGACACGGGCAACTCTCTTCCGCCTTCTGGCCTCTTCAATCTAGATTCTTGTTTCATGAGGACCTAGTCATAGAGTGTCCATATAACCTTGAAATGAGAACATATCTGAGTGATTTCTTTTTCAAGCTACCTCTCAGCCCACGTCTCTACAGCTCAGCTGACATTTTTCCCTTTTGAGAATCATGTTAGAATCTACTTCCATCGTGGATTGCCACTTTGAACTTCTGTCTTTTGCTCCCTGTCACAAGTTGGAGAACAGTGTTTCGAGCATAAGACCTGGCCACCCAGGAATATGAGCAATGACACTGTCCCTTCAGGGGAGTGACTCCTCAACATTCTGGCTGTGACCCCATGCTGTGGAGATGTCCTCGGTCCCTCCACAGACTGATAACGTGGTACGGAAGACCAGGTCAAGGACTGCATGAGTGAGTTGGGTTCGGTTCAGCTCAGAGATTTGTAACGATTAGTCTTGTACGTAAGGATCTCAAAATCCAGAGAGCAACATAGACACATAAGGACTGTCACACAGTGTGCCGCTTGCACCTGGGGTAAGGACAAAACAATACAGTGTCAGAGAGACAGAGAGCTGTGGAGAAGTGTAGGCTACACGGGCCTGGATGAATTTGTAGGTACCTCTAAGGCAAAGGAGGGTGGAAGGAAGGGCATTTTGAACAATGGTACAGCATGGGCCAAGGTAATGAGGACGATGTATGGCGTTAGGGGTAAACAGGTGGTCCGGGAACAGGAGAGGAGGTCACATTTACACGGGAAAACTACTGAAGGAAGTTGATGTGGAGAAGTGGTTTCTACAAGACTGAAGGGGAGGGGCCTGAGTGGCTCAGTTGGTTGAGCGTCCAACTTTGGCTGGTCATGATTTCATGGTTCACGCGTTCGAGCCCTGCGTCGGGCTTGGGGCGAGTTCTGTGTCTTCCTCTCACTCTGCCCCTCCCCGCTTATGCTCTGTCTCTCTCTCTCTCTCTCTCAAAAATAAATAAACATTAAAAAAAACTTTTTGAAAGAAGAAACAATTGTAAAACTGAAAGGGAAGATACAAGATACCTCCTGCCCTGCAAATACAAGCAACTTTTGAAATGGTAAATAACGTGGAAATGCCAATGTGGGTAGGTTGAAAAGACCCCTGGCATAACCATTCATGGGAGGCTGAGTTAACCCAACTTTGGTAGAGAGCCACTTTCCTGTATGAAAATATCCATATATTTTATCTTGAAAAGACTGCCTCCAGAAATCTATCCTAAAGGGATAAGACAGACTATGAGAAGACATCTTGCATAAAGGGTTCATTGCAGTCATATCTGTAATGTGAAAAGCAGGCAATAACTGATACAATCAATTAGGAGGAAGCAGCTGAACAAATCAGAATTTCCAGCACTCACAAGATAGCAGCCAGAGGGACAAACCAGAAACAGGCCTTTTTAAAAAATTTTTAAAGGGATGCAAAATTCTCACAAAAATTAACCATTTTATTTGTTCACAGTTTATTATTTTACTTATTTTTTAATTTTTATTTATTTTTTAAACCTATATCCAAGCTAATTAGCATATAGTGCAACCATGATTTCAGGAGTAGATTCATTAATGCCCCTCACCCATGTAGTCCCTCCCCCCTCCCAAAACCCCTCCAGTTACCCTCTGTGTGTTCTCCATATTGAAGAGTCCCTTATGTTTTGTCTGCCTCCTTGTTTTTATATTATTTTGGTTTCTCTTCCCTATGTTCATCTGTTTTGTATCTTAAAGTCTTCATATGAAGGAAGTCATATGATATTTGTCTTTCTCTGACTAATTTCACTTAGCATAATAGCCTCTAGTTCCATCTATGTAGTGGTAAGTGGCAAGATTTCATTCTTTTTGAATGCTAAGTAATACTCCATTGTATCTATATACCACATCTTCTTTATCCATTCATCCATCGATGGACATTTGGGCTCGTTCATACTTTGGCTATTGTTGATAGTGCTACTGTAAACATGGGGGTGCATGTGTCCCTTCAGAACAGCACACCTGTATCCCTTGGATAAATACCTAGTAGTGCAATTGCTAGGTCATAGGGAAAAATTAACAATTTTAAGTGTACATATCAGTGGTATTTAGTACTTACATGATGTTGTGCAAGTATGACCTTTATCTGGCTCCAAAACATTTTCATCTGCCTTGATGGAAACTTGAAACTCATACCTGGCCACTGCCCATCTTTTCGCCCCCAGGTCCCTGAAAACCATGAATCTGCTCTGTGTCTCTATGGATGTACAACTGCTGAGTACTCTATGTACATGGAATTATACAAGATGTGACGATTGGTATCTGGCTTCTTTCACTCAACATCATGTTGCTTGAGGTGCGTCCATGTGGTAGCAGATATCAGCACCTCGTTTCTTTTCATGCCTGAATAATATTCCATGACATGGATATGCCACATTCTGTTTATCTACCCATGTAGGTATGGCCATTTGGGTTGTTTCCAACTTTGGGCTATTATGACTAGTGAGGCTCTTATGTATGTTTGTCTACACGTTGTTGTTTGAATACCCATTTTTAATTCTTTTGAGTCCATATGTAGAAGTAGAATTTCTGGGTTGTCAATTTTTTTTTAAACAAACTTGAGTATCTTTGGTTAGGCCTTCATGACTCAACTTGGCTTCAGTTCCAACCACTCTCTCTGTTTGTTTTTTTTTAATGTTTTACTTATTTTTGAGAGAGTGCGAGTGGAAAAGGAGCAGAGAGAGAGAAGGAGACACGGACTCGGAAGCAGGCTTCAGGCCCTGAGCTGTCAGCACAGAGCCCAATATGGGGGTTGAACCCACAAACTGCAAGTCCATGACCTGAGGTGAAGTTGGATGCTCAACTGACTGAGCCCCCCGGTGCCCCTCTGCCTGTGGTTTTATCCTCAACCCCTTTACATGCCCACGTGAATCTCCTCCAGCCCTTTGAGGGCATCCCCAGTAAGGGGGTGGACTGTTTGGACTTACCTGGCCACGGACAATGATTCCATACCAATTTTAATAACGGAAATTATTTCTGTTACGAAGCTAGAGAGGGTAACCTCACGTTGTCAGATCTACGGCACTTTGTCATCAAAACAAAGCATCTAATCCTAAGCCTAGTCAATAGGACTGAACTTCTCTCCCATGAGAAGATGTTCATGAAAACACTATGGAAAGTTGCCCACGCACAGCTCGCATTTCTCAACTCCAGGGGGCGCTCCTCTCAAAAGAGAATGTATAGGAATCTGTAAACCCTCAGAAGCTGACAGGTTGGCCCCACCAGCGTCACCTTGGACAGGTACTCGTACATAGTCGGTGTTAATAAATGGTTATTGCTGTTGATTGAGTCATAACAGCCTGGCCTTTTCTTGATTTTCTTCCTTTGGAGGTGTGACATCCAGTAGAGGGCATGTTTACCTCCACATCACAGACCTGGAATGCCTCCCTGTGCCGGAATGCTTCCTCAGCCCCCAGACTCACTGCCGTAGAGAGACCCTCTGGCTTGCTTCTCATCAGAACACATCCTAGAGCATGTGGCCTTTTCTCTGCACGGCATACAACACAATTTGTCATTCTGTTTGCCCTCTTGGTTAGTATCCATCTCCTTGTCTGACTCTGGCTCCACACCCTTCTGTATACCTAGTGTCTGGCACAGAGGTAGACGTCTGATGTGTATTTGTTGGCATAGTGAATAAGAATTTAAACACTGGGAGTCTAACCCTGATCCTACTGGACTCTTGATTCTGCGCCCGTGTTTTCCTAAGGCTGTAAGGAACCAGTTCTCTGACAGTGATGTTGGCAATGCCCCGACTCCTCTTTGACTGAGCTCAGTGGGTGACAGCTCAGTGGTCACCTTCCTGGCCTGTGTTTCTCAGTGCTTCCAGACCACTTTCAAAGAGGCGTGTCATGTCCTTGATGACCTTTCCCCAGTGTCCACCCTGGCATCGAGTGCAGGTGACAGGATGTGGCAGTGACCTCTTGGCGGTCAGCCGCCCACAGGCCGCACCGATCCACACTGTTAATGACTCACGTGAAACCAGAGAGAAGTTCTTCCACCCAGCGCCGGGGTCCCCGCCAGCAAAACACAGAAGAACATATGGAAAGGAATAAATCACTTTTGTTCGCTTCAACTGTTTGCTGCTCTGTCCTCCATGTGTGTGTTTTCTGTTGAGAGAAATGCAGGAAAATGTACTAGGAAAAGAAGATTTGCAGTCAGACCCATTGCATCCGTTAATGTATTCATTTTTTCATGCAACAAACACTCAATAGGACCAATGCCTCTTTGTACTGTGATGCTGGACTCTTTGGGGAGAGTCAAAGACAGATACTTGATCTTTTTGTCTCTCTGAGCCTCTGTTTCCTCCCCTGGAGAGAGAGAATTAATAATAACACCAACCCAGAGGAAAGCCCCAGACAGATAATTGGAAACAATGGGACAGATATTCAATAAGAAAGGCTGTAGCGAGCTTCCATAATGAAGAACACAATTACTGAAAGTTTTGCTTCTGTCCCTTGCTCATTCCTTGCTCACACTCGATCTCCCGTCAGGACCCCTCCCAGCCACTGCCCTCCTTTCTTCCCCCTCTGCCCAGGCTCCTCCTGGCTTCCTCGATGAGCCCCTTCCTTCCCTTGCTCGCTCCCTCCTGCCAACATTCCTCACCCCCCAGCCCTCTGCTGAGACCCTGTGGCCTCTGAGCATCCCTGTGGTCACTGGGCCAGGCCACTGGCACGTAACAAGGAGGTTCACCCATCCGGAGGGCAACCTGCTAAGTGGAGGTCACAAGGCAATTCTATTTTGGAAGCTTTAGGCCAGCAGAGCTCTTGACATCCGATGTCGAGGGAAGGGAGGGCCGGTGGCGTCTGCCTGGGAGCTTGAAATGGGCTGGCAGGCATCTTGGGGAGAGGGAGCCCTGTGCCAAGCAGCCCTGGCAAAGCATGGATCTTAGAAGTGGAATTCTCCTGAAGGGGAACAGGAGGGGAAATGCAATAGCAAAAGCTGGTTGGTGGGGGAGCAGGGGGAGATGAGTATGGTGGGAGGGAGGAGGAGACAAACACCCCGCCTACTGCCACCCTTGAGAGGCAGCCGGGGAGATGGCGAGGGTGTGCCAGGAACAGACTTGTGTTCAGTCCCTCAGAACTGGGCAAGGGGACAGATGGGGCTGGGAACTGGATGGCAGCCTGCCCTCCCCGATTCCCTTCCTGAGCGAGTGCTGAGGTTCTCATTTTGTGAAAATTCAGGAGAAGCACATGGCCCTGCTTAACCTGCTGGAGAACAGGGTAAATAAGGGATGGGTGACAAGCCTTTAGAGGACCTCCTGCTCTGCTATTTAGGACATCACCCTCACAGCCACTTGGGTAGATGTTTTTAGTTTCTAAAACTGTGCTAGAAGCTGGGGAGACAGAAATGGTCTCTGACCTCCTGGTGCCAACAGGGTGGATGTTTCCAGGGAGTCTTACAGGGTGTGTTGGGCACAGGGTGCTTTGGGGGTATAGAGCCATGACCTGGGGCCACCAGAGAAAGCCTTGCGGTGCAGCCACATCTGAGCCATGGCTGGAAGGAGGGGTGGGAGAGAGGTGAATGAAGAGTACAGGGGAGGCGACTGAGATGGAGGTGGGGCATAGGTGAGGAGCAGGAAAGAGAGGTCAAGAGAAAATTTCCAGAACTTCGGGACCATCAGTGACAGAAGTCAGACCAGAGGTGGGTTGTGGGAGCTCCTTGGAATGAGCTGGGCCACCCTCCGGGACATGGGAAGCCATGACAGGGCTCTGAGCGGGAGAAGATCTACAAAGTCCTGCCCTTGGGAAGTTCTCCCATGTAGCAGTGCATTGCCTTGAAGACAGGGGTGAATGTTGGGGGACAGGTGGAACCACTGCATTTGTCACTGTGGACAGGTACACTAGGGAGTGAAGTAGATGAATTATAAATACATATACACATGAATTATAGATACATGTGTATGAATTATAGATGCATAGGAGGAAGAGATTTCTATATGTGTACATGTGTATAAAATATATAGGAGGTAGATTTGTTAGGTCAGGGCATGGCTTTGGTGGGGTCAGTGCTACCCTCCAGGACTAAGGCAGCAAAGAAGGAGGGACAGGCCCTCCCTGGGGACCAGAGCACCTCCTGGGGCCGATGCACCTTGAGAGCAGTGACACACAGCTGAGGTTTGCCTCCGAGGTCCCTGTCCTCTGTCTTCTCAGGACACGTGGCTGTCCTCATGGAAGGGCGATGGCATCAGGGGTCTAATCTGAGCGAGGCAGTCCGACTCCGCCTCTGGTTCCAAGTCCACCCACTGGAAAGACAGTGAGATCTGGCCATGGGGCTGCCTGCCACCGAACAGAGCTGGTGATGAGTGAGTGTGAGCGCCCTGCCCATTCTGGACCCCACAGTCGTCCTTGGTGCTTGCTCCCATTCTCGGCTCCCTGGAATCCAGGCAGATAAAAAGGTCACGTCACTTCCGCCTCTCCAGTTCAGAACACTTAACCTTGACCCACAAGCGCACTAGGCTTCTCTATACTCATTTCTACTCCTGTCCATCTTGCCGACTACACTGCAGAGATGGTGACCTTTCTTCTTGAATGTGATGATCGTGATGATCTCACTTTGCACCTTCTAGGTTCTTCTTGAATGTGATGATCTCATTTGCACCTTCAGATCCTTGGGATACCAAAATGTTCTGTCTCCCACGATGCACTCCCTACAGACCTCTGCGGTCAGCTCCCTGGACCTTCCTCTCTCACCAGAAAGGTCACCTCTGCCAAAATGTCTTCTTCGACCACCCAAGTTAACATGTCCCACCCTCTTCAATCATGGCTCTCGGCACATCTTCTTCATAGAACTTTCGCTCTGAAATTTTCTTGGGTATTTGCTTATCATTCATTGCCTGTCTTTTCCCTACTGAAGCTTAAGTTCTGCAGGGAGTAGAGGGCTTGGTTTTTCTTTTTCACTAAGGGGAAACTTATGGTACTCTAGCACCCAGAACTGAGCCTGGCCTGACTTATTTTGGTTGTTTGGGAAATTATGTTAAATAAGTAAATGTGTGCCAATCAGTGCCCTTATCTTAATTGTCAGTTCCTTGTGGAATTTAAAAAAGCTTGTCCAATCCATGACCACCCTCGATGATCATATATATATATATATATACATACATATACATATACATATATATGCACAATTTGTACCTATATGTGTAATCATATATGTCTGTGATTGCACAGATGTATGTATAGAGAAGCATGTAGATTCATATGCAGGTATATATGTATGTATATACACATAGTTGACCCTTGGCCAACATGGGTTTGAACTGCCTTGTTCCACTTACATGAAAGTTTTATCTAGTATAGTACTGTAAATGCACTTTCTCTTCCTTATGATTTTCTTTTTTTTTTTTAGGCTTATTTATTTATTTATTTATTTTGATTTTTTATAATAGTTTATTGTCAAATTGGTTTCCATATAACACCCAGTGCTTCTCCCCACAAGTGCCCCCCACCATGACCATCACGCCCTCCCTCTCTCCCCCTCCCCCTTCAGCCTTCAGTTCATTTTCAGTATTCAATAGTCTCTCATGGTTTGTGTCCCTCTCTCTCCCCAACTCTCTTTCCTCCTTCCCCTCCCTATGGTCCTCTGTTAGGTTTCTTCTGTTAGGCTTATGAGTGCAAACATATGGTATCTGTCCTTCTCCACCTGACTTATTTCACTTAGCATGACACCCTTCAGGTCCATCCACTTTGTTACAAATGGCCAGATTTCATTATTTCTCATTGCCATATAATACTCCATTGTGTATATATACCACATCTTCTTTATTTATCAGGTCACCAGCATCTATAGTCTCTTGATTTGTTCATTTTAGCCACTCTCATCGGTGTGAGGTGGTATCTCAGTGTGGTTTTGATTTGTATTTCCCTGATGATGAGTGATGCTGAGCATCATTTCATGTGCCTGTTGGCCATCTGGATGTGCTCTTTGGAGAAGTGTCTGTTCAGATCTTCTGCCTTATGACTTTCTTAATAACATTTTTCCCTAGCTGACTTTATTGTAAGAGTACAGTATATGATACATATAACATACAAAATAGGTGCTCGCTTTATTTTTTTATTTATTTTGAGAGAGAGAGAGCGTGCATGCATGAAGAATTGGGGGAGGGACAGAGAGAGGGAAGGAGAGAGAATCCCAAGCAGGCTCCATGCCATCAGCACAGAGCCCAAAGCAGGGCTTGACCCCACAAACTGTGAGCTAATCTGAGCCAAAATCAAGAGTCGGATGCTTACCCAACTGGGCCACCCAGGTGGCCCCATGCTAACTGACTTAATATCATCAGTAAGGCTTCCAGTCAATGGTGGCCCATTACAGCTGGGTTTGGAGGAGACACACGTGACACAGAGGTGTTTGTGCAGGGCATTAGCACCCCTCACCCCTGCCTTGTTCTGGAATCTACTGTATATATTTGTATGTATCAGCAGCAGCAGAACAGGTAATAATGTCTCCACTTTGCAGATGTGAAAACTAGGCTGAGATAAGAGTCCCATATTGTGTCTGGATTTAATGGGGACCAGGTCAGAGGCACACTTATCCCCAGGTTTGGGTGGATTCCTCCTTCCAGCTATTGGAAAGAAACCGAGACAATAAGCAGCTGATCCCTTTGGCAGGGGAGGGTCAGAAAGAGGGAGACACAGAATCCGAAGCAGGCTCCAGGCTCCGAGCTGTCAGCACAGATCCCGATGTAGGGCTCGAACCCATGAACCATGAGATCATGACCTGAGCTGAAGTCAGAGGCTTAACCAACTGAGCCACCCAGGCGCCCCTATTTCTGACTTTTCAAATTTACAGAACTTAGTCTCTTTCACAGTTACTTGATTCTGCTATTGTAACAAGAAACAGCCACAGACAACATGTGAAAGATCAGGTAGGGGTCTCTTCTGGAGACAGTGTGTGGGGCTGGATTGGCCTAGATTGGAGGCCAGTGAAAATAAGTCATTTTTTCCATTTAAGTTCATGGACTGACCCCCCTGACACATTCCTTAATGGGGAAAGGGTCTATGGATCCTAATTTACAAAACCTTAAATGTTCATGCAACAAACAAATACCATAATCAAAAAAATTTAGGATATGCTGTAGACAATCCGGACTTACCATGTATGTGTGGGCATAGTAGGCTCTGAAAAGTCCTGCATTAACTTTATATATCTTTATTTAAGCAAGTTTTTCCTCATGTGTACGATTACATTTTTATTGTGTATTTATTTTTGAGAGAGTATGAGCAGGGGAGAGGCAGAGGGGGTTGGAGACAGGACCCAAAGCAGGCCCCATGCTGACAGCAGAGACCCCAATTCAGGGCTCAAACTCACAAACCAGGACATCATTACCTGAGTTAAGATGCTTAGCTGACTGAGCCACCCAGGCACCCCACAGAGAAGCTTCTATGATCATTCCAGGACTCATGCTTCAGAAATACTTGTCTAAGTCAAATCCTGTAACAAACACAATACCCATTTTATAGTTGAGGACTATATTGTGGCTCTCCAGAGCCACAGACAGAACCAACTGTGAATGGTGTGTGTGTGTGTGTGTGTGTGTGTGTGTGTGTGTGTGTGCGTTTGTATAAGGAGCTTTGTTTTAAAGAATTATCTGTGATTAGAAGGCTGGGAAGTCCAAAATCTGCAGGAATTGCAAACAAGAGAGCAATTATGGGAAACAATCCGCTTTACTCAAAGTCCACCAATTTCAATGTTAATCTCACCTAAAAACACCCTCACAGAAATATCCAGAATCATTTTTGACTCCATATATGGGCACTGCAGCCCAGGAAGGTTGACACATAAAATTAACTTTTATGAGGACCCTGAGTCTGGAGGAAAAGTAACTGCTCCAAAGTCTCATGGTACTAATGTCACAGATGTCACTCGAATTCAGGTTTCTTACCTTCAAGAACATTGGTCACTGGGATTTCATAATTCACAGAAGTGAGTTACATTGTTGACATGTGAGTGGTGATTCTGAGCTGTCTGGTCTAAGAGGCTGCTGGAAGCTTCCACGGGCCTCGTGATACAGTGGTAAATATTCTGGAACTTGAGGTGGTAGGCCTGGCTGACACTTAGAGTTGGATGGTGCCTCGAGGGTCATACAAAAAACTCCTAGCCTTCCTGAGCTTATCAACCTCGCTCAGAGGTCTGGAATTCACCCTCAGAGGCTAACTCCTATGAGCCTCTGCTAATACAGAGAATGAGTGGGGAGCACCCTAGCCGAGTGAATTCATTGATGTTTAGTACCTAACACGAGCACACTCACTTAGTGTTTTAAGATTTTTTTAATGTTTATTTAGTTTTCAGAGATTGAGAGAGAGACACACACACACACAGTGTGAGTAGGGGAGGCCCAGAGAAAGAGGGAGACACAGAATCCAAATCTCCAGGCTCTGAGCTGTCAGCACAGAGCCCAACAGGGGGTTCGAACTCACGAACCATGAGATCATGACCTGAGCCAAAGTGGGACACTTAACCGACTGAGCCACCCAGGCACCCCTACACAGTCATTTATTATTAAGGAATAGCCCATAACCTTTACAAGTCACCTACTGTGTGCCGGATGCTGTGTTAGATGCTTCAGTAGGGAAGCCTCAATCTGGACTCAATCTGGGCTGCAAATGCTTTCATCTGTGGGCCTTGAAAAACATTCTGAGGCTCAATCCTCGTGCCCACAGATTCTCATTTAATTGGTGTGGAGTAGGAACCCCAGCCCTCACACAATCTGCGTTAAATCTTGCCAAGTAGTTGGCCGCCACCATCTTGGCACAGGACGCTTAGCAGGGCCTGTTTGGCTCTGGCCCAGTGGTTCCCAGCCCTGGCTGCACAGTACACTCACTGGAGGAGAAGTCTTAGATCCTGTTGCCTGGGCCACACCCCAGAGCAGACACATCAGTGTCTCTGGTGGTGGGACTCAAGCCTCTGTATTCTTATAAACCCCTCTGATGACCTTAGGGTGCAGCCATGTTTGAGAACCAGGAGTCTAATGCTTTGGAATCCTTGGGAATCCATATCTTCAGTGGATGCCACAGCTCTTAAGGAAGACATACTTAGGAGGCCTTGCTGTGAAGCATTATTTCTTTTTATTAAAGTTTATTTATTCTGGGTGGCAGGGAGGGACAGAGAGAGAGAGAGAGAGAGTGGGGAAGGGACCAAGAGAGTTAGAGAAAGGGAGAGAGAACCCCAAGCAGGTTCCACGCTGCCAGCACAGAGCCTGACACGGGGCTCGATCCCACGAAGTATAAGATTGATATAAGATTTCAGTTGAGCTGAAATCAGGAGCTGGCTGCTTCACCAACTGAGCTGGCTAGGCACTTCTGGGGAGGAGTATTTCTTAAATTTCAGTGCATACACATCACCCATCCATCTCATCAAATGCAGGTTCTGTTTCATGGGTCAGAAGGAGCCTGAGATCCTGCATTTCTACTGTCGCCTCCATGATGTTGCGGGTCCTCAGACCACGCTTTGAATAGCAAGAGAGTTAATCTTGCCCCTGCCTCAGGCCAGGCAGCCAGGAGTCTTGCATTTGGATCACTTCGCCTTAGCTCCACTGGACTGTGCCCGCCAGGCTGGCTCAGGGGTTCCAATCAAGTCCCACCCAAAGAAGCTGCCCTGGGGACCGGGGTGGGGGTCTCCCCGCCTCTAGGCCCCTGACTTTGCAGAAAGCTGCTTTTTCAGGCATATGTTCCAGCAAACCCTTACCCGTGAACCCGGCACGGGTAGGAGTTTTCCTCCTGGGCGATGTTGGCTGCAAATCTTATTTTTGTTATTTTATTTGTTTGTTTGCTTTTTGCCATGGGAAGCTCAGAACCAAAATGCAGCCCAAATTTGGAACGATGACATCACTTTTGTATATCAGTTTTTCCTTCGGTCCTATCATCCCATTTGCAAGCAACTTTTCTGACATCCCTGAGCTGTCATTTTCTGGAGCCCCCACACGGGAATTCTCCAGTTACTTAGAAGAAATTTCACGCTGTGGAAATCTCATGGTCTCTGAGGACAGATGGATTTGGGTGCACTTATGTCCTGACTCATTTGAATTCCAGCTCTGTTGCCTTGAGTAAGTCCCTATCTGTCACAGACCGGTGTGATCCCTACCCATTGAGGGCGAGGGGGAGGTGGTGGGACATCATGTGGAAAACAGAGAGACGCAGAGGAGAGGGGTAGGGGCAGACAGAAGAGATGGAGGAATCTTCTAAGAAGCAAAAAGACCTTTGTCCAGAGACGCAGAGTCCAGCCCAGGCCAGCAGCCTGCAGGCTTCCTGGGCAGCTGTTTAGCCCGGCCCAGCTCACAGCAGGCAGGGCAGGCATGGGGATTCTGGGCCTGTCCGTTGGAGACAGTCAGCAGGGACTTTTCCAACTCCAACGTCTCTGAGTCTGCGAACTCACCCATCTGCTCATTTGGGCTCCTTCTCAGCAGGGCTTTCTTGCATGTGTTGATGAAAAAAATCTTTTGACATGTAGAAGGTTAGTAATTTTTAGATTTCGTGAAAAGACGCTCAAAAATCTGTCTCCCCAGCCGGTCTTCCCTTCCCTCCTCCTCTGTAGAGTTCTCCTTCGGATTCATCTGGCAGCCTTGCAGGTCCCTCCTCCAAGACTTTTCAGGATTTACTTTGCAAACCCGGGCATCCAGCTCCCGTGTGGATCTGCGGTGCCCCTGTGATCCACATCGATTCCAGAGCTGGGCAAACACCGATGAAAACTTTGTTTAGACAGATGTTGGAGTGGAAAGAAGACTGGTAGTGGGAAAAGAGCCAGATGCAGGTCAAGAGTCCTGCATTTGAATTTGCTACTTAGAAGCGATGTGACTTTGCAGGGCGCCTGGGTGGCGCAGTCGGTTGGGTGTCTGACTTCAGCTCAGGTCATGATCTCATGGCTTGTGAGTTTGAGCTCCATGTCAGGCTCTGTGCTGACACCTCAGAGCCTGGAGCCTGCTTAGAATTCTATCTCTGTCTCTGCCCCTCCCCTGCTGGTGCACTGACACTCTCTCTCTCAATATAAGCAAACATTAAAAATAATTTTTATAAAAAAGAAGCTATGTGACTTCAGGCAAGTTGCTCAACATCTCTGAGTCCCAGACATTTTCATTTGTGAAAGGAGGCTGATAACATTTACCTTATAGGCTGTACACATAAAATAGAAAACAAGCACTCAATGCCCTGGTAGCCCCTAGAAAGTTCTCGGGAAGCTGTAGATGGTGGTGGTGGTGGTGGTCGTGGTAGTATTTTAGTTTTTCACTTGGGTCCAGTAAGCGGTCCCAGAAGGTGGGCTCCAGATGTCACCAGTGAAATGAGCGCACATGGACACAGCCCACTGTAGCGTCCCCTAGTGGCCGTGCTGGGCCTGTAGGGTAGAACCTTCCAGACTTCTAGCTCCTAGAGCCTAGGTGCAGAAAACCACTAGGGGCTTCCCTCCTTCCCAGGAGCAGGTCCTAGCTTCTCTTCCCCACCCCCTTCCCCGGGATCTCACAGTGAAGTCACTGAGTTTGCTTTTATGTGATATGAAAAGTCCTGCAAGTAATCTTTAAGTAGTAGCACTCACCCATTCACGTTCATGATGCTTTGTAGCTTAGACCGCGTTTCCCGAGCACCCTTTTGCCTGTTTGTTGGCTCACTCATTCCCCACATATTTATGGAGGGCCTGCCATGTTAGGGACCCCGTTGGCCCAGGGGAAGCAAAGAAAACTTGATCCTTACCCTGTCCTTGAGAAATGCCATTCAAAGAGGTCTCAGGTCCTGAAGCCACTTAAAGCCTTCCAGTGGCCCTCCTCCCCATCAAGGAAACCTGTACCTCTTCCCTTGGCCGATCACCTGCATGGTGTGGACCCTGCCTCCTTCTGCTTCCTGTTCTTCTCTCATCTGCTCGCTGCACCTAAACGGGCTTCTTTCCTTTCCTTGACCAGCCCTGCCATGGGCTCTTGGGGTTCTGGGCTGCCATGCGGGGACAGCCCCCAGGTCCCCTTTCCATTCTTTGGGTCCTGGCTGAGAATCCCCTCTCACCCAAGTCGCCCCTGCACAATGATGTCAGTTTCATGCCAAGGCCAAGTAACCGTGTCAATGACCATGTATGACTCTGCCTTTGGTTCTCTCGATAAACCCACGTCAGTGTCCTCTCCTTGTCAGGCACTGAAGCAGGTCCCAGAGCATCGTATCTAGGGACTCTTGGATATGACTCAAGCTTCGTGATGACAGCAGAGAAGTGGTCCAAGTTGTTCTTTCTGTATCTCCAATACCGACAAGAGTTAGCCTTGTACATAGCCTTATAATGCCCGTTGGCATGCATAATCAATTTGTTCTTCCTTATCTTTACTTGGTCTCCAAGTGTTTCATGTAAACGGGTCACAAACCACTACCACACAGTTACCGGAACCAGAACTTCTCAAACCATAGTGTGCAGATGAATCTCTTGCTAAAATGAATAGTAGTGGGTCCTATCTTAGAATCTCGAAATCAGTTGGAGTGAGATGAATGAATGAACCTTCTCTTAAACCTTTATAATGGAAACGATACAAACCATCACCTAACCCAGCGGCTGGCAAATATCTTCTACAAAGAAATATTATGTAAAAATATTGTTCTGAAAAAAATATTCCCTAAAAACCATTCTGGCAAATATTCCTGGAAAACTACACAAATATTAAATATTTCAGACACAGGGGGTTTCTGTTACAACTACTGAGTTCTGACTTTACATTGGGGAAGCAGCCATAGGTGATACAGAAATGAATTAGGGTGGCTGTGTTTCAATAAAACTTTATTTATAAAACCAGACAATGGCTTGAGTTGGCCCATAAGCTATAATTGCCAGTCCCTGAGTCCAAACCTCCTTATTTTACAAATGAGGAAACTGAGGACCGAACTCAATATCCTGCCCATGATCAGATTTAAAAGGGAGGTGGTGTGGGTTTTGCCTTCTGTTGCCCGTAGTTCTTGGAAGGATAACCTCAGATGAGCGTGTTTGGAAAACAAAATGTGCCCGTTTCTGCAATGAAATGCTTACAAGCAGGACTCCCTGCATATGGAGATTCTCTTTCAAGTAGTTGGAAACCAGAGAAATCTTGACTTGGTATTTTTAGAAAAATGGCCTTTTCCCAACCATCAGTTTTCAATCTGGCACTGTCAATATGCATTGCCAGAGTTTTAATTGAAACACCAAATTAAAGTTTTCTCTGATTACTTTAGCAAAGCTGAATACTCACGTCTGCTTAAATATTTTTTTTCCAGAAAATCATAAAGCTTCAAAATCCTAGGGAAGCTGAGGCATTCAGTAAGAAAGTTGGAAGGTTGGAGAAAGGGGCCCCATAAATAAGGATCCCCTTAGAAAGCACTTGACAAAATTATCCACGGACTTATCCCAGAATTATTGGACATGGTGATCGAACTGTAAATTCTCTGTTTAGGTAGGTGTGGGCTACATAGGAGCCACGTTCTTTGGCCGTGCAAGTCCCACCCCACCTCGCGGTTGCCTGAATGCACAAAGAAAGAAATCTCATTTAAGGGGTATTTTCCGAGTCACTGCTCTGCATCGGATCTTGCATAGGTCTGGCTTTGCTGCAGAGAGGACGGGAGTTAGGAAGAGGAGAGAAATATGCACCAGGCACCGTATTGAAAAGGCTCACAGTCTAGTGGGGAAGGCCAATGTATGCATCGCTTAAGAGAATTCTAGCTGCTGGAACAAGTCTTTAAGCCAAAGGATAGCTTCCTTCTGATATAAAGTCCAGTTGGCAACAGGGAGTAGGTGGCTGGTTGTGTTAATGCCACGGTGACACTAAATTTGTATTTTATTTTTATTTTTTCATATAATTTTTTGTCAAGTTGGTTTCCATATAACACCCAGTGCTCTTCCCCACAAGTGCACTCCTCCATGACCATCACCTCCCTTCCCCTTTCCCCCTCCCCCTTCAGCCTTCAGTTCATTTTCAGTATTTAAGAGTGTCTTATGATTTGTCTCCCTTTTTCTCCTAACTCTTTCCCCACTTCCCTCCCCACTGTCCTCTGTTAGGTTTCTCCGGTTAGACCTATGAGTGAAAACATATGGTATCTGTCCTTCTCCACCTGACTGAAATTGCTGACTTTGAGGTCAAGGAGGCTATTTCCTGCTTTCTCCTCTAGGGTTTTGATGGTTTCCTGTCTGACATTCGGGTCCTTCATCCATTTTGAGTTTATTTTTGTGTATGGTGTAAGAGAGTGGTCTAGTTTCATTCTTCTGCATGTTGCTGTCCAGTTCTCCCAGCACCACCTGCTAAAAGACGCTGTCTCTTTTCCATTGGATACTCTTTCCTGCTTTGTCAGAGATTAATTGACCATACAGTTGTGGGTCCAGTTCTATTCCATTGGCCTATGTGTCTGTCTTTATGCCAGTACCATACTGTCTTGATGATGACAGCTTTGTAGTAGAGGCTAAAGTCTGGGATTGTGATGCCTCCTGTTTTGGTTTTCTTCTTCAATATTACTTTGGCTATTCGGGTTTTTTTGTGCTTCCATATGAATTTTAGGATAGTTTGTTCTAGCTTTGAGAAGAATACTGGTACAATTTTTATTGGTATGGCATTGAATGTGTAGATTGCTTTGGGTAATAATGACATTTTAACAATGTCTATTCTTCCAATCTATGAGCTTGGAATGTTTTTCCATTTCTTTGTGTCTTCTTCAATTTCTTTCATAAGTTTTCTAATTTTAACAATGTGTATTCTGATCCATGAGCATGGGATGTTTTTCCATTTCTTTGTGTCTTCTTCAATTTCTTTCATAAGTTTTCTATAGTTTTCCTCATACAGGTCTTTTATATCTTTGGTTAAGTTTATTCCTAGGTATTTTATGGTTTTTCATGCAATTGTGAATGGAATCAGTTTCTTGATTTCTCTTTCTGTTGCTTCATTATTGGTGTATAAAAATGCAACTGATTTCTGTATATTGATTTTGTACCCTGCGACTTTGCTGAATTCATGGATCAGTTCTAGAAGGCTTCTGGTGGACCCAGTCGGGTTTTCCATATAGAGTATCATGTCATCTGCTAAAAGTGAAAGTTTGACTTCTTCTTTGCTGATTCTGATGCCTTTTATTTCCTTTTGTTGTCTGATTGCTGATGCCAGGACCTCCAGCACTATGTTAAACAACCGTGGTGAGAGTGGACATCCTTGTGATGTTCTGATCTCAGGGGGAAAGCTCTCAGTTTCCCCCCATTGAGGATTATATTAACTGTGGGCTTTTCATAAGTTGCTTTTATAATGTTTAAGTAAGTTCATTCTTTTTTTTTCTTATTTTTTTATTTTTTTATTTTTTTCATAATATTTTATTGTCAAATTGTTTTCCATACAACACCCAGTGCTCTTCCCCTCAAGTGCCCTCCACCATCACCACCACCTCTTCTCCCCCTCCCCCTTCCCCCTCAACCCTCAGTTCATTCTCAGCATTCAATAGTCTCTCAAGTTTTGCATCCCTCTCTCTCCCCAACTCTCTCTCCCTCCTCCACTCCCCTTGGTTCTCCATTAGGTCTCTCTTGTTTTCCTGCTAGACCTATGAGTGCAAACATATGGTTTCTGTCCTTCTCTGCCTGGCTTACTTCACTCAGCATGACACCCTCAAGGTCCATCCACTTT
>NC_043714.1:69466905-69476836 GCF_006229205.1 Suricata suricatta | reverse complement strand
ATCGTTTTATGTGTCTGTAGGCCATCTGGATGTCCTCTTTGGAGAAGTGTCTGTTCATATCTTCTGCCCATTTCTTCACTGGATTATTTGTTTTGTGATTGTGAAGTTTGGTGAGTTCCTTGTACATTTTCGATATTAGCCCTTTATCTGATATGTCATTTGCAACTATCTTTTCCCATTCTGTCGGTTGCCTATTAGTAAGTTCATTCTATCTTGACTTTCTCAAGGGTTTTTATTGAAAGGATGCTGTGTTTTGTCAAATGCTTTTTCTGCATCTATGGACAGGATCATATGATTTTTATCTTTTCTGTTGTTAACATGATGTATCACATTGATGGATTTGTGAATATTGAACCAGCCCTGTACCCCAGGAATGAATCCCACTTGATCATGGTGGATAATTCTACACTTAACACCAATGGATAGATCAACCAGACAGGAAATCACTAAAGAAACAATGGACCTGAAAGACACATTGGAACAGATGGAATTGATAGATATATTTAGAACTCTGCATCCTGAAGATAGGAAATTCACCTTCTTCTTGAGTGTGCATGGCACATTCTCCAAGATAGATTACATACTGGGGCATAAAACAGCCCTCCATAAATATAAATGAATTGAGAATATACCATGCACACTTTCAGATCACAATGCTATGAAACTTGAAATCAATTCCAGGAGAAAGTCTGGAAAACATCCAAAAATGTGGAGGTTAAAAACCACCCTACTAAAGGATGCTTGGGCCAATCAGGCAATTAGAGAAGAAATTAAAAAATATACGGAAACAAATGAAAATGAAAATACAACAATCCAAACTCTTTGGGATGCAGCAAAGGCAGTCCTAAGAGGAAAGTATATTACAATACAGGCCTATCTCAACAAACTAGAAAAAGCACAAATTCAAAATCTAACAGAGTACCTAAAGGAACTAGAAGGGGAGCAGCAAGAGAACCCCAAACCCAGCAAAAGAAGAGAAATAATAAAGATCAGGGCAGAAATAAACAATATGGAGTCCCTTCCCCCAAAAAAAACAGTTGAACAGATCAATGAAACCAAGAGTTGGTTTTTTGAAAAAATAAACGAAATTGATAAACCTCTAGCTAGGGTCCTCGGAAAAAAAAGAGAGAACACCCAAATAGAATCATGAATGAAAATAGATCTATTACAACCAATCCCTCAGAAATATAAGCAATCATCAGAGATTACTATGAAAAATTAGGTGCCAACAAACAGGACAATCTAGAAGAAATGGACAAATTCCTAAACACACATGCACTACCAAAATTCAAATGGGAAGAGACAGAAAATCTAAACTGACCCATAACCAGTGAAGAAATCAAATCCATTATCAAATGTCTCCCAATGAATAAGAGCCCAGGGCCGGATGGCTTCTCAGGGGAGTTCTACCAGACATTTAAAGCGGAGGTCATACCCATTCTTCTCAAGTGATTCCAAAAAATAAAAATAGAAGGAAAACTTCCAAACTCATCTTATGAAGCCAGCATCACTTTGATTCCCAAACTAGACAGAAACCCAACCAAAAAAGAGAACTACAGGCCAATATCCTTCATGAATACAGATGCAAAAATACTCAACAAGATACTAGCAAGTTGAATTCAACAGCATATAAAAAGAATGAATTCATATTTTAAAAAGTAGTGTTTTTCAAAGTGCGGTTCTTAGGGCATTTGCAGCAGAATCACTGAGAGAGCTTGTCAAAACTGCCGATTTCTGGGCTCCATCCCCAGCTGTTTTCATTAAGGAGGGTCCATTTACACTAACGTTTAGGCATCACTGGTAAGGGTTGAGGATTGACAGCAAGCTATTTGTGAGATTCTGGAGAGAATTTTTTTTAAAGTTTTGTTTTCAATGTCTTATTTATTTTGAAGAGCAAGAGCATGAGCAGGGAGGGGTCAGAGAGAGAGGGAGACACAGAATCAGAAGCAGGTTCCAGGCTCTGAGCTCTCAGCACAGAGCCCGATACGGGGCTTGAACCCACGAACCATGAGATCATCACCTGAGCTGAAGTCGGACACTTAACCAACTGAGCCACCCAGGTGCCCCATCTAGAGAGAATTGAAAGTCCTGCAGAGGAGTTCAGACTTTGCTCTGTAGGCTGTCGAGAGGCCCTGAAGCAGCTCAAGTTTGAGAACCAGCCCTACAGACCTCTGGAACATTCTGCTTCCTGCCTGAAGGAGAAAGGATGGAGAGGCAGATACAGCAGGCTTGAAAGGTCCTGAAGGGTCACTCTCCACCCCCTCCACTGGTCACACCCACTGCAAGGCAGCCTGGGATTTGTAGTCTGAACATCCAAAAGAATAAAAACACAGATGTAATGAAGAATTTGTCACATGGCCCCTATTTTCCTGTCCATACAATGGGCATAATAATGCACGGTCCCAAAGCCCAGTGAGGATAGGATTATCTGATAAAATGTAATCTCAGGTCCTATCTCAGAAAAGATGCTCAGTAAATATTTATCCCCTGTTCAGCCTGCCCTTGAGCCCCCAAGGTAGTCCAGAGATGATTGGTCTTCCATCTTTGATGCTCAAGGGGAACTATTCTGTTCTGTCTCTGCAAAGAACGCATCCAGAGAGATCTACCCACCAGTCAGCTCAGCCAGCAAATGCTTCCACTCTGTACATGAGGACTATGAGGCAGCACTGAACGAGGTCCTATGATCTAAAAGGCACTTTATTTTGTTTTTAATGTTTCTTTGTTTATTTTGAGAGAGGGAGTGTATGAGCAGGGGAAGGACAGACAGAGAGGCAGAGAGAAAATCCCAAGCAGGCTCTGCACTGGCAGCACAGAGCCCGATGTGGGGCTCGAACTCCCAAACCGTGAGACTGTGACCTGAGCCGAGATCAAGAGTCAGATGCTTCAGTCAGACTGAGCCACCCAGGTGCCCCTGAAAGGCACTTTAGATAATAGTATTATTCATTCCTAACTATATTTTGGGAGGTATGGCATCTAACTGCCTTTTTTTACAGGGAAGAAACCCAGGGCTCTGAGAAATAAAGTGGCCGGCAAAGGTCCCCAGCTGGTATGCGACAGCTGAACCAAGCTGCTGACTCTTCCTGCCACCCCACTGGCCACCTCAGGGCTGGGGAAGACACAGGAAAGTAAAGAGTGAAGCCCAAAGCCCAAGGAGCTCACAGTTTAGTTGATGACGGCGGATAGAGACAGAAAAAGACACTGACGTTAAAAGCGTGTGTGTGTGTCTCCTCATTTTGTGCTAGGAAGAGAAAAAAAACCCAGGGATTTAAGACAAACTCTCTCGCATGACGCCATTAGGAAGCCAGATGAGCTAAGCTCTATATGAGCGGTAGACACGAGGTCGTGGTGTGCTCTGACGTCAGTTTGGATCTACGTGTGTCACAGCTAAAATCTGCTGATGCACAGTGTGTGACACTTGAGCCCCGTCTCCATGGCAATCGGCTGTGCATCTCAGACATTGTCTGGGGACTAGGAGGGCGAGCTAGAGGCCCTGGAGACAGCAGACCCGGTCGGAACTGCGAGGCCTGGGAAGAGTACAATGCAAAGCCCCTTTGCCCTTGCCCTACAATTCTCTGTCCTGGGAGAGCCCGGAAGTAACGGATGGACTCATTGCCAACGAGATACCATTCACACCCTCCTCTTGAGATTCTAAGCCTCCTGGTTGACACAGTGTGGCCTTGCTTTGCAAGCAATACAAATTTCCTGTTTGGAAATACAGAGGAACTAGTTCAGCCAGAGAAAGAGAATAAACGGCCAGTAATATCCCCAAACCATCAGATCCAGTAGAAATCAGCTAAATTTCTTTATTCTAGAATGCCTTAACATTAGCTGTGATTTATTGAGTATTTACCATGTGCCGGGCACTTGGCTGGGCCCCATGCTTTTAACAGCCCTTTCAACAGCCCTTCAAGGTAGCTCTTCCCAGTTTACAAATGGGGGACTGTTGTGGCTCAGAGAGGTTATGTGCTGAGCCGAAAGTCACACAGCTCACAGGTCTAAGTGCAAGCGTGGGTTCTTTTGACTCCATTTGCCTCTGGCATTTAAGGTAATGGGCCAGCAAAACCAGCATCCTTAGCAGCAACCTCCTGGGCCAGCGTCTGTGAGAGCAGCACACTCCTTATCCCCAGGGAACTGGACAGCAGTGGGGACACGGAGTAGAGCAAACAGCATCAGATCAGTCTCTTTATGGGAAGCAGGGCTCTAGGCCCTGAGATGGGGTTCCAGCTCCCAGGAAGTCAGCCCTTGGGAGAGCACCCTGAGAACTGAGATTATTGCCAACACGTGGGTGGGTGGCCAGGCAGATGGCAGGCCCAGGGCTGAGCCCTAAGAGCTGGGCCAGCCCAGAGTGGACTGCGCTGTATGAGGTGAGGTCAGCCCCAGACCCGCAGGATGAGGGCGTGAGGCCAGCTTAATCCGGCCTCAGGAGGACATAGTTACAGAACGCAGGGCGCATTGGCCTTGGGATCAGGTAGATTAACCCCAGCTCTACCTTTTAGTTGGTGCAGAATCTCAGGAAAGTTACTCTGACCTCAGCACCTCCTGTCCCTGGACTAAAATGGGGACAGTGATTTTCCCCACTTATATCGTCATTGGCTGAATTAAAAGTCCATTCATGCAAAGGACTTAGCAGGTGATCCGTCACCCAGTAAGAACTTCATAAATGGTATTTTAGTTAGGTTCAGCTTCCAATGTGTAAAACATAGAACCTAAGGAAGAAAACAGAACTATTTGTACATGAAGTCTGGAAATAGCCTGTCCAAGGCTGGTGTCTGCTCTACAGTGTCAGAGGCCCTGAAGCACCCTGTGTTTTTGCCTCCGTCAGATATGTCTTCATCCTTAACAGTATATCATGGTGCAGGGTGCATGTCCTGAATTAAAATATTTAAAAGCTTTAAGGAATCAGTTCTTTCTAATGTTTAAAAAAAAAACACCTTGAGGTGCCTGGGTGGCTGTCGGTTGAGCATCCGACTTCGGCTCAGGTCATGATCTCACGGTTTGTCAGTTCAAGCCCTGCATCGGTCTCTGTGCTGACAGCTCAGAGTCTGGAGCCTGTTTCAGAGATTCTGTGTCTACTCCTCTCTCTGCCCCTCCCATGCACATGCTCTGTCTCTCAATAATAAATAAACGTTAAAAAGTAAAAACAAACAAACCCTGAAGAGTACAGAATACAAGAAACACCCATGAACCCACCACCTATCTGGAGAAATGAACTACTATGAATGCAGAAGTAGAAGCCCCTTGAGTGTCCCTTTGCAGAGGTACTGTTGCAAATATAGAGGTTCTAATACATGTGAATTTGCTACATGGGGCCAGGATGAGGAAAGGTGAGCGAGGGCCAGTCATGTGAAGGGCAGGGTCAGATCTGTCACTTAATCATGGGGTTTTTAAGATTAATTTTGACTTTTTAAATATTGTATTAAATATTTTTGTTGCTGAGGGACGCCTAGATGACTCAGTCGGCTAAGTGTCTGACTTTGGCTCAGGTCACGATCTCACAGTTGATGGGTTCGAGCCCCGTGTGGGACTTTCTGCTGTCAGACCAGAGCCCACTTCAGATACTCTCTCCTTCTCTCTCTCTTTTTCTCTCCTTCTATCTCTCTCAAATAAATAAATAGACTTAAAACATATCTTGGTTGCTGAGATTTTTGGTATCTCCTTAAATTTGTTCTTGTAACAGCTTTATTGAGATCAAATTCACATACCATACAGCTCGCTCATTTAATGTGACCATTTCAGTGGTTTCTGGAATGTTCACAGAGTTTTACAACCTTCATCAAAATGAGATTTAGAACATTCTGTCACCCCAAAAGGAAACCTTATGCCCATTAATAGTCACTCTCCATTCTTCCCTCTCCCTCAGCCCCTGGTAGCCACTCATCCACTTCTCCTTCTGTAGATTTCCTAAGTCCAGACACTCCATATTTCCCCTGTACACCTGTGTGCAGCTCATTTTCCTTACCATGTTATTTCCAGGGTTCATCCGTATCATAGCACATGTCTGCGCTTCCTTCATTGTAATAACAAGAAAATAACAATGTAATAACAATGCCACAGGAGGTCCTGCCATATGGGTGGACCACATTTTGTTCATCCACTCATCAGTTGATGGATAGTTGGATGGTACCCACTTTGGGCAATTATGAGGCAGGCTGCTGTGACTGTGTGTGAGTCGAGTGTCTCACTCGTGTCACCAGAGTCCATGCCCTGACACTCCGTGTGAAAAGGTTGTGGGTGGCTGAAGTGCAAGCCAGAAGAGCAGCCTAATTCCCCCACGGTGGTAGTGGCATGGCACCTGGCGCCTGTGCGGGTGATGGCTGGAAACAGGCAGCTACACAGTGGCAGTGGCCAGGTCACTTCCAGGCCCCCTAAAACTATCACCACTGCACTCTCCTGTTCTCCAAGTCACATCTGCTCCTGCAGCTGGGTCCCCACGGTGTCTGTCACTCACATATCCCGCAGCTTGCCTCTTTTACAGAAAGTGGAGGGGAAGCCTACATATGGCCCTTCTCTTCCAAGCTTCTAAACAATCGCCACCATTTGGGAAGCCACTGCAGAGCTGAAGACGATGATCTGGGCCAGTCACAGGACAAAAGCATGCCTGCAGAAACATGGGTGGCACGTGCGTTGAGTTGTGTGGAGCCATTTAGCAAAACAGCCTGTTGGGTGAGACCCAATGGTCTTTGGGGCGGAGAGGCAGGCGTCTATGAAGGTGACTGTACTAGGAAACATGAGGGTAAGAAGGAGCAGGCAACTCAGACTTCAAGGAGAGAACCAATACATCAGCGTGGATTCATGACTTCAAGCCACCTACCACCGCACCCCCTACTTTTCTCAACCACCCCAGATACAGAGCCAAACTGCATGCCTGTTCCTAGGGCCCAGCATCTCTTTTACCTCTGGTCTCCTTAGGAGAGATTTAAGTTTTAGAGCTGTTGGGAATGAGGCGGTATGAGTTTGGTATGGTCTGGCAATAGATAGTGGGAATGGTCTCCCAACTTTGTGAATTTACTAAAACCAAGTGAATTGTACACTTTAGAGAGTGGTTTTGATGGTATGTGAATTATGTCTCAATAATAAGAGACTGGAGGAATGCATGGGATGATGAAATATGGTCAGATTGATGGATGAAGGGTTGGATGATTCAAAGTAGGAATGGATTCATGAAGAACTGTGGACGCTCCAAGCAGATTCCATTTGATTCTAGCTGCTGTTTCACCAAGGTTGGGAGTAAGATGGAAAGCATTTCGCAATAAGAAGCAAGAAAGTCTCATGGATTGAAAGTTTCCTTCATTCTTATAAGCTGTTTTCCAGATGGTGCTACCCCAGCCGCCCACTCCCAATTATTCTTCATTCCTCCACAGACATTCACCCCCTTTCCCCTTTGTCTGGCTAAATGATTCTCCATAGAACCTATCAAAATGATATAATATGTGTTTATTGTTCATTTTCTAATTGTCTGTATTCCCACTGGAATGTAAGCTCCTTGAGAGGAGGGAATTTTTTCCTGCTTTCTGTTCATGCATGTGTGGATATGCACATGGTTGTATAGCTCATAGAACAAATACACATAGTATGTGAATGAATAAATATCCTTATTTCTTGTGGAAAAGGAGAACATGGCTCTTCTATCCACACAGTTCAGACAGAAAAGAAGAAATAGAACATACTATGCATTTTAAGCAACCTCCTCATTATATTTAAAACCCACCTTCCTATTTGGAGAAGAAAACTTGGAAATACAGATCAAATTGGAACCCAATGATCTCAACATGTCAATTTCTGCAAAAAGACAGCTGGAAATTTGACAGGGATTGCGTTGAGAGACAGAGAGGGACAGTGCAAGCAGGGGAGGGTCAGAGAGAGAGAGAGGGAGACACAGAATCAGAAGCAGTCTCCAGGCTCTCAGCTAGCTGTCAGCACAGAGCCTGACGGAGGGCTCGAACCCACAAACCGTGAGATCATGACCTGAGCTGAAGCCGGATGCTTAACTGACTGAGCCACCCAGGCTCCCCTAGGGAGTATTTTCATCTTAACAATATTAAGTCTACTCTGTGAACACAGAAGTCTTAACATTTACTTAGTTTTAAAAATAATTTTAAAAATTTCAACAGTGCGTCATAGTTTTTAGTGTGCAAGTGTTGCACTTTTTTTGTTAAAGGTATTCCTAAGTAATTTATCCTTTTTGATGCCATGATAAATGGAATCGTGTTCTCAATTTTCGGGTTGCTCATTGATTTTGCGTATAAAAATGCAATTGATATTTGCATATTGATCTTGTGTCCTGTGACTTCGCTGAACTCGTTTGTTAGTTCTAATAGTTTTTTAGTGGATTCTCTGGAATTTTCTATATACAAGATCATGTCATTTGCAAATAGAGATAGCTTAATTCTTCCTCTGCAATGTGGACACTTTTTATTTCTTTTTCTCGCCTAACTATCCCAGGTAGAACCTTCATCCAGTAGAATGTTGATAGAAGTAGTGAAACATGCTTATCTTTGTCCTGATTTGGGGAAGGAAGCAGTGAACTTTTATCATATACTAAGTATTGTATTAGCTGTAGGTTTGCAAATGCCTTTTATCAGATTCTATTCAAAGTTTTGAGTGTTTTATTTCCCCCATGAAAGGTGTTAGATTTTGTCAAATGGCTTTTCTGTGTCTAGTGAGATAATGTTGTGGGTTGTTTTGTTTTTTTTGTCCCTTATTATATTAATGTGATGTAGTCCATTGACTGATTACATATGTGGAAACAACTTTGTGTTACTGGGATAAATGACGCTAGGTCAAAATGTATATATTTTTTCATTTGTTACTGGATTCAGTCTGCTAGGATTTTGTTGAGATATTTTGCATCTATATTGATAATAGATACTGATCTGTAGTTTTCATGTGATATCTTTTTCTTGGTTGGAAATCAAGGTAATAGAATGAATTGGTAAGAGTTCTCTCCTCTTTTGCTTTTCATAAGAGTTCATGAAGTAGTAGTATTTATTCTTTTATTAATGTTTGGTAGAAATCACCAGTGAAGGCATCTGGCTTTGGATTTTTTGTTGGGGGAGGATGTTTTACGGTCACTAACTCAATCTCTTGTTACAGTCTATTCAGATTTTCTATTTTTTCTTGAGTCAGTTTTGGTAGTTTGTGTTTTATTAAGAACTTGCCCTTTTCATCTGAGTTATCTAATTTGTTGGCATACAACCATTCAGAGCATTTTCTTAATCTTAGTCCTTTTAATTTGATAAGGTCAGTAGTGTTGTTTTATTCTAATTCCTGATTTTAATAACTTGAGTAATCTTTTTTCTTTGGCATCTTAACTAAAAGCTTCCCAATTTTGTTGATCTTTTTGAACAATAAACTTTAGGTTTGATGATTTTTCTATTGTTTTTCTATTTTCTATTTCATTGTTTTGCTTTAGTCATTATTATTTTCTTTTTCTGCCTCTTAGGGAGTTCACTTGCTATTATTTTTCTAGTTTGTCAAGGCAGAAGGTTAAGTTATTTGAGATCTTTCTTTTTTTTGGCTTTTACAACCAAAAATCTAAAGCTAGCATCAATTTTGCTGCATTCCATAAGTTTTGGTACGTTGTGGCTTTGTGTATTAATTTTAGGTATTTTCTAATCTTCCTCATGATTTCTTCTTTGGCTTCCTGATTAGTAAGGAGTGTTATTTAATTTCCATGTATTTAAAAATTTCCCAGATTTCCTTCTGTTAATTTTAGCTTTGTTCCATTGTGGCTGAACATATTTTTTTTTTATTTTTTATTTTTTATTTTTTATAATAGTTTATTGTCAAATTGGTTTCCATATAACACCCAGTGCTTCTCCCCACAAGTGCCCCCCACCATGACCATCATCCCCTCCCTCCCTGCCCTTCCACTTTCAGTCCATGGTTCGTCTTCAGTATTCAGTAGTCTCCCTTGATCTGTGTCCCTCAC
>NC_043714.1:69455725-69466805 GCF_006229205.1 Suricata suricatta | reverse complement strand
TGGACATTTAGGCTCTTTCCATGATTTGGCTATTGTAGAAAGTGACGCTATGAACATTGGGGTACATGTGCTCCTATGCCTCAGCACTTCTTTATCTCTTGGGTAAATCCCTAGCAGGGCTATTGCTGGGTCATAGGGGAGTTCTATCAATAGTTATAAGCCTTTAGTCCTTTTAAATATTTTGAAATTTGTTTTATGACCTGGCACATAGTGATCGTGCAGAATGTTCCCTGTGCCCTTGAGAGGAATGTTCATTCTGCTCCTATGTTTTATAAATGTCTGTTGGTTTATTTAGTTTATACTGTTGCTTAAGTCTTCTATTTTGTTGTTGATCTCCTGTCTAGTTGGTTTATCCATTATCGAGTATGGAGTATAAAACTCTTCAGTGGTTTTTTTGTCTTGTGCATTTCTCAATTCTGTCTTTTGTGCTTCATGTATTCAGGGCTCTGTTGTTAGTTGAATATATATTATAATTGTTACATTTTTTGATGGATTAACCGTTTCTCATTATAAAATGCTCTTCTTTGTATGCAGTAACAATTTTGGTCTTAAAGTCTATTGTCTGACATAGGATAGCCATGCTAGTTCTCTTTTGGTTACTGTTTACATGGTACATCTTTTTCTTTTGTTTTATATTTAACCTTTATGCCTTTAAAGGTAAAGTGTATATCTTGTAGACAGTATATGTTCAGTCATAGTTTCCTTAAATCCATTCTTCCAATCTTTGCTTTTTGATTGCAATAGTCAATCCATTTATATTTAATGTAATTACTAATGCTGTAGGACTTACATCTGCATTTTGCTCTTTGTTTTCTATATGTCTACTATATTTCTTATTTCTATGTTCATCAGTTGCTGTCTATTTTTATGTTAGATTTTTTTAGTATACTATTTTAATTCTTTTGTTTCTTTTGTTGATTTTTTTCAGCTTTTTAGTAATGGTTGCCCTGTGAATTACAATAACTTCTTACTCTATAGTAATCAGTTTAAATTAATACCAACTTAATTTCAATAGTTTTAAAAATCTTCCCTCCATTATTTCCCCTTTACTTTGTGCCACTGTTGACATACCAATTACATCTTTACACATTGTATACCCATGGACACAGATTTATAATTATTGCTTTATGCATTGTCTTTTATGTCTTTTAAATTGAATATGGAAAAAAGCTACAAATAAAAAATACATTGTAAAGTCTTTTATCTTTAACCTATGTAGTTATTTTTATTGCAGCTGTTATTTCTTCATGTGGGTTTGAATTACTACCGTCTAACGTGTTTTCATTTCAGGTTGAAAGACTTCTTTTAGCATTTTTTAAGTTTATTTATTTTGAGAGAGAAAGAAAGCATGAGTGGGAGATGGACAGCAGGAGAGAGAGAGAGAGAGAGAGAGAGAGAGAGAGAGAGAGAGAGAGAGAGAAAGAGGGGGGGGAGAGAGAGATAGGGAGAGAGAATGAATCCCAAGCAGGCTCCACACTGGCAGTGCAGAGGCCGACTTGGGGCTCAAACCCACTAACCACAAGATCATGACCTGAGCCAAAGTCAGACACTTAACTGACTGAGCCACCCAGGTGCCCTTCTTTCAGCATTTCTTGTAGGGCAGGACTGCTACCAACAAATTCTCCCAGTTTTTGTTTATCTGGGATTGTCTTAATTTCTCTTTTATTTTTGAAGACTGTCCTGCTGAATATAGAATTCTTGGTTGACAATATTTTTCTTCTAACACTTTCAATATGCCTCTCACTCTGCTGGCCTCAATAGTTTCTGATGAGAAATCAGCTGTGATTCTTCTTAAGGGGCACTTTTGCATGATGAGCTGCTTCTCTTGTGAAGCTTTCAAATGTTTTTCTTTGTCTAGGGCTGCTGCAAGTTTGATTATGAGATGTCTCGGTGTGATTTGCTGAGTTTATCATACTTAGACTTCATTCAGTTTTTTAGATATGTAGATAAATATTTTTCATCCAATTTGGGAAGTTTTCAGCCATATTTCTTCACATATTTTTTCTGCCTTTTCCCCTCTCCCTTCTCTAAGACTCCCATTATGCACACATTGATACACTTGCTGGTATCCTGCAGGTCTCTGAGGTAAATTCATTTTTCTTTTCTTTCTGTTCCTCAGACTGAATAATTTCACTTGTCCCCTTCAAGTTGGCTTATTCTTTCTCAGATGTGATGTGGACTTCTTCTAGTGAATATTTCATTTCATTGAATGTCCTTTTCTCCTTTGGGAGAGTGTCTACTCTTTATTTTTCCTAGGTATGAGCCATACTTTCTTGTGTCTTTGCATAGTTCATATACTTTATTAGGAACTGGACATTTTAAATCAAAATGTTTCAACTCTAGAAATCAGATCACCCCAGGTTTTGTTGGTGGTGCTGGTGTTTATTTGCTCAGTGAGTTTCCTGAATTAATTCTGGAAAATCTGCATTATTCTTTATGTATGAACATTGGTTTGGTCAAAAGCTAGTGATTGGGCAGGGATTTTCTTAAATTTATAGGGCTGTAAGCTCTCCTTGTCTTCCATGAGGGATTCTCTGTGCATGCTGGGATAGGCCTTCCATGTTCAGGTTTGCAATTCCACCTTAGCCTTCTCTCCTGCTTTTGCAGAGCCTCAGAATCAACCAGAAGGAAGAGCCTAGGGCCTCCTCAGGTCTTTCCTGGCCATGCACAAACCCCTGGGCATGTGCACAATACTAAAAATGTACCTGGTCTTCCACATTTGCAGGAATATGCAGCAGCCTCTGTGGCCCAGAGTTTTCCTTCAAGGTTTTTGGTTAGTGCATTGTTTTCCACAACTGTCATTGCCAACCAGATTTCCATGGATTGTTTTGAGCAAATTCCTCTTACGCAAAAGCTGCTCTCGTTGTGTAAGTCCTGCATTAGGTCAAATATAGATCTGATTCTGCAAGTGCGATTCTTTAGGAAACTGCCAGACACACCAAGTAATGACAGCTTTCTGCGATTTGGGCTTTGGAGGTACTGCAACCCCATTTTGTCCCCTCTGGAGGCTAGTTTTCACTTTTATATGTAAGGCCATTGGTTTTTAAGGCTCCCATGGGGATGGAAAGAGGGAAATGGGACTAAGGCACATTCAAACGCAACAAAGCCTTGCTATTTCTACTGAGGTTCAGCTGTTTTTCTTGAATAAATACTCGCGGATTGTTTTAATCCTTTGGTTAATTTCCAGAATTCTGAAAAAGTTGATTTTAGTTTTCTTCTGCTATAATGGTGGAGGGCTTTAGAAAGTTCTTCTTTTGCCATTCTTTTCCATTCATTTATTCATTATTCTTAAAACCTGTCCTAACAGGTTTAAAACGAATAGTCTTTGGGAATGCAAAGAGAAATGTTATATGCCTTTTGCCCTTAGAGAGCTCACAGTCTGAAGGACACAGACACATGTAATGAAAATATGATGTGGGAAAGGCAGCAATGGAAGTGTATACTCTGATGACATATCCAATGGTTCTCTGATCACAGTAGCATCCTCAGCAGGTAGGCTGGCACACCTCAATATGCATTGTTGACATTCCCAATCTGTCTAGACAAGTGGTTTCTTTAAATTGTTAATTTGTTCTTTAAATGTCCCCGTAGTTTCTGGGGCACCGAGTGGCTCAGTCGGTTGAGCATCTGACTTCAGTTCAGGGCATGGTCTCACAGTTCATGGGTTTGAGCCATGCATTGGGCTCCATACTACAGCTAGCTCAGAGCCTGGAACCTGCTTCAGGTTCTGTGTCTCCCTCTCTCTCGCCCTCCCCCACTCATGCTCTGTCCCTCTCACTCCCTCTCTAAAATAAATAAACATTTCAAAATGTCCCTCTAATTTCTGTATTACTTGTTTACCAGTCATTTGCTAAAAATAGAGTGCCTCTACTCCCCATCCCCAGCAGTGGAGAAGAAAGACATCCATTCTCCCACTCATTCTATTCCTTTCCCTGTCCTTCTAGCTGCCCTCCTTAGATATCACTGGGGGCGTGAATCTGACTGAAATGCAGATTCTGATTCAGTAGGTCTGAGGTCCATCCCCAGAGATGGCATTTCAACAAATTCTCGGGCGATGCTGGTCTGTGAGCCACGCTTTGAGTAGCAAGAGCTGAAAGATTGAGCAGACGTGGCCTT
Organism: Suricata suricatta; assembly: GCF_006229205.1. Lineage (NCBI taxonomy): Eukaryota > Metazoa > Chordata > Mammalia > Carnivora > Herpestidae > Suricata > Suricata suricatta. The sequence goes on along the minus strand of NC_043714.1, from coordinate 69,462,689 downwards.
CCAAAGCCCGCCTCCCTACATCTTCTTGATAGAAAATAGCTCCCATCTGCTTTCTCCACCTGGGCTATTTATGCACTTGAACTTTAGAATGTAGGTCATAGAAGAGGCCTGTGGGACTTTCTTCAGGGCTCCAAGTAGAGGAGAAGCTCATCATCTACAGTGAATCCGTGTAAGGTTCTGCCCAAAGGCCAGGGATCGATGGAGGCGGTTTCCGGGTCACTGTGAAATCAATCATGGTTGAGTACTTGGAATACTGTGCTGAGTTACCGGTACTGGTGAAGGGAAAGCCAGGAGAAAACTGGGTGGTGACAGACATGTCAGGTGGCTCATATACACCTTTTCTCTAGGCCCACCAAGGGAAGGAGAGAAGAAAGGTGTATAAAGCAGAAGGGGAGGAAAAAGAACACAAACACATGGGCTTAGGGCCTCCGTGTTTCAGGGATGCAGGAGAGCATGTTGTTTCCAGAGTCACACAACCTGAAGGGGCTTCCCTTTATCGGTAGCAGGGCTTCAGGTCTGTTTCTTCTGTGCCTCAATTTCTTCTGTAAGATGGGGATCACCTCAGTACCTGCATCCAACTACCTGTCCCCGTAGGTGCTTTATGATGCTAGTGCTTGCTTCCATGTCACGAGGCATTTCCTCGGCCCTTGTCATCTGTCATGTCACTAAATCCTTTTAACTCCTTGAGGGGGGGGCATCATGACCCCAGTTTATAGGCCAGATCACAAAAGCCCAGAGAGGGTGATCTGTCCGAGTCTGGGAGCTGGAATCAGGGCCAGGAGTGGAGCCCATGTCTAATTTCCAGGTCTTTGCTTCTTGGGAGTGAACCTGGCGTTACGCCAGAATGCAAGTTTCTGGGGCATCTTATCCCACAGCCTCTGGTGCATAGAATACCCTTCATAAGTATGTGTCCTGCCTGAATAGAGGAGTGGACAGGATTCCCACTGTTTTAATTCTTGAAAGAGAAGTGTAGAAGCTCTTGGGACATCTTTGCCTGAAGAAGTCAAAAGGCACTTTTCCAGATGGTTTCAATAGTTTTCTGATGAGGATGGCAAAGTGGAGTGGCTGAAGTCTTAAAACCCAGTGACAAAGGCAAAAGCAAGAGGGAGCAGTGTCACTTTTTAACTGCTTATGACCTGGGATTACAAGAGAGCCATTAGGATCTGTCCCATTGGTACCCACTTAGGATCCCCAGGGACCTCGAGGCAGATAGCAGAGAATGCCAGCTGGGATCCTGTGCAGTAGCCATGATCCTTTCTGTCAGGGAAAAAAACAACAATGTGTCCTCTTTGCTTCCATACCATTCAATGAAAATAGATTTTTGGAGAGTGATATAAATGTCTGCCTTCATTCTGATCTTGTCCAGTCCCAGGATTAACTTTAGAGTATCTAGGGAAGTTGGTAAATTGTACTTCACAAAATTTTCCCTCAATAAAGTTCCCCTCTGCCAAAATGTTGGAGGAGAGCAGGTAGGGATGAGTTTGAGGCCACCTTCTGGAGTATCCAAAGGGAAGCTATTGCGTTTGGCCAGGTAGGAGCAGCCCGTGGAAAGAAGGTCCTGATCTGGGAAGAAAGCCAGTGCCCTTCTGTGAGATAGCAAGTGTCTCAAAGGACCCAACTTGAGGCCCACCCACTCCTCTTGGAGATGGGGAGATGGTCCGTGGATAGGCCAAAAGTCTTCTCAGAGATTGTGTTTATAGTCTGCTCATGTTCATATGCATCTAGGCCATTGAGGCCCTCAGTTTTCCACTCCCAATTTTAAGGTAGGCGTTACCCTATGTAAGCCCGCCTGGGAAACGTAGGACCTTATGAAATATTTTAAAATATGTTATGTCCCACTGTGTGAAATGAAAACCGCAGGCTATTTACTAGGTAGTTAACTGAAGTTACGTTAACCCAAATACATGTCACAGACAGTATTCCACAAGGTCAGCCTTTCTATTCCTCATTAAAGAATTGCCGAAGATCCTTCCAGCCAGGCAGAGTAGAAGGGTTCGGATGGTGTCTGCAGTCTCTGTTTCTCTGCTCTGCTCTTCTCCATGTGGGCACCACCCTCTGTCAGATTCTTCCCTCCTGGGGCAAGACTGCACCCGGCAGCTCCAGGAACGATGTCCCAGCGGTGAGCCATCCCAGCAGAGATACCTCTTTTCTTGTAGCTCCAGCAAACACCCATCCCTGCATGGCCCCTGACTGAGCTACCTTGAGATCACCGCAACGGGATGGGGAAGAAATCTACTGCTTGCCGGGATCTGGGATCTGTGCCCACCTCTGGTGGGGGTACGGAGAGGCAGCCCCTCGTGAATCACACGGGCTGAATCTATGGGAGTGTAAGAATAAGCAAAGACTATAGAGGGAGGGTAATTAGAAGAAAATCCCCAACCAATGCCCTTGGAATCTGAGCGGTCCCTTTGCTTTGGTCCTGGAGTTGGGTTGCTTTCAAGAGGGGCAGAGAGGGTCGTTAGCTTCCCCTAGAGGCGAAAAGGAGAGAATCCCTGTGCTAGTCACTTTTCTGGTTTTAACTGGGGAGGTGAGGTTGGAGGCCTAATGTGAGCAGGATTGCCAGTGCTTCCGTTTAACAAGTAAACACGTAAATAAGCAGATGAGTATATAGCTGGGTTCAGTATTCACGAGTATATAAGCATATTCATAGCTTATTTATGTGCTTCCTTAGAAAAAGGACACTGGCAATCGCTGTGTAATATCTTTCTCTCTATATGGAAGTTTATAGACTGGAAAGGGTCTGTGGCGGCTTTTGGGGGCCACTAAAGGTGGAGTCTATCAGAAGAGCAGAAAGTCCTGCATATGGAGACATTGTTCAATGTCTCACAGGCCACCTCTGTGGACAGGGATCATGATAGTTGCACCTTCGTCTGGGATTTGGGTTAGGATAAACGAAATTATGTTTGTGACGTGCTGGGACCAGCGATTGTTATTTTCATTTCCCCCTCCTTGTTCCAGACGATCATGCTGAATGGAACATTCTCAGCCTTTAATAGGCATTTCCCTTGCCTGTTTAGCAAACCAGGCATTAGGATGGCTCAAGTGAGTTAACAGACGGTGACAGGGTCGTGCTGCGGGCTTGGATTTCGCCTCACCTGGGGATCCCTGGTGAAATCGCTCAGACCCTCCGAACCTTATTTTCTCTTCTGTCCAAAAAAACCCCCAGAAAACATACACAGTTTAATCTCTAGGTTTATTATGCTGGTAAAATAAGAGGAGAGAAAATGTCTATACATGGAAAAGGGTAGAATTTGGTTGCAGTTCACAGAGGCGGGTAAGTCTGGGACCACAGCACAGTGTAATAAGAGCCACAACCAGTGATAAATGTCTAATGACAATTATTATTACAACGACTATAATTTCTTAGGCAGTGGCTATTCATACATATTTTATAAACATCCCATTACCTACATGAACTTTATGAGCGAGGTGCCAATATTCCCCCTTTTATAAATTATAAAAGTGAGACTGGGGGTTTAAGGCACATGCACAGAGGGGCACCCGTGTAGCTTGGTGCTTAGAACCTCTGCATGATTCTTCTTCAGGGTGCTGGGTACTTTCTGGGGGAGGTGATGCTTGGGCTGAGACCTGAGGGCTCAGTAGAGTCGGTTCGGAAAGACAGCAGTAAAGGAAGACATTCCAGGGACAGCGGGACTAAAGGCAGAGAAGTAGAGAGAACACGCTGTCTCAACTCTGAAATGGAATGCCCCATTAAATAATCTGATGTAATGCCCTGCCGTGGGAAATGCACCGACTGTAACAATCTATCAAATCTTTCCAGCTTCTTGGAGAGAGAGAACAAATGAACCAGGGCATTATCAGGGCAGGGATCAGGCTTGCAGAAGCAAAGAAATTGCTCCCCTCTTGCTAAATAGTGATTTAGAATGTTTATGTTTCCAACTTCACGATTGCCTCATAAAAGAAAGCAACACCCCAGCAAGACCCTGGTGATGGGGTGCTAAACCAGCACATTTTTCTGCAAACCTCCTATTTCCGTTAACTTTATAGCTTCTTCATAAATTTGCTGCTTTGGGCATTTTTTTCTCCCTTGTTCCTTCTCTCCTGTAGAGAAATGGTTTATTGGAAATATCCCATTTGGCTATTTTGAAGCAATGATTTATTTATTTCCTGGTTTTATTTAAATCCCCTTTGCCTGTGCCCAAAGGGCTCTGGGCATTTGCACAAAGAGTGGAAAATGGGACAGGCAGTCTGTTACTGTAAGCAGCTGGGCTCTCCTAAAATAACTGAAGGCCCCCGGCCACATCCCATGTGGAAAACTGCCCATGCTCCCTTTCCTCAAGGTCAGTAGATGGAGAAGGAAAAATGAAGAAAGGCTTCGCATTTCTGGAGGTTTTTTTAGTGTATTTATTTTATTTTGAGAAAGACAGAGACAGCACAAGTGCAGGAGGGGCAGAAAGAGGGGAAGGGAGAGAGTCCCAAGAAGGCTTCCCACTCTCAGTGCAGAACCCAATGTGGGCTTGCACCCATGAAGCTATGAGATCATGATCTGAGCCGAAACCAAGAGCCGATGTTCAACTGACTGAGCCACCCAGGTGCCCCAAGAAAGCCTTCTCATTTCTATGTCTGGATTCTGGAGGATTCCTTTGATTTTCTCTGCATTCATTCATTCATTCATTCACCAACTACTCACTGAGCTCTTCTTATGTAACAGACACTCAACTAAGAGGCTACTGAGGTAAATAAGGTGTAGACGCTATTCCTCAGAAGCTCATAGGCTAACAGTGTAGAGGAGCAAACAGCAGTGATTATTCAGGAAAGTTCAAGGTTCCAACAACATATACATTGGGGAATAGCTGAATACATTGTGACGCACTTCTACTACCGACTACTATGCAGCAATTAGAAAGAATGAGGAAGTCTGCATGGTTTAATATGCTTAAATATCTAAGACATGCTGAATGGGAAAAAGATACATTGAGTATGATAACAGGTGTGTGAGAGACGTATTAACCATTGTCACTTAAATGATTCATTTGGAAGATGACTAGAGGAAACAACTGTGATTTTCTTATTTTGTTGGTAGGAAGAGGGGTGGTTTTAAAACTCCAGAATTTCTTAACCATATCTACCTTTTCTAAGCTCATAAATGTATTCCACTTATATATTAGCAGTTCAATTGCTCAATGTAACATTAGATGAACCTATAGGCTACCGACCTAAAAGGAAAGAGTTTCGGGAGGAAGGGAAGCTTTTCTGTAGGGGAGCACATCTGAACAGGGCTTTGATGAATTAATAGAAGTTTATGGAATGGTGATCCTAAACAACACATTCACAGATAGGAGCAAACTGCAAGAGCTGCACCTGAAAAAGGCAGGTACCACTAGATCCTGCAGGCCCGGGGATGGTCCCATGGAAGGGAGTGCTCACGGTCTTTGAATAGGAGCTAAATCCATCTCAACTTTCGGAAGTCAGCCTTGGGTCCCTGAACAGCCACTGAGATCTGGCCGGTTCCAGCTTTGGCACAGAGAAGGTAAACTGAGTCTGAATACTTCAGGAGGGACTTACATAGAGCTCATTCTGTGTGAAAGTCCTTGTTGAAAGTGTTCCCCATAGGTCGCATTGACCCCTCACCACAGCCCCATGAATGAGTGCACTGACATTACCCCCATTTAGCAGATAAGGCAACTAAGGAGTGGACAGCACATGAAAACCATCCCTGAGGGAGCTCAATTCTTTCCTGAGACTTTTGACACTGACAGGCATGAATTCTAAGAAATGTGACAAGACCATTCAAGATGCTAAAAAAAAATGCGTATTCTGATGGCAACTATTATATAAATGCATAAAAGAAATGCCAACAGAAAAGATGCCAGTGTGATGGGATAGTGGGCCGTGGGTAGCTTTGTCATCCTCCTTTCCATTGGTTAACTTCATGCTGTGGTCATGTTCCTCTTACAATAAAAACTGTGCTTCTATAAATAATGAAAAGACATTTACCTCAATGCTCCAGAGTCGCCAATAAACAATGACGGGATGGCACAGGCAGAAATGGGAGAGGCGTCTGTGCCGACTAGAAGAGGGAGCAGAGGACATTGAGCTCATTTCTATGCGGGGGAACCTGAACTCAAGATCCTCAGACCAGGACCTCAGTCTCCCGTGTGCCCAGTTAGGGGCTAGGACCGTGTTCTCTCCAACAAGAGAACATCTCCATGAGATGTTTTTAAAAAGTAACTGGAGAAGCAGGAAGCCAGATGAAATGGAATCACAGTGTAAGAATTTTTGCCCTATTGTTCTTTCAGTCTTTCTGGTTAAAAAGAGAAAGTCTCATTTTGGTGACAGTGTATTTTTAACACCTCTCTATCCCTCACTGGTTGTCTTTCCTTCTCCCTGCCTCTCTGCACTGTTCTCTCTCCTTCCTTCTTTCCTTCCTCATTTCTTCTCTTTTTATAACTTGAGAGAGAGAGAGAGAGAGAGAGAGAGAGAGAGAGAGAGAGAGAGAGAGAGGGAGGGAGGGAGGGAGGGAGGGAGGGAGAGAGAATTCCTGGCCTCAGAACACTAACTGGCAACAGTACCTGGTTATAATTAGTCAGTCTTATTTATTTCATTGCACCTACCTTTACAGTTTCCTCCTATTTATAGCAAGTAATCACATAGTTTCCTTTTTAAAGTAAATGTGGTATCTCAGTGTGGTTTTGATTTGAATTTCCCTGATGATGAGTGACGCTGAGCATCGTTTCAAAAATGTGCCTGTTGTCCATCTGGATGTCCTCTTTGGAGAAGTGTCTATTCATGTCTTCTGCCCATTTCTTCACTGGATCATTCATTTTTCGTGTATGGAGTTTACCGGTCAGAGTCACTAAAATGAACAAATCAGAAGACTATAGATGCTGGCGAGGGTGTGGGGAGATGGGCACCCTCCTACACTGTTGGTGGGAATGTAAACTGGTGCAGCCACTCTGGAAAACAGTGTGGAGACTCCTCAAAAAACTATCGATAGAACTCC
>NC_043714.1:69315329-69455625 GCF_006229205.1 Suricata suricatta | reverse complement strand
AGGAAGAATGAAATATGGTCATTTGTAGCAAAGTGGATGGAACTCAAGGGTGTCATGCTAAGCAAAATAAGTCAGGCAGAGAAGGATAGATACCATATGTTTGCACTCATAGGTCTAACAGGAGAGACCTGGCAGGGGACCATAAGGAGAGGAAGGGGGAAAGAGAGTGGGGAAGAGTGAGGGACACAGATCAAGGGAGACTACTAAATACTGAAAACGAACCATGGACTGAAGGGGGAGGAGGGAGGGAGGGAGGGGGTGATGGTCATGGTGGGGGGGGCACTTGTGGGGAGAAGCACTGGGTGTTATATGGAAAACAATTTGACAATAAACTATTATTTAAAAATAAAGAAAATATCTTAAAAAATAATAAAAAATAAAGTAAATGTGAAGGTATCTTTTATGTTAAACCATGAAGCTCAAGAAAAATAGGAGTTGATGGTACAAGACATCACCCGGAAAGCTTGAGAATCCCACACTGTCTGATGTCTCTGGTCCCAGCCAGTCTTGGAATTCTGGGGGTGTGGGAGGACCAAGGACCTTGGTCCCTCATCAGTCACTCATCAGTGTTTGAATCTGCACAGCGACATACAGGACACCTGCTTCCTCTGCTCGGCCATGGCTTTCCCTTCAGCAGTGAAGTTTCCAGGAACACCTTTAGCCACTGATCTCCTGTTAGGTTTTCAGTGAAGGAGAGGCACATGTGTCCAGTGCGATAATTGTAACACTTAAATTGTGGGGTCAATATATTATCCTGAGGGTGTAGAACCGGGATGCAAGGATGATGGCCAGACATTTCTATTCTTACAGGGTCAGTAAAGGAAAAAAGTAAAAGGAAGTGAACAGTTATTGAGTACTTACTGTGTACACTGAACCATTAGCAACCTGATCCTGCTATGAAATTGAGGCTCAGGGAGGTTAAGTCATCGGCCCAGGGATACACAGCTATTTTTTAAAATATAACACAATTTATTTTTTAACATATACAATTATTTTCCATCATTTACAATACAGTAGTTACAATGACACTCTAAACAGAAAAGCAAAGTAAAAAATCAAAACACCAACTTCTGTTTCATGTAATTAGACTTATACAGAGATTAGAAGGTTAAGTAACAACTAGTTAATCACCTAATTTCACAGCTATCTGAAGTGGCAGTCGTTATATAGCAGCTTATCTATGATACATTCAAGATAAATGATACAATGTATTACTTGCTCATAAGCTACAACACAGCCTGCTTAATGCCTTTCCTTAAATTGGATACACAGCTATTAAGATTGGAATCAGGATCCGAGAACAACTCTGAATCCAAAGCAATTGCTGTTTCCCTGAAGCAACTCTTGTGTTACTGGATGAGGACCCCAGTACAGTCTCCATCGATGGGTGAGAAAAGGATTCACTTTTTATTTACTAGTTTTTACTCTGCTTCCCATCTGGCTGAAACCCATCAACTCTACATGTGTTTCCTTCCCCCTCCCCCCTTTTCCAAGCCTTTACAGTTCTGTCTGGAATTCCCTCCCTACTCCCTTTGCACTTGCTCTGCTTTGCAAACCAAAGCCATTGTCACCTCCTCCCGGGAGCCATTGGGCATGATTTCAGATCATATTATTTTTTTTTCTACTTTTGAGAGTTCCAGTATGGGACTAGAGACTCATCTTGTGACTAGCGAGGTGGCATCATATCTGATATGGAGGGATCAGCCCTGCTTGGCCACGTGTAGCCTCATGAGTTTGAGCAAAGCCATTTAACCTTACTAAGCCTCAGGTCACCTGTCTGTGGAAAGGGCTCACTCAGCATTAAGTGAGACATCATGGCACCTATCAGGTTTGAACGGACATGTTAATCACATGGCTCTTCTTTCTCCCATCTAGTATCTTCCCATCCTGATACATTTTATCCAGTATTGCTGAGTTCCTCGTACAACAGGGATTTATCTTATAATTCCTCAAAAACATTCAGACTCTGCCACTGTTTCGTTGTGTAAAATATTATGGTAGAACCAAGGTGGCATCCGAGGGTCTCTGCCGAAGAGTTGTTTGTTCAGGACAAGTTCCTATTCTCTCTGAGATTTATGTTCTTATCTACGAAACTGGAAAAGTCTACTCCACAAGTTTTGGGTAAACAAATGCTTATACATCAATATAAATACTGTTGCTCCCCCCACCCCACCCAAATACAATATCAGATGTTAGGAAAAGCTCAGGAAATTCCATTACAGAAATTGATTCAATTATTCATTCATTCAGTAAGTGTACCTTTTGTGCCTACTATGTGCATGGCGCTGTCCTAGGTGCTGGAGAGCCAGCAGTAAATGAATAGCCATGGAATTTACATTTTTAGCATTTTTATTTTTTATTTTTTAATGTTTTATTTATTTTTGAGACAGAGAGAGACAGAGCATGAGCAGGGAGGGTCAGAGAGAGAGGGAGACACAGAATCAGAAGCAGGCTCCAGGCTCTGAGCTGTCAGCCCAATGCCGGGCTCAAACCCACAAACGTGAGATCGTGACCTGAGCCGAAGTCAGAGGCTTAACCAACTGAGCCACCCAGGTGCCCCTACATTTTTAGCGTTTTTATCAGCTATGAATATAGACCATTTTTAAACTAGGTGCTCTGCTGTTGAAGGTGGTGTAATAATAGAGGTTAAATTTACAGCTCTGGAATGGAAGAGGTCTTGGTTCAAATACCAGCTCTTCCGCTTTCCAGCTGTGTGGACTTGGGTAGGTCCCTTAGCATCTCTAAGCATAAACAGGGCTAGTTTTATGATGTTGTTTGGTGGTCAGATGAGACCAGGGATTCAGGTCTCCAGCACATCACAGGGAAATGCCATGGATGTCAGCACACTTCCCTGTTCCTACAAGGGTGGGAATGTCTTCTAGTCATCCCTTCCCATAATTCCTTAAACAGTGACCAACACATAAATTCGATTCGATATTGGTTTTTTTCGATAAATGCCTGTTGGTTGAATACTAAAAAGCTACTGGGCAGAAGCGAGCAAATGCATTACCCAACCACTTCTCAGGTCAGCACCTCTTGACTTACCCACATAGGAGGAAGCACCAATCTACATGGCTCAAAGAGACATTTCTTTCCCACTAATGCATGGGGGAAACATGAGCTGAGCTTACTTCCTGCTTCAGAAGGAATTTAATGTTGTTAAGTGGTTGTGCAGAGAAGACTGAGTTCCTATGCAAATTAAAATATCCTTGATCTATCCAGATGCCCTTGACTGTGTAATACTTGATACAGTCTTGAGTAAGTTAAATTCCCTCTTCAATGTTCACTCCTGTGGAAAATGGGAGTAAGCCTTTGCCTTCTACCACTCAGTACTTTTCGAAGGCCTAAGGGAGGCAATGGATAACAACAAAATGATTATTTAAAACCATATCATTGCCTAATGTCTTTATGAAGTAGGAAGAATTTTACCCTGTACTTAGAAGCAAATAAGCACCATCATGCGGGCTTTGGCAGTTTTCCAGCCATGTGACCTGGGGCAACGTATTTAACATCTATTTCCTCACCCCTGGAATGTTTATCATAATTATGGTTATTTCATAAGGTTGTCATGAGGACCAAGGGAGCTGCTACATGTGAAATGCCTAATCTAGTATCTGGCACATAGTAGACTCTCACTAACTAATTTATTTATTCAAAAAACATTTATTGAGGGCCTACAATGTGCCTGGGGCAAGGTGAGATGCTTGGTGCATCCAGGCAGACAAGAGTCTCTCTCTTCCTGGGGAGGTGGTGCCAAGACACTGTTAGTGGCCAGGAGCCCATGGGCTTCTTGTGATAGCCCAGGAATCAAGGTAGGTATTGGTTGCCTTTTTGGAGGAAAGTATGCCTTATTTTCTGGGTTAAATACAGAAGGGAGGTGAATGTGAGAGAGGTGGGAGGGGCTGCTGAGTCCCTTCTCTCAATCTGTGTGTCAGCACTTACTGGCATGAGCTGTTGGTGGTAAAGACAGATTTCCTGCCCCATCTGGAAATGGCGCATTAGACTCAAGCTGCAAAATATCCCTTAGACCTAGAACATTTCCAGGGGGATAAACTAAGTGACAGAGCCAGGATTTAAATAACTGGTCTGAGGCCATGATTTAAAGGGAAATGGGAGATGTGAAAGCTGCCATACTTAATTACCCACTTTGTGTCAAAGATTGTTCTTTATGTTGTCACACCAGACCTTTGAATATTCACAGCAACTCAGGTATTATTTCCTTGACATGGAAACCGAGACTCAGAGTGTTTAAGTAGCCAAGATCATTTGTCAATTACAATGTAGAGCTAAAGATTCAAATTCAGGAATTGCCTTTTGATCTTTCATGAAGAGTTTTTCTTTTTTTTTATAATAGTTTATTGTCAAATTGGTTTCCATATAACACCCAGTGCTTCTCCCCACAATTGCCCCTCACCATGACCATCCTCCCCTCTCTCCCTCCCCCTCCCCTTTCAGACCATGGTTCGTCTTCAGTATTCAGTAGTCTCTCTTGATCTGTGTCCCTCACTCTTCCCTGCTCTCTTTCCCCCTTCCTCTCCCCATGGTCCCCTGCCAGGTCTCTCCTGTTAGACCTATGAATGCAAACATATGATAGATACGTAGAGTTTTTCTACCATCAATTTATCATTGGCCATCTGTAGGGCCTAGTTCAGTCACTCAAGACTGTCCCAAATATCACATTTCCCTTGAATCATTGCAAGGGTCACCCGTAGCATGGCCCTTTACCGCATGGGCTGTGGTCTTCCGGCTTTCACTGCCTGCCAGTTTCAGTGTTAGTACCCACTCTCTTTTCTCCAGGACTAACATTCTCCCTCCGGCCTCTTCCTCTCTCAAATTACTTTGAGTTTCATTTTGTCATACCCTTCATCATCAGCTTCCTCAACCAGGGGCTTTCATGAAATGTGCTTTAATTCTCCAAGCAGTAACCATAGAGGTACTTACAGAGGTTAAATTCCCTCAATCTCTCTCACGGCTTTTATTTATTCATGGGTTAGAACGCTGTTGATTATATCTTGTTGGATTTAGCAACTTGCCAAGAGCAGGGTGTGTTTGCAGGAGCTCTTCGCCCATGGGATCAAGCCAGGTCCGAGGGAGGACGGGAGTAGGGCAGAGGGCAGTGGCAGTTTTTCCAGCATTCCCAAAATTTCCCCCCATTTCAGGGTTGGACTGAGTTATGGAGGAATGACTGATCCTCCAAATAAAATGATTTAAGGCCCAGGGCTTTCTTTATAATGGGTCAATCCCCTAATAACTAAGGTTCTGCCAGGCCTTTCCATCAATCAATTAATTTGTCATTGGGTAAGCTCATCAGCCTGGCACATAAAGCATTTCATGAGTCCCCACCATATTCTCCTCCAGAGGCTTTTCTTGCCTTGCCCCATTGCTGCATCCTTGGTTCTTTATTCAGCATCCATTTATTATGACTTTTCCTCTTCCTTCCCCATTCATGCAGTAGAAGCTTCCAGATTAGGATCTGTGATCCCATGGAAACAGCTGATTGGGCTAGCAGCCCAAGCTGGCCAATGGATTCTCCCCCGGATAATTCAGTCTTAGGTCCATGAGGTGCTGTCATTCTCTTTCTGGGAGCTTGGAATGTGACATATATTTGGGAAGCTTCTGATGATTATGTTGCCTGAAGAATCTGGGGGGGAGAGAGAATGTGGGGAAGGAGAGAGATAAGAAGAAGAAGAGGGAGGGGGAGGGAGAGGAGGAAGAAAAGGAAGAGGAAGAGGAGGAAGAGGAAGAGGAGGAGGACATTGCACAAAATGGGGCAGAGAGGAGAGAGGGAGCATTTGAGTTTGGCTCTTGTAATGCCTTAGACTCAGCTCCACAATCCAAGGAGACACCCTAGTTTTTGTTGGGTTTTCTTTTTTTCTGTTTTGTTTTAACAATAAATCCCCTTTATTTCTTAGGTGGCTTTAAATCTGGCTTCTGCTCTTTGCACTGAAGAAACCCTAACCATTAAACAGCAAATCCAAACCATACCACCAAGCTTTCAATTCCACAGTCCTTCATCTCTGTGCATCTCCAGGGCTGTGTTCATGCTGCCCGCCCTGGCCTGCCCACCCTGCCCCCCAAGGTACTCCCAGCCCAGGCCCCTTCCTGTTCTGTGAAGCCCTTGCCTGCTGTCCTGCATGGGGCATGAGTGGTGGTACTGAGTGCTGGTTAAGTGCACAAAGCTGGGTCCAGACTGGCCCCGAGTAGGAACCTGGCCTCTGCTCTAAGGGTAGAATCTGGAGCCAGTGTCATAAATAAGGTGAATGTTTGTGAGTTTCCTCAGCTGCAGACAAAGGTGCAAACTACTAGTTCCGATCTTGTAAATTTCAGGATGAGGCTCAACTGAGATCCCGTGTGCTTGGCCCTGAGCACACAGTAAGTACCCGGTGGGTGCCAGCTGGACTGCCACCGCCACCGTCATTGTCAGCCACTCCCCACAGTGCCCTATGACTCTGTGAACTCTGTAAGGTTACTGTGAGTGTATCCATTTTTCATTGCCATCTAACTAATTACCACCAACTTAATGGCTTCAGTGAGAACTGTTTACTAGCTGGCAGTTCTCTAGGATGGGAGCCCAGGTGTGATGCAGCTGGGCTCTCTGCTCAGGGCATCGCGAGGCTGATGTCAGGTGGTGGCCAGCTGATTCTCACCTGGACCCTCTTCAAAGCCCATTCAGGTGGTTGGCAGAACTCAGCTCCTGTGGTTGCAGGATGGAGGTCTCTGTCTCCTCACTGGCTGGCAGCCAAAGAGCATTCTCAGCACTCTGGGGCCACCCACATTCCTGGCCACATGGCCCCCTTCCTTCTCTGAGCCAGCAGTGGAGAGTCTCACTTGTTCTGAACCCTTCTCCTGCTCCAAAGCTCTGACTACCTCTGGCTGCTTGTCTCAGATTTAAAGGGCTCATGTGGTTAGGTCTGGCCCATCCAATCACTTCCCTTTCTTAAAGTCAGCTGTGCCATATAAAATAGCCTAATCACAAAGATGGAAGCCATCATATCCAGTCCCAAGAATTATGCTGGGGTCGGGGAATCCTGGGGGTCACCTCAGACTCTGCCTGCCATCACGGCCTCTAAAGGATAGCACAAGGGGCGCCTGGGGGGCTCAGTCAGTTAAGCATCCCACTCTTGATTTCAGCTCGGATCATGATCTCATGGTTCCTGAGATCAAGCCCCGAGTTGCTCAGAGCCTGCCTGGAATTCTCCCTCTCCCTCTCTCTCTCTCCCTGCCCTACTTGTGCGCTCTCTCGCTCGCTCTCGCTCTTTCTCTCTCTCTCTCGCTCTCGCTCTCTCGCTCTCGCTCTCTCGCTCTCGCTCTCGCTCTCGCTCTCTCTCTCTCTCAAAATAAATAAATAAACTTTAAAAAAAGGAAAAAATGACACAGATTAGCCTGTCACTTGTTACTTGGCACATCACAAATGCTCACTGAGTGGTGGCCATGGTTATTTTGTCGTTTTCATTGTTCACATTAATCTCAGCCTTGTTCTCAGTCAGGCCTCTGTGTTCTCAGGGTCAACACTGCCTTTACTTTATTTTTAACTCACAAGAAAAGACACTAAAATTCCTACAAGCTTCAAAGATTTGTTGGTTGTTTTGTGCGTTTGGATTGAATCACCCAATGGAGGTCAAGGTTAAGCCAGAACCATTTAGGAAACAATTGTCTCTCTGGAAAGGATTTTCAGGGTGTTTACTCCCGGGTAGAATCAAATATTTTCTAAATGAAAACTGTTTCCCCTTTGCAATTGTGCTTCTGTACCTGGGCTCAGAAAACTGTTGCCAGGACTGATGAGTTAAGTAGAGCCCAGTGGGTAACCCCACACTCTTTCTAGTTTTGCCCAGTCCCACTGTCCCATTAGCATAGGTGGCAGCACCAAGGAGAACTGAGCATTTCTATGGATTCATCTAGAGACGAATCCCATTTGTCCAGCATGGGCCCATTCACACGGAGTGCATGCCAAGTGGGGTGGACTGACAATGACACTTAAACCCACCTATACATCGGATGATTTCAGACAAGGCTGAGTGCCATCAAGTAGTGAACAGCAAGATGGCATTGCAAATGGCTTAGGGAGGTGCTAGCTCATTTTATTTGGGGAGGCGTCTCCAAGGAATGACATTTTGGCTATGATCCAAATAAGGTGAAGAAGCAGCCCCATCAAGGGGCGTAGCCCATTCCAGACCCAGTGTCCAGCAAATGTCTGGAACCTGGAGTTTGTACAGTGTGTCCAAGAATGACTGGCACAGAGTGAGTCAAGGAAGTGGATGACTGGGGAGGTGAGTAGAATCTCTTAGGCTTCCTGTGTTCCAAATCAGGTGGCCTGATGTGTCAAGTGTGGGAATGGGCAGCCTAGCTTTGGGTCTGCTACTGGTCATCTGTCTGACCATAAGCAGGTCACATAATTGACCGGAGCCTCAGTTTCCCAATGTGGAAGGTGAAGATGAATAGCCACCTCAGGTGTTTGCTATGACAACCAAATAAGATGACATACACGTATGTCCCATCACAGTACCCATGATGGGTGGTGTGCTCTGTAAGTGTTTTTGCTGTTTCTAGAGCTCCTAGGTCAGATCTTCTGTCCCCCTAGCCACTGTCCCCACCCACCCTCAGAAGGCAGCCCCACCTTGAGGTTGGCTTTCAAGAACTCGGTTCAGGCTTTCTCCTGCCCTTATAGAGTTAATTTTCCAAACCTGGAATGGGAGAACAAGCTGGCCTTCCACCCGCCAAGGAAAACTCTTTTCACAGAGATGGGGCAGTTGTGCACAGTTCTGACTTGGTTGCCTCCAAGTTGCGTGGTCTTGGGAAAATCATGACCCTTCTGAGTCTCAGTGTCCTTTTTTTTTTTTTTTTTTTTTTTACAAAAGAGTGATATTAACATCCACCGTAGGAAGGTGAAGACCTAGAAGGAAGAAAGACCAAGGGAGACCTGAATGTAAGACACCATAGGAATCACAAGGACCTGTGCAAACGCAAAGAGTCGTTTGTATTATTTCATATCTGCAAGTATGAAGTCATCCCTGCACACGTCTGTGATCAACAGTCAGCTGTGGACACGTGGGAGAAAACTAAAGACAACCATAGTGATTTTTAGGGCGACCACATGTCCTGATGTGTCGGGTTCTGTTCTAGTTTACTGCTGCTGTCCCAGCACGATTATAAATAGCTCTACCTTTCACTATCAAACGTGGTCTGGTTGGGACAATAAATTATTTG
This sequence comes from Suricata suricatta, assembly GCF_006229205.1. Lineage (NCBI taxonomy): Eukaryota > Metazoa > Chordata > Mammalia > Carnivora > Herpestidae > Suricata > Suricata suricatta. The sequence goes on along the minus strand of NC_043714.1, from coordinate 69,446,421 downwards.
GTTATGCCGTTTATTCACTTCATCACTTTCCCCATGGGTCAAATTAGACCTTTTCCTTTATTGCTTCGGCTGAAATACCAAAAAATGCAAGGTTCTGATGATTTATGAGAAATGTCGGAGGTCCTTGAGGTTCTTTTAAATTACTAAAAGAATTATTAAAGGAATTTCTGCCTTTTTCTCTGCTTTTACAATCTAGTTAGCATAAGATACACTTCCCCAGTATGTGCATAAGAATCTAATTTATGTTATACATCTATATTAAGCATCTATAAACTATTAATCAAGGCAGACATTTTTGTGTGTGTCCGCTGGCTGAAACAGAGGGAGAGGATGGGCGTTTGTAGATTGGCATCTCTCTGAAACAGTGAAGACGAGAGATGTATTCATGCGCAAGATGGACGGTGGAAAGCAGAAGTGCCATCCCTCCCACTGGCACCAGAAATCTAAGGGGGAAACCAGGCTTCCATTGATGCTCTTAGAGTGGGCTGTCCAGGTGATTTATTAGCTCTGAATTAATGCTAATGTTGAGCCTGCAGCTCGAAGATAACCCAGAATGCACCTTACATGCACCAGGCTCCCTACACGTCCTGGCAAGATATCGAGGTGGGACGGGCAGCTACAGGGTAGACCTAGGATTTAGCATTTTTTCATACCACATCCGAGTTGAAGTTATATTAGGAAATGGACTAGTGGAGTCCAGATTAGAAAGCAAGGAAAGATGAAAACAGGACCGTTGCTTCTGGGAGACTCCAAACCAAGTCATGGAATGTGTTTCCTGGTTGTTATTTGGCTGGAATTGATGTAGAAAGAGGAGTCTTTATGTCTGATGTGGTTTGGCTTCTAATTTTTGAAAAGACCACTCTTACCTCACCTGGTGCCATGAGTGAATGTCCTCTCCCAGGAAAAGGTAGTATTATTTGGGAACCCTTCGAGCTCTGGTACAGGTCACCAGTGAGGTTGGCTTATGGGAGAGGCTTTTATTTCTCTCACAGAACAGGGAACAGGAGGCAGGCAGCTGCTGCTGTTTGCTCAGCAGCTCCATGATGCCAGAGCCATGTTTGAATGGTCATCTTTGCTTTTCCCTCAAGTCAGTTGTCTCATTGTCATAAAGCACTGCATCGACAGGCACTAAGCCCATGCACAAGACAAAAGGAAGACACAGGAGGCCTTTCATAAGGAGAGCTGAAAGCCTTTCTGCCACATCTCATTGACCAGATCTGTCACATGACCACCCAAACCAGAGGGAGGCTGAGAGTGTTAATGTGTAGGCTTTTCTTGCTGAAATTGGGTATCCGTTAGTAATGAAGAGAAGGCAGAGTGAATGCTAGTAGTTGACTAAGAAAGTCTGCCACAGGGGTTAATTTCAGTCATGATTTTGTTACTTGAGTGCTCTATTTTAAAAGTTGGGAATGTAGACCTATGTTGACTAATTGCTGTGTGCCCACTACGTTGGCCAATCAAAGGAAAAGAAATCAAAATAGTAGCCAGTGCCCTAAAGGAATTTAAAATTAAGTTCTTGATTCTTTTTTGGTGTCCTTGTTACCTAGCACAATGCTAGAAGCATAGCAGACCCCAGAGGCGTGTGGCCAGTTTATCCACAGGACAGTTAAAACAAAGTGTGGAGCTATTTGCCACGGAGTCCTGTGGGGTAAATCCTCACCAGGCGAAGTGTGGTACATGGGCCACCATGTGGGAGCTTATCTGTCAGACAGTCTCTCAGGCCTCACCCCAGACATACTGAATCAGAATCTGCTGTTTAACAAAATCTCCCAGTGATTCGTGTGCACATTGAATATTACAAAAACTCTGGAGTTACTGTAATGCTTGAAGTAGCTTGATCATTATTTGGAGAAACAGGAATACGGACTTGGACAAGAACAAGGGTAATCTTTCTCTGGTAGACGGGGGATGAGCATCTGCTCAAGAGTCACTTGCCTGTGATTTAGATCTATGGCTCTCTACTTCCTGGTTGGGTGACCTTCTCCAACCACTTGTGAGGAAAGGATCAAGAAGGTCGTTGTTGTGTCCACAGGGAGGTGGTAAGGGACAGGGCATCCAAAGCATGGAGCACCTTGCTTGCTGTGAGAGCTCAATCAATGCGAATTTCCTTTCTAAGAGCATGCAACACTAGAAGTGTGCTACCATCAGGGCCATCATCGCCAAGGACAGGAGGAAGGAGCTAACGAGCATTATGACTTGGAGCCATCATGCAAAGTACAAGTGTGGCCTGGAACGTGGCAGAGGATTGGGGTGGACATCACAAGTTGGAGGAAAGGCTTAAAGACATCTGTAGAGACTCACCCATCTTCGTGTATTTGTTTCCTGTGGCTGCTATAACACAGTCCCACAGACTGGGTACAAAACTACAGATATTTATTCCCTCATGGTCTAGAGACCAGAAGTCCAAAAACAAGGTGGTGGGCAGGGCCATGCTCTCTCTGGCAGCTCTGGGCAAGAATGTTTCCTTGCTTCTTCCGGTGTTTCCTGGCAATTCTTGGTGTTCTGTGACTTGTAGATACACCGCTGCAATCAGATGGCTGTCTGCTCCCCGCGCGTCTCCACATTGTCTTCTCTCTGTGCATGCCCGCCTCTCTGTCCAGATTCCTCCTTTATAAGGACACCTGTCAGATTGGATTCATGACCTCATTTTGACTTGATTATCTCTGGGAAGACCCTGTTTCCAAATAAGGTCACATTCTGAGGTAGTGGGGGTTAGGAGCTCAACATACCTTTTGTGTAGGTGGGTGGGAGGGGACAAAATTCCACCCATCATACTAAGCAAGCGTTCTTGGTGCAATGTGGGCGTGATTCTGGAGGGATGGGGTGGTTGATATGGAGAACAACCTAATGTATATATGGCCCCAGGAAAACGTTAAAAAAAAAAAAGCAAAAAAGGTTGGGAGCAATGAGTGAGAGATAGTGCTTTCTTCCCCCAAACTAGTGTGGGGCATGGCTTTTAAGAAATGTGTCTTCCCTTTGCTCCATGGCCTGCGGGTTGGGATACATCCTCACCTCCCTGTTCCCTGTAGAAACCCTCAAAATAATGTCACAGGGACCTTCCCGAGTGAGAAGCAGGGAGACACTGTAAGAGGATTGCTGTGACTTAATATGGTGAGGGTTTGGAGGGTTTTGTTTTTTTCCCCTTCTGCCTGTGCTGGCAGTAGCAGCTGTCTCTTTCTCAGCAGTGACAGGCTGAGAAAATGGAAGACGAATTTCGGCTGGGCGTGGGTGTGATTTCTCTTTTCTCTAGCGGGGGCTTCATCTTGGAAGGCACGGAGCTGTTTTTATCCTGGCCTGGGAAACTGAAGAAGTAACTGTCGGTGTGTAAATGAGGACTTTGCAGCCTCCAGGGGCCCTTCCCGAGGGAGCACCTGGCAGGCTTACAGAGTGCTGATTGAATCCCTCCCCCCTCAAGGAGGCAGCACCAGGGGAGACGCTGGGAGGGATGTTTGGTCCTGTCACCTGTAAACAGGTGAGCTGGATTGAACATGGCCCTGAGGCAGAGGAACAAACATGGTTTTGACAGAGAGCTGGCTTCCCCGAGGGAAAGGGAGTGATCAGACCCCAGTCTGCCCTTCCCAAAGCCAGTGGCAGTTCTGCACTGGAATGTTCTGTGAAAGATGCCAGTCATGTGGGTTTATATGTTTACCAGTGCTCTCCTCAACCCCAATCTTGTAGATGAATCGGGGCACATCCTTAGTCCTAATGCATTCAGCCTGGGGCTGCTCGCTGTCCAGCCATGTTCCACCCTGGGGCGATGCTGTGTTTGCTCCCAGGCTCAGTATATTTAGCCACAAGAACATGCCTCTGGAAGGTCCCAGAATGCCCTGCCCCCACCACCTGCTCTTCTTGAATGCCCTGACTGATCCTGTCCAGTCTCATAATTTATCTAACCACCTATTAGCTCGCGACTTCCAAAGTTCTAGCTCTAGCTAAGCTCTCTTAGGGGTTCTAGCCTGTGTCTGCTCACTAGCTATCACCCCCTGGAAGCCACCTCACAGGCACCTTGAACACAACCTTCCAAATTAAACTCACCAGCTTTCTCCCACACCTGCTTCTGTCCCAAAACTCAGTGAAAGCCAGCTCCTAGCCATGCCATTCTCCAACCCCTATTGTCTTCTCTTCTCTACCCTTACTGAAGTCCCGAAGTCAACTAACTATAAGTCTTCAAAGTATTTGGAGCCAGGCTTTCCAGGCATGAGTGCTGTCCGGTGCTGCTAGCTTGGTCGAGTCTCTCATCTCAACAGTCGTCTCCCCGATAAAGCTGTACTAGCAGCACCGTTCATGTCCTCCTTCACCACACATCCAGAAAGATCTTTAAGAAACACAAATACGATCATGGCTGCACTCCCTCCCCCTACTTAAAATCCTTTGGCAGGAAGGAACAATTTTCCCTGACCCTTTTAGATTCTGTCATTGGGACATGCGAATTAAACTGACAAAAGACAGATTAACAGGAGAAAAGACATATTTTATGCATGTATGTATATGGCAGAAAATATGGCACAAAGTTCAAATTTGGAGCTTATATACTATCTTAAGAGGTGAAAGGGCACTTCTGGAAAGAGGAATTGAATACTGAAAATGAACCGAGGGCTGAAGAAGGAGGGGGACAGGGGCAGGGAGTGATGGTCATGGAGGGGGGGCACTTGTGGGGAAAAGCACTGGGTGTTATATGGAAACCAATTTGACAATAAACTATTAAAAAAAGAGGTTAAAGAACACTTCTGGAAAAAGGAATGACTTTTGGGAAAGATAGATGGACCTCGGGGAAATAGATGGGCATTAGATAGTTTCGTGACTATGTTTGTTGATGTGATTTCTAATTCCAGTAGGGACTTCTGGTTTGCTGTGATAGAATTCAGTCTGCCCCCAGGATCGTAAGCCTCCCTTGAATGGGAGACAGCTGAATTGTTTGGGAAGGATCTGCTTTTAGGCAGATGAGGGCAAGGGTGGAGTTCACATATAACCCCTTTCTGTACCTTTGATTCTCAAATGTCTTTAGCTGAAAATAATTTTTAATGCCACAATGATACATTCTTGAAACCCCTGTTATCTGCAAGACAGACTCTCAGCTCCTTAACATGACATACCAAGCTATTTAGGATTTGGCATCCATCTCCCAGACTTCACCTCCTTGAGCTTTTTTCCTTTCTTCTTTGCCTACCTCTCTTCTTTTCTTTGAAGAGTCAGCTAAGGGGATATCCCTGGAGGGAGCCTTCCAGGGCTGGGGTAGCTAACTCTCTGTGGCTCTACCCCAAGATTACTCTTGTCCTAAATTTTGACCTTCATGAACTGAAAATGGTCCCTTGTCTCAATCTCTACCAGATAACAGTAAAAATAAGGACTACACTTTTTTGAGTGTTCATTATGTTATACACACTTTTCTAAGCATTTCTATGAAGTAATTCATTGAAAACTCGCATCTCTCTGAGATCGGTACTAGATTGGGAGCTCCTTAAAAGAAAGAACTATTTCTTTTACAATCATCTATTCTCCATGCCTAATTCCTTTCCAGATTCATAGTAAGTGCTCAGTAAATATTTTCTTTAATAAATGAGTGAACAGATGGATGGATAGGAGAATTATTTAGTGTAATAGAGTACCCCCCATCCATATGACTCAATGAAATTATTCATTTGTTGCTTCAAGGCCTGAATATTTTGGGTTCTTGAAAAGCCCACTAGTTGAGAAATCATGTGGGCTTCCCTGGTGTAAGTCAAAAAAAGTTTACCCAGAGGCAGAACTGCCCGAATCTTGACTAAGTGTGTGAGGAGCTGATAGGCGCACCCCCTGGCTAATTGCAGGAGCTTTGATTTCGTCACCATGATTTTGCACGAGCAGGGGAGTTTCATCAAATGCAGTTTCTTTGCTGTTGATGGAACCAGACACAATCCCGCTGGGTTTGGTTTTATGGTTTTTAACTTCTGAGTGAACTCAGCCATGCTTCTTATCTCCCTCACTTCTCTGAGTCTGAGCTATGTCCACAGTTCATGAGGCAAGGAAGATATTGCAAGACAAGGGCAACAGGAAGTGAGTTTGTTCTTTTCTTACAGGCAAGTGAGTGAGTGAAAATGGTGGTAGAACCTGTTGTACATGGTGATAAAGTCTTCCCAACCACAGATAGGGGTCTTGGGGAAAAGCGGACCTCCCTTCTAATCTCATGGAGGGCCAAGATTTCCATATCAGTGGTCACGTTCCAAGGGAGAAAATGGACATTTATTGAATGCCTACTGTGTGCCAGACACTGGGTTGGGGACTTTTGGATATTTCATCTCATTTTACACATCGCTCATTTATTCATTGAGTGCCTATGGCCTGCCAGGCACTGTGTACAGAGGTCAGCAGAAACAGAATTTGTTGTGTGTTCTCGGACAAATACCGAATGTCTATAAAATTAGTAAATGCTCTGGGCTTGAGAGGTGAGAAGGCCTGCTTCTCTCAAAAGGGTTGATGCCTTGTAATGAGAGATAAGCATGAAAACATGGAATGAAGTCAGCTAGACTCTATTCGTGGACAAAATGTGTGCTCGGTAGCAGAGATACAGAAAGACCAGGGAGCGGGCAACTGTGATGAGGGTGTGTTTACTGTAACTCAAGATAGACAATGTGGACAAACCACCATATAGAGGAGAAAATACATGAGGAATCAGACATGAACTGCAGCCACCTCCTCAGAATGCTGGCCAAGTGTCAGTGGCCACCGACAGGACCCATGTGCTAGAAATGCCCTTAGCACAGGACCCATTGGCCCTAATCATTGTCCCTTGCAATGGGTTCAGGTTTCCACAAAGCACTGGCCAACTAGGTCCCTGCACGAGCCTGCTCAGGCTGCCTAACGAAATAGCAAGACTGGGCAGCCTAAAAGACAGAAACATATCCTCCCACAGCTCAGGAGGGTGGAAGTCCAAGATCAAGGTGTCGGCACAGCTGGTGTCTCCTGAGGCCTCTCTCCTTGGTGTGGAGACAGCCGTCTTCTCTCTCTCTCTGTCCTCATATGGACTTTCCTCTGTATGAACAAGCCCGTTGGTGCCTCTTTCTGCCCAAATCTCCTTTTTTTAATACAGTCAGATTGGATTAGGAGCCCACCAAGGGTCTCATTTTACCATAATCAGTCTTTAAAGACCCTTTTCCAAAATTCATTCATGTTCTGAGGTCCTGGGAGTTAGGGGTTTAGTATATGAACTTGAGGATATAAATAAGCCCGTAACAACCACTCTGTCCCTAATAGTAAAATTGGGATCCCCATAAAAGGAAAACAGAGGGCAAGAAATAATCACACTCTCTTGGGAAGTCTAAGGAGGACTTCATGGAGGAGGTAGCAGTTAAGCTCAATTTTGAATTTATGATTAGCAGAGAATGGGAGGAGGGGGCCTAGAACAGGGAAAAGAGCACCTATGAAGTCATAGCCCTTTGAAAATATCTTAGAACTGAAAGTCCAGTGTGACCAGAGCCTGGAAAGCTATGAGCATAGCAAGGCAGCATACTTGAGTCCCAGTGGGGAGGAGCTTTGCCTATCCTCAGTTCTGAGTCAACTATGACAGTGTGAACCTTTCTCAGGGGGAGAAACAAGAACCATCATTTGGATATGCTGGCACTGAGATATGCAGCAAGCACTAGATTACCCACTGACTTGTGTGGGTCACCTCTCTCTGAGACCATGGGCAAGGGACAACCTTCTTGAGAGTTTGTCTTCCGATAAATGAAATGAATAACACTTTCCTCTAAGGATGCCATGATGCTTCAGGAGGATAATGGATGCGAAACTCTCAAAATCCTGGTATGAATGTTAGTTACTCTTATTTTTATCACTCAGAGAGTGTTGCCAAAATGTGGGCACGGAATAATATCCTCCTCACCCAGTTCATGTTCATTGATTCGGTCTTGGCGGGATCCACAGTGAAACCTGTTGATTCATGCTTGTCACAGAGTGCAGCTCCGGGAGCTCATTGATACCCGATACCCCCACTGTCTTCCTGGGAGGACCTTGCGCTAGCCTCAAGGCGCCTCGCTTTCTGCTTCTGCAAAATGGCACAATCCTTAATAGCTACAACTCAGGGTTTATTTTTAAGAACACCATGCCTTGTGTGTAAGATAATGGCATTCCGGCTCTGTATTTCTTGGAAGTTATTCCAATTTGGGCCTTGGCCACTTGTCAATTCTTCGGTTTATTTTAGATAAACCACTAAACCATGATTCTCCAGACCTGCCTCCAGGTTCCTGTGCGGATGCGTGTGCACATGTACGCACATGTACGCACGCGTACACACACACACACACACACACACACACACACGCCTCCTTTTCCACCAGGAATGGATGGAAACACCCCATAGTTGGTATTTAATTTTCATATGCATGTTATCACCACTGCAGTCTTCAATCCTTCCATGACTATTTCTAGCACAGACACGCAGACTCCGAGGGGAAGGAGCAGTTCATGATCATCTGTTCTGTGCCCCGTGTGCTGGTTGCACCTCCTGGCTGACAGCACATAAGGGGAAATTCTTTACTTCCAAGGCAGCCATGCTGCCCCAGTACTGCTCTGGTTCTAAATCCCTGGTTCCACGCAGGTCCAGTAGGCCTTCGCCTGGACTCTATAACCTGTGGTATGCTGCTAAATATGTGCTCTCTTCTCTTAAAGAAAAGCCCTGGTTTGCAGCATTTGCTGCCTTCTTTGGTAGATGTATCACCGCCATGGCCAATTTCAAGCTCTCAGTGTAACGAGTGAAATCAGAGTCAGGAAGAGGTAGGTGCTGGCTCTTGGTTCTTGCCAGATGGTGTGAGCAAGTTCCGGGACGTCCCTGCCACCCAGCTGGCGTCTCATGGAGAAGGGTCAGGGCTCTTATAGCATCACTGGTCTTCGGTCTGAAGACTGGGTCCTCACCCACCCTGTCGTCCAGTCCTGGGTTGCACTGATCCTACCTACTCCTGAAGAGTTTCTAGAAGAACTGGAGGTTCTGCACTGCTTCCCCAGCCGCTGTTAGCCCCTCAATCCCAGAAAGTGAGACCAATGATCTTTCTAGATTGAGTGGCTGACTTCCTCTGAAATACATTGAATTCTGGCTAAGACCTCAGTGCCCGCTGCCTTCACAAAGCGACCCAGCACTTGCTACTTTGATATTTGCCTTATACCATCTCGATAAGAAGTGTAAAAATATTTTATAAAGTCTTTTCTTGGGGGAACAATATTCCTCAAGGTTGTCTCTACCAACAGAGTGGAGCTGGGGAAAACTTCCAGATCATTTCCTGGTTTGCAAGCAGGGGACAGACGGGTGGGTCCCTTCTGTCTCAACTTTATCATAAAAGTTGATTAAGACAGCCTCCTCCTTTAAATTGTAAGCCTGGAGAGGACAAGGACCCTACCTGCTCTGTCCATCATCACATTAGTGTCTTGCATAATGCCTGGAACACAGTAGATACTGAATAATGAGACCCGACCTTTCCTTCATGCATTCACTCATTAATTCATTTCTAACTTCTTCTTTCCTTCCTCTCTTCACTCATTCTTCCAGCAACTGAATTTACCATTATGTAGCTGATGCTAGAAACAGCAGATTCTAATGAGCAGAATGGAAAGTTAGGACAAAGGGTTGAGAGCTCAAAAAGTCTCCAAATCAAGGTATTTGGAGTTGACCAGGATCTAGGTATTGGCTGGTTTTTCAGCCACTTAGAAAAAGGATTTTTCTATTCCCTTTGACTCAACTAGCTACAATGAATCTAATTTTAACACTTTTTGGAGCTAGAAGGAATGGCAAAATGAGAAAACATGCCTTGGATTTGGTTGTGGAGGGTATGTTATGTTCTTGCTGATTGAAGCTGGTGCGTCAGACCCCTCTAATGAGACCAATTAGTAGGGAACCAGGTCAGAATCAGGGAGGAACAAGGCAGAATGTTCTTCAGAAGAATTATTCCTCACTTTCAAGGGCATATAGACACTCAGAGTCTCCACTGCCAGAAGGGAGGCCCAACAACTATCAGCCTGAGCCTGGGCTAATCAATCCACAAAATTAAATTTTAAAAAGCAATTAATTCTGTTTATGCTTTTGTGTGACAGAATTTTAACTATGGGCTATCTCCATTATGTGCTACAAGGACGTAAGTGTGAATTTTAGATCAATAAAGTAAATCCCTTTGAAAACAAAATATTATTCTGGACCTTAAGTATGTTATTGGATTTTAATAATTTATTATTTTTTAAATTTACTGAACATTTATTCGATACCTGCTATATGCAAGCCACCGTGTTCAGTACTGAGGAGTCGAAAGTAAATAAAATCCCTGTCTTCTCTAAGTTAGTCATAACCGCATCAGAATCCCCTGGGGTTTCACATAAAATTTCAGATTATCCCGACCACATTCCACACATACTATATCGGAGCCTATAGGAAAGAGGTCCAAACTGTGCATTTTTAAAGTGAGCTCTACCGGCCATCACTAAGGTTTGATGTCACTCATTGTGGAAAACATAATAGTAGTAGCTGGCATTTATGCTTTTTCAGTGACTGTAGTAACTTGAGATGCATGCCCTAGAACCCTTAAACACCTTAATTGTCACTGAATCAGATGAAGCCCCATCTGGCAAAAAGTGCTAACCTCCAATACCACCACCTCTGCAAACTATCCCAACTTAATGACTTCAACGTGTTTTTGTACTTTGCACACAGTTCCATGAGAATACTCCTTAGGAGTACCTGGGTGGCTCAGTGGGTTACGTGTCTGACTCTTGGTTTTTGGTTCAGGGCATGATCTCATGGTTCCTGGGTCTGACCACACATGGGGCTCTACCCTGGCAGTGGAGGCTGCTTGGGATTCTCTCTCTCTCTGTGCCCCTCCCCCGCTAACACATGTGCTCTCTCTCTTTCTCTCAAAAAGAAATAAATAAACTCAAATATTTTTTTAAAAAAGAAAACGCTTCTTACATGGGATTACAGTTATTTCCTTCACTGCCTACCTCCCTGCTGGACAGAAAACTGTGTCTTATTCCTGTCTGAATCTCTAGGCTACCATATTGGTTTTTAGTAGGTCCATAAAAATCATTCCTTCCTTCCTCCCCATCAGCTTCCTTCCTTCTTTCCTTCCTTTCTTTCTTCCTCCCTCCCTCCTTCCTTCCTTTCTCCTTTGTCTGAGAATTTATTCATTATTGTCTATAGTATCTAATTTAATCTATTGAATATGTGAATTTACACATTTGTGAAGGAACAGAATTTACAAAGCACTTTCACACTCAGTGTACCCTTGATACACAGCTTTGGCCAAGTGTTTGTCAACTGCTTCCACTTCTGTTCACCTTCATGATTTTTGACACAACCAAGTTGGCATTGATTTAATAGTTTTCTCTTTAAGGAAACTCAGTGGTTCTTACTCCATAAATTTAATCCTAAGCAATACTGTCTGTGAAGTCATGTATCCAATGTGCTAAATTATGTTCTTTCAAATCCGCTTTAAACATATAACTATATTTACACTACCCAAAAGTTCCCTTTATACCAACCGGGCATACATTCCACATTGTATGAAAGACATGGTCCTAAGCTGGCCATGCACTAGACTGTAGGCCAATCCTGACTGCACTAGACAGTAGGATTCTTGGTTCAGTATTTTAAGATTCCTGCTTGGAGCTCTTAGCTTTCTCCTCCCTCCTGACACCCTCTTTACTGTATCTAGCAAAAGAGACACACCTCCCTACCTCCAGACTATCCTCTTCCCGAATGTTCTCTTCTGCCTAAGCCAAAGCCCACCTACAAAACCTTCTCTTGCTCTAAGCCCACCCTGAGCTCCCCCTTCTCTGGACCTAACTTGACCATTCAACTGACCAAGCAATTATATACTGAGTATCTATTATTTTCCTGCAAATAGTGGGCTTTACCATATACATAGTCACTCAAAGAATATATCCTAAGTCCACTTTTCTAACCATTTTCCCTGGATGGTTTTGAGATCAAGGGACCAATGTGGGAATTTACTAATTTTAAGAATCCTTGTTTGCTTTGTGGATTTGGTAAACAGAGACTCTTTTTGGTGTGTTTTGTGATTAAAGAGGGGAATTCCCTTCATCATAAAATATTCTTGATAGTTTTTAAAAGAATAATGTTTTAGGGGAAAACATCTCATCAACTTAGGGCCCAAAGTACTAATTTCAATCAGCTTCTGCACTCACTTTCTCATGTCTTGAAAATCAGCTTACCTTGGCCATGGTACCTCATGGTACCTCTTCTTCCAATTTTGGAAGTTATTCCCAACTGTTTTTGGACAGTTATTCCCAACTGTCCCCAAGCTTAGGATCTCACGGTCAGGCAGTGAGTTTGGTCTGGGGTGGGCTGCTTATGAAAACAGACTCAGAGTCTGCATGTCTTTCTGTTTTTCTTTGTGCTTGGAATTGCAGGAGGCAGATTTGGAGAAGGCATGCAGGTGTGAGGCTGTCTCTCTCAGCCAATAAAGGAACTCACTTAATGGATCTTAGGAAAGTAATATCTGAAGGGAAAAAAATAGAACAAAACGGACTGTGGTGTAATGGAAAGAGAACCAGAAAACCGAAGAAAATATGAGCAGGTTTTAGGATTCAGGCCAGCTTCATGGCCATCTTCCTGGGGGACGTCAGGAAAGGAGCTGGACCTCTCTGGAACTCATCCTTCTCTTCTGTGAAATGGAAAAATAGGTCAGATTAGCCAGGGGTATTCTTACAATTCTTTCACAGCAAAATCTTTTCTTTTTAATGAAATCTTGTGTTGAACCACAATATTCACAGCAGATGAAAACTGAGATGCTCTGGTTAAAGAGGCTATGGGGTAGGGCAGGAGGGGTGGTGCCTTTCTCTTTCTTGAGGGAGTCTAAGAACTACAATGAGAACATCAGATTTACATTTTCAAAGCTCACCATGACGGTTTTATGAAAAATGGATTCAAAGGGCCACGACTGAGGCTCAGAGACCGCTTAGAGAGCTAGGTGATATGTGCGTGTGATGAGAGAGGAACAGGAAGCTGTGGGCCCTGGGGTAAACAGCGCTATGGGAGAGACACAGAGAGGAGATAAGGGGAGGTAAACCCCGGGTCCAGTAGTGCAGATGGCTGTCCCCAGCCTTGTCAGGTCCCCCATGTGGTCAGTGGGCTGGAGGAAGAACAGAGAACTGATCCTGCATGACAAACAAGCTCTATGAAACCAACCTTGACCTTGGGACCTGCTCATCAGAAGTGACCTGAGACCATGGCACCACCTGGGAGCTATCAGGCCTCACCCTTGATCTTTTGGGTTAAACTCTGCATTTAGTAAGGCCCCCATGCAATGCCCATGCACCTTGGAGTTTCAGAGAAACGTTAGCAGAAAAATGCCTTCAAAACAGATGATGAACCTGTGCTAGATTCCAAGCGAATTTGCTGGTATTGACCTTGGGCAAAGCACTTTCCTTTTCTGCATTTTCTCATCCACACCATGGAGACCATACTGTTCACCTTTCAGACTCTTTTTGGGACAGAGATGCTGTACGTAGAGTTTAACCCTGAGTTCACTATTGAAACAAAATCTGATGGTCAAGAAAATAAAGGAAAACAGTATACACACACACACACACACACACACACACACACACACACACCATTCCTCTGTGGACAAGGAAACAGGAAAGAAGTGAGGATGAGGAAGAGGTGCTAGGCTGCAACTGTGGTTCTGGTGTGAATTTTTGGTTTTCTGTCTTCTCCCTATCATATTTTCTGAGGGGGAGGGGAAAGGCTTTCTGTCTAAATTAAGTATTTTTAGGGAAATTGTCACCATTTCGTAGTGCATAGAAAGAACATGGATTTTAAATTGAAACCATCCAGATTTTGCCCTCCCTCTGCCCTTCCTAACCTGTGAGATGCTGGCTGGCTGGATTAACTTCAGTTTTTCTTGTCCGTAAAATGAAGATAATAAAACCTTCCAGATGGTTTGTTAAGGATTAAATGAGATACTATACACAAAAAGTCTCTTGATAAACCCCTCGTCTTCCTTCCTCTTCTTCTGTGACTGCTTTTTGTCTGCCATTATTAGAAGAACCTTTGTCATCAAAATGGGGTTAGAATGATGGCATCGGGGCATTCATTCATTCATCAGAACTTTACTGGACGCCCACCATGGCCCAGGTGCTGTCCTCGGTGCTGGAGCTACAGCATGGCCAGATTTGTTCCTTCTTCTATTGTATCCCCCAAGCTGTGGGTTACAGATTCTGGGTACTGTCCTAGGTGCTAGGCATGCAACGTCCTGGGGATTGTTCGTTTTTTATTTCATTCCTCATCCCATAGATTAGAGCAGGGCTGCCTGACCTGAATGGGGCACAGATCTGCTCTCCTTGGATATAGCTGTGGTTATGTTGTGGTCATTTTGATAGGATTCATAAAACCTCCCTCATTTAGGTTTCAAGGATAACGCTCATTTTGCAAGGTCTTTGCATCCTCTATTAAAAATGCACCCACAACCACACACTTGGCTAAGCAAATTAATAACACAAACAAGACCGAAAATATTTAACCTCCTTAGGAGAACAAACTGTTTTTCAAGGAGCCTGGCAGGGCCATTTGCATGCAAACCCATAATGGGCTGCTTTTAAATGATCCTTATCTATTTATTGAAGCAGGTCTGGCTATACCCCTCCTTGGCAGCTCTGTGTTAGCGATTAGTTGGAGCCATCATTGCCCATGAACTGGAAAGCCATCAAAATGCATTTATTGAAAGATGCTCAATAGTTGGGACTTTCAGTGTTTTACATGGGCCTCTGCCCAATTAGCTAAGCCGGTCCACTTGGACCAAGCCTGCTGTTACATCCAGCCACAAAGAAATTATGACTCCATGTACCTTGCACATAGTAGGTGATGTAAGCAGTGTTCAATGAATGAATGAATGAAGTTGTCTGACTTATTTCCTCGGCACCCTGTCTGGACACATTTTAGGACTCTTCTCCAGAAAGGTGCCAGTAAGCATTTAACACCCAGCTCAGAGTAGGGAGGAGAGAAGAGCCCTGATCCACAGTGTTTGCTGATTTCTGGGGTATAAATAATCCCACTGTGGTAAACTTGAAAGTACCAAGGCAACATCACTGAACACAAGGAAGAGATGGGCACCATTACAGGATATTTCTATCATACAGAAAACAAAAGACATTGTCCCCCAAGGGGACAATTAACAACAAAATGTAAAAAAAAATTAGGTAGTGATGAATTTTGAGTTTTTATTACCTTTGTTTTTAATAAAATATATTTCACTGGTTGTTAATAACAGTTGTGTTTAATTATGGCTGAGAATTTAACAGTGGGCCCTCAGGAACCCTGTGAACTGACTCCAGCACACCATTGTTTCCTGCCCACTTAACACATACACGTTGTGGAGCATCACAGCTGTCACTCTTCCCACTGTGTCCTGTCAAGGAGGACGAAGGACTCATAAGAACTTCCTGATGCACAAACAACCAAGTGCCAAGGTGTGTTCTGTCCCCCCACACCAGCACCCTGCTTGCACCTCTTAGTGCACCTTCTCCTATGTGTGTTAAGAGTTATTCGTATACTTGTCCCTTCCCTGGGGTCTGTGCAATCCCAAACTTTGAAACCCAGATATCCACTGAAGTTTCCTGTCTTTTGGGATCTGAGTGGAGTTGCTTCCAACCTTATCACACTGCCAGTGGGAGTCTGCTTCCCTCCCCCCAGTCCCCTCGAGCACCAGGCTGGAGCATGGCTGTGTTTGCCTGTTGCCCTTTGACTGAGAAATCTGCACGATATCGTCCAGTGATCAGCACTTGCTCACAGATGTGTGTGTGGCATCGGACCTGGGACATCAGCCCCTTTCGGCTGACATCCCCCACAATATCGTGTACAAGATAATGCGTGCAGCAAACGTTCCTGAGCTTCCGGGCTATTAGGGCCATTGCAGGACTGTGTTTTGTTATTTCTGGTATTGTTGTTGTCATTACTATTCTACATTCCCATGTGGCTTGGCCCTCTTTTTTCCTTCAAGCTTTCGCTCTTTCCTTTCTCTAGCCTCCACTCCTACAACTGTTTCACAAAATGCAACTCCTTTGCTCCATGGATCATGAGAAAAATTTATTATACAGAGAAATGTGGCTATTTATGCCTTTTTGCATATTCCCAGTCTCATAATGTTTACTGATAATCATGGGCCCTCAGGTCCAAATCTTATGTCAGGTTCCCCAGAACCCACTGTAAGCTACAGAATACAAAAGGATGCTTTCAGCAAAGCCCCATGGAGAAAAGCTCAAGCCTGATCTCACAGGAAGCTCTGAACTATGAATTGCAGCTCAGAACTTCCTGATCTGGGACCCATCAGTCATTGGGCAACCCCCACCCTCATCTGATGGGCACTTCCTGCCCTCTACTCCCACCCACAGAGAAAACAGTTCCAGCAGTCCGTGGCCTACTTCTTCCAAAGAAGAATAGCAGATTTAGCTCCTTGGAGGCAGAAGCCTGAAAAGCAGTAAAAGATCTTTAGTCAGAGAATCATCCGCTATAATTGTTTAGAGCAAAACTGCTCAAGGCTTTGGAATACCTATCTTTCTTTCTTTCTCCACAATTGTCTCTCCAAGGAGAAGAAAGCAAGATAGAGATTTATTTCCCTCTGCTATGGACGGCATGGCTCTTAGAACGTACATTGCTGTTGTTCAGCAGGGAGAGGGGAGTAGGCATGCCCAACCAACAGTCTACATGTGTAAGGTGATACTTGGACACATGATCATATGTTCCAAAGACAGGATATCAGTACCTATTGTTTGCTTTCTGCAACTCCTTTAGGCCAAGGAATGACACCTAAGACAGAGCCAAGGAATGGCAAATAAGAAAGATGCAATAAAGACAGACACACAAGACGCTTGAGCAGGATCCGCTACCCAGTCAAAATGGGCTCCTTTTTTATTCTTACAATAAGGGCAGTTCATGCCACTTGGCTGATGACCAGGAAGGCTCTGTCCTGCACATCTTTCTGGGACTTCATCAAGTCCCTTGTTCCCAGTGTACTAAGAACAGAAGTCTGATGAGGACTGTTCATGCACAAGGTCCCAACAACCTATGAACTGGCAGAAGTCGAAAAGACTAAGATGCCTAGCTTCGGCAGGGATTGGTTGAAGAGGGTCAGCAGGCTTTTCTGCCATCCACTCAGTAACTATTCCTGGAGCATTGACTAAGCCCTAGGCACTGTCCCCAGGTACCTGGGGCACAGCAGTGATCTGGAATGACGTGTTCCGCCTCTCACCTATCTGAGACAGTGTCCTCACCTATAGCAAGGGATAAATCACCCAGCCCAGCAGATTGGCAGACAAGAACACATGAGCTAATGACATGAAAATGCTTTGTTAGCCACACACCCCCATGTGGTGGAGTCATTTTTGCTTTCCCAGGTTGAGTATTCATCAAAAGGAGAACTCATTCAAATAAGAAAAGAGCCTAATTCACTGCTTCACAAATGGTGCCCGTTGTGTGTGTGCATGGAAGGAAGAAACTGGGGGATATGAGAGGTGCCAAGGTGGGCAAATAAGTAGGACATCCCTAATCCCTCCCCATAAAGTCACTACACGTTTTCTGTTGTAATTATTGGGCTTCTGCAGAAGATTTGGTTTTGAAAAAAAGGATTCTGTTTTTAAAATAAGGTCTTTTAATAGGAGACCATGGGAAAGGGAAAGGGGGTAAGAGTTGGGGAGAGGGAGTGAGGCAAATCATGAGAGACTTTTGAATGCTGAAAACAAACTGAGAATTGAGGGAGGGGGAAGGGGGAGTGATGGTCATGGAGGAGGGCACTTGGGAAGAGCACTGGGTGTTATATGGAAACCAACTTGGTAATAAACTATTAATTAAAAAATTTAAAAAATTAGGGGCACCTGAGTGGCTCAGTCAGTTAAGCATCCGTCTTTGGCTCAGGTCACATGATCTCACGATTGTGGGTTCAAGCCCCACATTGGTCTCTGTGCTGACAGCTAGCTCAGAGCCTGGAGCCTGCTTTGGATTCTGTATCTCCCTCTCTCTCTGACCCTCCCCTGCTCATGCTGTCTCTCTCTGTCTCTCAAAATTAAATAAAAAACATTTAAAAAATATAAAAAAAAATTTTAAAAATTTAAGAAAATAAAATAAAGAAGAAAGGAGGAAGATAGGGAGAAAAAGAGAAAGAAATATGTCCTGGTTCATTAAAAATTAACTCCAGTTGGGGGGACAAAATTTGCCCCTGTGTTTTCAGAAGCACATTTATTGCTTAAATTGTGGTCTATGTGTTGGTTTTAGAACTAGTTACGGATCTACAGGAATTATCTAGTTATTAGGAGGTAATTGTAGGTCAGATAAGCAAAGTGACTTGCCCTAGGTCACCAAAGTTTTTGGGGCACAACCAAGACTAGAACTCAAGTCCCTTGACTTCAGTCCGAGGTCTTTCACTGCCCCTCCCTCCATGCCTTGCTTTATAGTGAAGACAAGTATATATGTACAGTGCATTTGCTGAGCACCTCAGTTCTGAGTCATTCTGCATATTTTCCTTCTCTTTGTGTATTTTTTCCTTGTCCTCATTTCAAGGAGAAAACTTAGTGTTCTCATCTAAAGAGAGAGAGAGAGAGAGAGAGAGAGAGAGAGAAATCCCATTTGAAATGCTATACTCATGACACATTTCCCATGCAGCCCCATAACTCGGCCTCAAGGAGCATTGATTACTCAGGACCCATTAGAGCCCCATGAGGTCACAAGGACCTTGATAAATGGATCTGGGGTCTTCACTGCTGTGGCTAGGATGGTTTTCAAACCAGAGCTTGCAATAGCCTACCAAAGCGGTAGCTGGCCTTCAGACCTGCCCACTCAGAAAGCTCTCTCTCTCTCTCCACATCCTCTGAGCATGTGGCCTGTCAGTAAGAGAGGAACAGACCAAGGACAAGCTTTGCCACTCACTCAGGGCTGGAGGGGATGATGTTCGCCTTGCAGGAGCTGAGTGTAACTGGTGTCAGTTTGGGTCTTTGAGCCCCCATTCTATCCGTAGCTACCCTCGGATAATGGAGAAGTGAAAGTTGGCAAGCTGTCTGAGAGATGGGCTCTGGGAACACAGGTTGTTGAGAAACTTAAGCCAGAACCCTTCTTTCCCCTGGGAGGGCCTGGCTAGGGAAGGGTGGGGAAGTCATGGAAAGCTGTAGAAGAATAGTGGCTCCATTAGTCCACTGTGCCACCAGCAGGACTGTCATTCGGGTGCTAAAGATGAGGGAGACATTACTGCTCCAGCAACAGAACAGAGTTTCCAAACGATGCAGTGGCTAGAGATATGGCCGGACCTAAGAAGAAAAACTTGAGGAAAGATAAAGATAAGAGGACTTTACTTAGGTCCGAGAAGCAGTCAGTTCCACAAGCAGTGATAAATGGTTTGTGCTTTCCTAATAATAACTGTGCAAAAAAAGCCTGTATTTCCGTAAGTTCACTTGGAAAAGTCAACAGCATCATTCTTGTGCCCCAAACCCCAGTGAAGTCAGAAGCTGTCTGAATGGGCTGTGGTGGGACCAGAAGGAGAACACCTCCTCCAATCACAGCGCTGGGCAGTCCTTTTGGCTGCCTGCAAGGCTGTGTACGGAGAGGAGCATCCCAGGAGGACTCAGGTGAGGAGAGAGTTACCCCAAGCAGTTTATGCCTCTGAGGAGAAAAGCCAGCATTACAGCCCGGGGTGGGGGTGGGAGGTGAATGGTGACATCAGTGGAGGCAAATCAGAGTGACATGAGGAGAACCTGTCTGCAGGAAGCGCACAGGGTCTGCAGCTGGAGAACTAAAGCCTGTCAAGGTACCGGATGTGGGACTCTACCCAAGAAACGTCCTCTTCTTAAAGTCACTCTGCCTGGACCTACAGAAGGGGGGACCTTTCGCTTCACACAGTGAGACCACCTTGTGTGTAGATCTAGAGATCACTCATTAAGTGAGTTGGAGGTGTCTGAAGGAGAATGAACAGGATGCCAAAAATGCTTGAAGGTCTATCATAGGAGGTCAGGTTTACAGAGCCCGATTCAGAAAGAGAGATTTGGGACCTTCAAAGCCACCATTCGATGCTTGAAGAGCCACTTGTGAAAGAGGGATGGTGTTACTTTCAGGAGGGAGAAACAGGACAATCGGGCAGAATTTATGGGGAGATGGTGTTGATTTTTTTTAGAGAAGAGACTAACAGAAGCCCTTGGGGCTGAAGTCAATGGGACGGGACTTCTGCAGGAATTTTTCAGGAATTTCCAGCATCAGGGAAACTCCTGGAGATGGGAAAGTGAGTACGGGAGGCTCCACTGTGTGTGTGATGAGTAAATGAATGTCAGATGACCAAATGGGCAAATAAGACATCAGTGGGCACTTACCCCATGTGTGGCATTAAAGTGTGTGGTCAAGAAAGTGGGGGTTGATGCCAGGCAAACCTGAGCGGGTTTGAATGCCGGTTCTACCACTTAGTAGCCATGTGGCCTGGGAAATATATGTAACCTTCGTTGAAAGATTCTTTTTTTAAAGTAAGCTCATGACTCTCACACAGGTATAAAATATGTTTTAAGGATTTTTCTTTTTCAGTCATTGACAGAACAAGACAAATGTTATAAAGAGCTCAAAAGGGAATTTGAAAAACATACACATTTATAGATCAGGAATTTTTGAAATGAATGGGCAAGGGAGACAACATTGGTTTTTTTCATAAGACAAGAGAGAAAGAAGTCAATTGAATCTTGACTAGACAGGACAAGATTTGCATTACTTTGCATTGCTATCTGTTATTTACAATTTACAGTTATAAAGTGGCTCAGGGACAGGGAAAGACTAAAGTCAATGAAAACAATGAAGGACTTAAGATAAACTGGAAAGGTGTGGTCTGAAGGAAGCACAGTTTTCCACCAAAGCAGTTTCTTTACACCTTTGACACATCTCTGTTTGCCCATCTTGAAAATGATAATGATTGTATATCAGTAGTTTGCTGTGAGGATTAGACAAAATGATGCATGTCTTACATTTTGACCAGCAACTGACACACAGCAAGACTTCAGTGAAGAGCCCAGCATGCTTGGTGGGTGGATTGATGACACCACAATGTGTCCCACCTGCCACAGGGCAGGTATGTGCAATGTGCTGGGGGGGGGGGCGGGCAGAGCAGGACACCATGGCCTCTGATGTGGGAAGCTGGGCAGCAGTGACTTCCGTCCAGGCTGTTGACAATAACAGCATTCACTGAGTGGTCATATGCTATGCCTTTTAATGGATTGTCTTGTTTAATTTTCACAATGACCCATTAGGTATATATAATATCCCCCATTTCTACATGAAAGTGATGTAGTGAGTAGATATTAAGGTGGACCCCTTGATGCGTTCTGATCTACATGATAGCATAAAAGTATAACACCATCTTGCTAGTCTCTATCTCTATCTCTATCTTTTGCTGGCTTTGAAGAAGCAAGCTGCCATCACAAATCCTTACAAACATAGGACATAAATTCTGCTGCCAACTCAAGATGGCTTGAACTGCCCCAGTCAAGCTTCTGATGAGAACCCAGCTCTGGCCCACACTTTGATTCCAACCTAAAGCAGAAGCCCCATCTAAGCTATGCCCAGACTGTTGAATCACAGATACTGTGAGATGATAAAATGTGTGTCTTTTAAGCTGCTAGATTTATAATAATTTGTTAGAAAATTCGTATACATAGTGAGGCTATAGATATCAAGTACTTGTCTGGTGGGTCCTTACTAGAAAGCATTCGAGATGTGATTCAGAACTCGCTCTTTCTGACTGTGGAGATACAACACTACCATGGCAGGTGTCCACTGCAGGTTTCTTCGTTGACTACAGACCAGCTGGAGACAAGATTCACATCCATACAATCTGACTCCAAAGACCACAGTGTTAGCTAGTGGTTCATTCCTTCCAGAAAGGGATTCTCAACGCTGACTGCACAGTATTATCATGTAAGAGAAGTTTAAAAACACTAAAGACAGGTAAATTAGGAGGTTCACAGGTTGGGAGAAGCCATTGGCATTTGTTGTTGTTGTTGTTGTTTTTAAGATCCTTGGGTGACTTTAATTTGCAACTTCGCAGACCACTGTTCCAAGACAGAGTGATGCCTGGAAAACCCATATCAGCACTACATCTGGGGAGCAGGTCTTTGCTGAAAGAAAATTTTCAGGATGAGGCACATCATAACTGGCATAGCTTTCCATTGACACAAACATGTTTTCTATACCCAGCTCTTCTTGCCTATGGAGGACGAGGCCGCCATTCAGCCTGTGCTTAGCTGGCACCAGCCATTTCCCCCACGTGCTCTGAAAATGCTACTAGACAAGAAAAAGACGAGACACAGGTGTTGTGTGGGTACAGAGAATGAGGAAGAATGTCCTAGAGAGATCAGAGAGTTACTGCTGAATGAGAGAAGCAAGGACCAGTGAATGTGAAACCCCACTGTCCGTCATCCTCAGAGAAGAGGGGGCCTAAGGGAATTAGTTCCAGTGTGTCTGGATGCCTGAATGCCACCAAATGTTCTCCCTCCCTACATAGGTAAATGGTCTTAAGAAATGGCCTGTCTGCTTTCTGCCCTTCACCACTCCTCCATAACTGAACCCCAAGGGTCTGTTCTAAGTCTTACTCTGTCTTGTCTGGACTCCTCCACAATAGCCTAAAGCCCTAAACACACCCTGCTGCACCTTCTAGACTCTGATGCAAATAAGAATCACAAACCTGTTCTAGATTCAGAAGGTGTCTTAGAGAGGGAGGTATAGAATAAACCTGAGCTGAACCTGCTGTGTGCCAGGCACTGGGCTAGAATTTTACATGCTAGAATTTTGCATACAGTCTCTCCTTGATTCTCCCAGCCTACCTCTTCTAGTGGCTGTAAGCAGTTAGACCCATTTTGCAGATGAAGAAATCGAGGTTCACAGTCCACTTGCCCAAGATCTCCCAGGTCATTGGTGGTAAAGACTGGAAATCAGGTTTCTTGACCCTAGTATTCCTTCCCCATCCTTCATTTCCTACATAGAAAAGCATAGCAATGGCTGCCTTATTCTCAGGGCATCCCCAATAAATATTGTACCTCAATTTACAGTATGACACTGGCTCTAGATATTAGGAATAACAGAGCCAAGTTAAACCAAGCTTGACAAAACTCCTAACACCAGTGGCTAGTGAATGATTCGCATTTCCCCCTACGTGATTGGTCTTAGAAAATAGGTGAGAAGGGGGTCTCAACGTCCAGGATGCTGTGTAGTTTGGATATTATTAGCTAGCAGTTGGAAACACATAAGAATTTATTAGAGTGCCCTTGACCATCTTCTATCCTTGCCGAGTAGCACGTGCCATATCCACTTTAATGGTAATCACTTTCCAATGGAATAATTGGTTTCCTTACAATGCCATAAATATCTTAAGGGCAGACTTGAATCTTGAGTTACCTCTGGACCTTGACACAGGGCTCAGTACAGAGTAATTGCTCAATAAACATGTATTGAATGAAGGACTGAGTGAGTGAATATAAAATCCAGGAGCATCTAAAGATACACGCAGAGCCCAATGAGGGAAGGAAATTGCTCAAACAATCAGCCGTGATGGCCATTGTTTCTGCAGAGCAGCTGGGCAGACAGATGTGTCTCCACCATGCTAATGCCAGCATGAACACGCTTCATAAAAAAATCTCTCATTTTAGAAACTTGAAGCCACTAAGTGTTTCCATCCTAATGAGATTTCCAAAAGGAGAGGTGGGAAAAAAGTCTAGAATAATCGGAGCTGTGTCATGCCGGGGGGAAAAACAGCATGGGACCCAGATCCTACTTTGTGTCTCTGTGTTTGGCTCTCAAAAGAGATAGTGGAGCCATTTGTAAGAAGGTTCTAATGGGGTAAGAAAATCTAAGATGTTTACACCTTTTGGTTTGGGTCTGAGAGGACCATTTTTTACATCTGAATGAGAAAAGTCTCCAGGGCCTGGTGAGAAAAGTAAGTAATACACCAATTACACATTGGCATTTTTCCCACTGTCTTCAGCCTGAAGGCAGTTGAAATGGCTGGAGTCTGATTTGGCCACCATGTAGGTGGAGAAGGTGAATGCCTACTTGGGATAATTTCTGAGCTGCTGGGAAGACTTGCCCCCTTTTCTCCTAAAACCTCTGTCCCTCAGCTGGTGTTCCCTTAGGAAGTACCTTGATCTTCAGGTACAAGACTTTATTCTCCTTTAAAATGTAAATCCCAACTGCCATTTTGCACCTCTTAAACTAGCAAGTCAAACTAATAATCACCATTCCTGGTAATACTGGGTGAAAATAGGGTCCTCATATGTTCCCGGGGAGAGTGTAAAGTCTGTGTAATCTTCTAGAATAGTCTGGCAAAATATATCAAGAATTCATAAGTTTGTTCAAAGTCAAGATATGCTGCAGATTTAGTCTAAAAAATTGGTCCTCAACAAGAAATCTGCATGTACAAAGATATTTACTCTGGCATTATTTATAATAGCACAGAACTGGAAGAAATATAAACCTAAATATCCATCAATAAGACACTAGTTATATATATTTCAGTGTGCTGATGTCATTGAATGCTGCTCTTTCATTAAACATGATTGTTTTGAATATTTTATTGCTAAGTGGAAAAACATTTATGCTTTAATAAGATAAAATGTAGAACACAATGTTGTGACAAAGCAATATGTAAAAATTGTATATGCCAGTGGCCTTGAGCTGGGAAGGGGAGAGGGTAGGGGAAAGAAAAGAATTTATTGATTAGACTTAGAATTAAATATGATGATTTTTTAAAGTTTATTTATTTAGAGAGAGAGAGCACAAGGGAGAGGCAGAGAGAGGAAGAGAGAGGGAGAATTTCAAGCAGGCTCTGCTCTGTCATCACAGAGCCCAGTGTGGGGCTCCATCTCACAAACTGTGAGATCATGACCTGAGCCGAAATCAAGAGTCAGACTCTTAACCGACTGAGTCACCCAGGTGCCCTTAACTATGATATGATTCTTTTATTTCGGTCTCCATTGTCCTCTTTAGAATGTGTTTTGTGAAATGCACAGGATGGAGGGATCTGATGGTAAGCAAGGTAACCAGGAATGGATGAGAGGCTGGAACCCTTTGCACCTGCAGTGAAAAGTGCCTAAGAAAAGGCTTTCAGATGGCAATGGATGGTTGGAAGACTCTCGGAGCTGAAGTGACAGAGAAAGGAAAGGGGTTCCCTAGAGCACATTCTCTGGACTCTAGACTCTGGACTACATGCTCCAAGCCCTCTCAGGGGGTCCTTATGTTCAAGTCAAAGACACATGAGGCAGGCTGGAGAAACAATACTGGCATCTACTGTGAGCCTGGGACGGATATGTCCCTTTCCTTCTGGAAAGAGGGGTAAAGGGAACCATGCGGTCTGTTTGCCATTTCCCCATCACCTTTGCACCTTCCACCCTCATAGACCAAAGACCTTCTCCATGCAGGCCTGGGGAAGGGCAGCTGGGGAGCCTTCAGTGGACCTTCCTATCCCTCTGGTGAGAGAGCAGTGACCGTACACTGCAACACCTATCAGTACAGTTACCCTAGACAGCTGATGTTCTGGCCTCCCTGGAAGAAGGTGCTGTGCCCAATACTGCAGTCACAGCAACATTACCATTGAGCACATTTGGAACCTCCCACATACCAGGGTGCGCATCTGGGGACTGTTGCAGCCTTTATCACCAGTCTGTACTACAGTCCTGCAAGGTGGACATGGGTGTTACCAATGCACAAGTAAGGAAGCTAAGAGGAATTAAATAACTTCACCTGGGTGGCAAAAATTTGAAGAGGAAAGGCCGAAGATTGAAGGCAGTCTCCGACGGTGCATGGTCTCCCCACGATGGCACACTGCCTCTAGTGCTTCGTACATGTAGGTGCTTCAAAAATGTACATATAAGAGCCATGCACCCATTCTGTTTCATGGGAGGGGGAGGTTCTCAGAGTACCAAGCAATTCTCTATCGCTGGCTGGTGTCCTACAATTTATCTCACTTCTGACACCATCTACCTGATGATAGCATCAGATTCCATAGTTTAAGGACTCAGTCCTATAAGACTGGCTTCCTGGCCATATTTTAGACACCAACCAAAACTCCAGGTTGTTCTCTGTGCTAATGGCTATAGATATCAGAGCTTCCAATGAATCCCTTTTTGGGCTCCATTCATTTGCCAGATCAGTCATAGAAACAGAAACATTTGACTAGATTACAGGATTTTTTAAGTATATTATTTTGAGAGAGAACTAGAGAGAGAGCTCTCAGGTGGTGAAGAGAGATGGGGAGAGAGGAAGAGAGGGACTCTGAAACAGGCTCTGCAGCAGTAGTGTGGAGCCCAACAGGGTTTGAACTCAGGAACCATGAGATCATGACCTGAGCCAAAACCAAGAGTTGGATGCATAATGGACTGAGCCACCCAGATGGCCCTAGATTACAGCTTTATTATAAGAGGGTATAACTCAGGAGCAGCCATATGCAGAGAGGTATAGGGTGATATATGGAAATGCCAGTTTCTATGCCTTCTCCACACATGTGGCTCTCCCTATGTTGGCCAAACCCAGAAGTTCTCTGAACCTAGTCCTTTGGGGTTGTCATGGAGCCATGTTACATAGGCATGCTTGATTAAATTAGTAGCCATTAGTGATTGAATTCAATCTCCAGCCCTTCTGCCATACCCAGAGGTTGGGGGGGGGGAGTAACTGAAAGTTCCATCCCTCTGATCACATGGTTCATTCTCCTGGCCACCAGCATCCATCCATAGATGGGTCCAAAAGTCACCTCATTAATGTAACAAAAGATCTCTTGGTTGTTCTCATCACTTAGGAAATGACAGGGGTTTGGGGAGCTCCGTGCAGAAACTGAGATGAACACCACTGTGTATATTTTATCATCAGTCACAAGAGCATAGGAGGAGCCCTGCAGGTGTTTGTTAAATTAAACATCCTCTTAAGGTTGTTCAGTATCATTCTTATGGTGGTGTAGATGTCTCTGGAAGGACAGATTCAGACCTCAAATAATACCACCCACAGTGTGAAATAAGATAAAGCTGACTGGACTTTTAGTTGAAGCTTATGGACTTTTAATCCTGCCTTTGTTTTTCCCACCCTGTAACGTCATGCAGAATCCTGCCACAAAGGAAATTAAACCCTGCTGTTTCTCTCTTCTGATGTCTCAGGTTTTCTTCCTTATCTCTTTTGAGCCCCATCCAGCTCTTGGATCCTATGCATCCTGTGATAAGGTCTTGAAGAAATTATTAAAAAGTCAATAAAAATGACCCTGGTAAAGTGGCCTGGGTGGAAATGTAGCCTTGCATCTTTGCTAGCCTTCCAGGAACCACTTTCCTTGATGGGCATAAAAGAAATACGACCATTATATTTCTGGGCATGTGCTGTATGTGTAAAGAAGTTCTGTGAGATGAAACGACCCACTCGGTGTGGTTGAAAGTTGGCAGAGAACATGGGTGGCGTCTGCACTCCAGGCGCTGAGAATGGTGGGAAGTAGTTTGATCGGTGTTCCCTGATGGCCCCTCTTCTGCACTGGGATCAGAGCGCCCAGCAGGTGTCCCCACTGGCGTTTTACTAGCTTCATCATACAAATAAGGAGACTGAGGTTTTCAAAGGCAAGATCATGTGACCAAGTATACATGGCTGGAAAATGTGATCCAGAATCCAAACTGAGATTTACACCTCACCCTCACGACCCTTGTTCTAATAGACCAAGTTGCTCATATGATGCTTGACTGTGTGTATATGGACAGTGGGGAGTGATGGATAGAAGGCAGGGAAGGGTCCTCCCAAGAAGGACTGGAGAGGAGGGCTGCAGGAGTGCTCCCAGAGACCACAGGAATGACTGGAGGGGAAAACGATACAGCTTGATGAGGGCGTTGGTCAGAGATGGAAGTAGACCAGATGTATGGTAACGCATCAGAGGAAGAATGGACATGCTTTGCTGAAGGGTCAGGCATGCCTGGGGGGCAAGGGGGGCAGAAGGACGCTCAGCACTCCAGCTGCATGCCTTCTCCCAGTGAGACCTCATCACGGCCCTGTGGGAAACCCTTTGCATCATCATTTCTAAACCTCCAAATAAAAGAGCTGAGGGTCAGAGAGAGGGAGTCTTGTTGAAAGTCCTGTGGCTCACAAGGAGAATCCAGATCAAAACCCAGGTCATTGTCAACAGGGGAGCCTGTGAGAGTGAAGTCCGAGGACGGAGGAAAGCCTGTCACACTGGAGAACATGGGTGGGATTCCTGAATCTTGGCACCCGACTCGGTCGCTGGGCTAGCTTAGTTGAGCCCCAGGAGATCTCATTCCATGAAAATAAAGGAGCTTTAGTTCCAGGGAAATGTGTGGCGATTCAGGCAAACTCAGAGTTATAACAGCTCTGATATAAACAGAAGAGCTTAGGCCAAATAAACCGTGGACCCAGCCTTGAATGCATGTGCCCCACTTGTACTGGGGCCATAGGATCCACCTCCAGCCCCTCAGACACACCTGCTTCCTATGGTAACACCATGTCCCATTCGAAGGGTCTCTGAGGACTTGGTATGACGCAGTGTTACCCACCTCTGTTTCATCAATTCTAAATATGTATTTTCCCCCATCTTAACATCTCTAAAATGAGGCTGTGAGGTACAATTGATGGGTGTCATAATTTCTTTGGCAGTTCCCTTTTTTTAAAGCAGTTTATACAATTACGTGTCTTACAATTAATATTGTTGCTTAGTTGTTACCAAAGATGCCATGTGCCTGATGAATTCCAAATGTAGTAATGACAGTTTCTTCCCATTAAGAACTTAGGGATTTTCCAGGCATTGTGTTTTATGGAATACTAATAAATAATAATAGCTAACATTTATTAAGCACTAGCCTAACATTTTATTATCCCATTTTACGGATGGGGAAACGGAGGATCTTCAGTCCTCACAGCCACTCTGTGAGGTTGAATAATTATCCCCACAATGAACTTGAGGGATTAAAGGGTCAGACCAGTTAAGTTATTTACTGCAAGTCACACAGTTAAATAGCATCATCAAAATTTAAACTCCTTGCATGCCTGATTCCCACATTGATGCTCCCAGTTATACATATTTGGGAAATGAGCATGGATGTCAGCAAATTGGAGGAAACTACCAACTACGGGGTTCCCACTGCCTGCCTGTAAACATTTTGTCCATCTGTCACCTCCTTGAACCCTCTTAAGTAGCCTGTGCTTCGTTCTCGCCCTATAGAGGAGAAGCCAGAAGCCCAGTGGTAAGGTGACTTTGAGAGACAGAGGTGACTGGCTCCAGGGCCCACACTCCTTGCTGACAGGAGGTCCACATAGTACTCGGTCAGGTCATGGACCTGCATGGTCCAAAGTAATGCAATTAGTACCATCCACAAATATGCCTCCGGGGCAGCAATAGTGAGTTCAAACAGGACTGTTGCCTTGTTTAAAATTTTTTTAAATGTTTTTTTTTATTTATTTTTGAGAGACAGAGAGAAGCAGCAAGAGCAGAGGAGGATCAGAGAGAGAGGGAGACACAGAATCCAAAGCAGGCTCCAGGCTCTGAGCTGTCAGCACAGAGCCCGATGTAGGGCTTGAACTCACGCACCATGAGATCATGACCTGAGCCAAAGTTGGATGCTTAACTGACTGAGCCACCCAGGCGCCCCTGTTGCCTTGTTTATAAACCATGAATAAGACAGGGGCACTTGAGTGGCTCAGTCGGGGAAGCGTCCAACTGTGGCTCAGGTTGTGATCTCACGGTTCCCCCATAATTCTTATTCTTTTCCCGAAACGTGTATTTCTTTTCCTCCATAACCCTGTGTATGTTCCTATTGTATTCCTCTAATCCTGTTAAATATTCTGGTATTGATCTCAACAAATGGGGTTTTTAAGGTTAAATTCCTAACTTTTTAAGTTTCAAAATATTTTCTCTGCACCGCATCCGGATGTGGAATGTATTCTCAGGTGACCCTGAAGGAGCTATATTTCCCTTGGCTGTCAGAGTAGGTCAGGAGTCGGGAAACTTTTTCTTAAAGAGCCAGAGAGTAAATATTTCAGGCTGGTGGGCCAGTCTCTCCTGCAAAAGCAGCCACAGATGATACATAAACAAATAAATGTGACTGTGGTATTAAAAAACTATATTTACAAAAATAGGCAGCAAGCCTGGATTTGGCCCGAGGGCCATAGTTTGCTGTCTCCTGGTTTAGGTAGTCAAAATGTGCATCACTTAGTGGCAGACAGACAAGGATGATAAGGAGGAGAATCCGGTAGAGTCACCTGCTGCCCCTCCCCCGCTCTAGGACCCAGGGCGAGTTATGGGGCTCCAAGCACTGCCCAGGAGCAACTGTAATTGGAGGGGAGGCAGTGGGGATCTCAGGGAACTCCCTGGAAATGAACCTGGACGGTTCTCTTCCCAGCCAGGGAGTCCGGAGCAGGAGGAGGGAGAAGGGGCTTGTCCTCCTGCAGCCATGCGGGGGGCGGGGCCCTCCCTCTCCTCTCCCCCTCCCCCTTCCTGCCTGTTCCCTAAGGTTCTAGCTCCAGGCCCCTCCCCACTGTCAGCTTGGGGTTCAGGCCCCCAGCAGTGCTGCCACTCCTCCTAGCGTGAGGCTCATTTCTTCATCAGAAAAGTGGGGATTCGCATATAACGTTGACCGACACCCCACCTCGCAGGAGTAAAAGAGAAAATGATGCACAAAAAAAGTGACCAGATAAATTCCGGAGTTTTTTGGCACCTGTTTGTCTCGCTGCGAGGAGAACTGGGAGGTAATACTGAGCTGTTAGGCCTCATCTCTCATTCCCAGAGCACCCAGCCTTGTTTCTGCAGGGAGGCCAGGCGGGACTAGGAAGATGGGGCAGGAATCCCGGGAGCCGCTGCAGGTCCTCGGTCACTTTTGTGGATGCAGAGCTGCGGTCCCACAGAGGTTTGGTATCAAGGGGCCTAGACCGGAAGCTCTGGACCTTACCCTTGACACAGCAAGTGCAGGAGCAACGCAGACTCCCTCCTGCCCCCCACAAGCCAGCTGGGCTGGGAGATGCAGAGGATGCCTGGGGGAAAGCCTGTAGGAGATGGTCTCGGATTTAAGGGCATGTCTGAGATCCCTGATCGTGACTCGCTTTGTTTGCAGAGACAGCCGGGACCCTGCAGACAGAAGGGCGCTGTTAGCTCTCTCCCACTCCACTGCCACAAACCCTGGCCGGACATGCAGGCCCGGGAGGAGGAAGAGTGTGGGAGGAGGAAGAGCGAGGAGCAGAGGACGGAAGGAGAGGGGAGAGGAGAAGTCAGGGGAAAGTCGGGGAAAGGAGACAGGACTGCAGAGCAGGGATCTCAGTGACAGGACTAAAATCGACAATACGAGATTCACACACACACATACACACTCACACACACACACACAACAACAACAACAAGTGTTGGTGAAGATGTGGGGAAAAGGGAAGCTTTGTGCACTGTTGGTGGGAATGCAACCTGGTGCAGCCACTGTGGGAAACAGTACTGCGGTTCCTCAAAAAATTAAACATAGGGGCGCCTCGGTGGCTCAGTCGGTTAAGCGACAGACTTTGGGTCAGGTCGTGATCTTGAGGTTCCTGACTTGAAGCCCCGCCTAGGGCTCTGTGCTGACAGCTCAGAGCCTGGAGCCTGTTTCAGATTCTGTGTCTCCCTCTCTCGGTGCCCCACCCTGCTCACACTCTGTCTCTCTGTCTCTCTCTCTCAAAAATAAATACATTTAAAAAAAATTTTTGAAACGTAGAACAGCATATGATCCAGCAATCACACTGATGGGTATTTACCCCAAAAATACAAAACCACTAATTCAAAGGGTACATGCACCCTTATGTTTATTGCAGCATTATTTCTAACAGCCAATATATGTAAACAGTCCAAGTGCCCATGGGGAGATGAATGGATAAAGATGTGGTGTGTGTAGGTGTGTGTATATAGTGGAATATTATTCAACCATAAAAAAGAATGAAATTGTGCCATTTGCAACAACATGGATAGAGCTAGAGGATATTATCCTATGTGAAATAAATCAGTCAGAGAAAGACAAATACCATATGATTCCACTCGTATGTGGAATTTAAGAAACAAAACCAAGTGGGGAGAGGGAGACAACAACAAAAACTAGACCCTTAACTAGAGAACAGACGGCGGGTTGCCAGAGGGGAGGTGGGTGGGGGGAGGGGGAAGGAGATTAGGGACCATACTTGTGATGAGCACTGGAAGATGTAGGGAAGTGTTGAATCACTATTTTGCACACCTGAAATTAGCACCATGCTGTGTGTTAGCTATGCTGGAATTAAAATAACAAACTTTTAAAAAGTGACAGAGGAAGTAAAAGAATCATTGGTGAAATGCGGGGGAGTGAGAGAGCCAAAACAGTAGGAGCAGGGAAGACTGTGCCTAGCCACACACATCTGGCTTCTGCAGGGAGACTAGTAATTTGGTCTGTGTGTCTGAAATCAAGTGCGTATCTTAAGAGTAAATTGAAAAGTGTGAAATACCAAAGAGCATTTCCCCCTTCCCCAATTAAGGTGGGCTTCCAGATGCTCTTAGCATTATAAATTGTTGTTCTCCAATCTCAGGACTTAAATTCCTGAGGTTGCAGGTGCTTTGAATTCCTTGAGGTCTGAGAAAATGCTGAGCTCCGGCGGGTGTTTGCTGCCCCCTGCTGGCGAAATCCTGGTTCTGCACACCCCCTGCAGATGGGAGTCAGGCTGAAATTGCCTTTCTGTGGCTGGTTAAGGCCAAAGGATCTTCTTTGCCGGCTCTAAAATCACAGGCTGTTAAGAGCGGAAAGGAGCTTAGGTGTCCGGCTTCGATCTCTTCCCTAAGCTTTATACTTGACTTTTTAAAAAATTTTTTTAAATGTTTATTTTGGAGAGACAGAGTGTAAGCAGGGGAGGTGCAGAGAGAGAGGGAGACACAATCCGAAGCAGGCTCCAGGCTCCAAGCTGTCAGCACAGAGCCCAACGCGGAGCTCGAACTTATGAACTACAAGATCATGACCTGAGCCGAAGCTGGTTGCTTAACCGACTGAGCCACCCAGGCACCCCTAGATCTGAATTTTGATCAGCCTGCTGGGTATTTCCACTTGAACCTCAAACTCAAGCGATCCACAACGTACTTAATGTAAAATGTGAAAGCAAATGATTGCGAAGTAATGATGGCTTATGCTCAGTCCTGGAATAGAAATGCAGTAGGGTGCTCCAGGATCCCAGGGGAGAGGTCACACAGGGGAACAGGGAGAGAGCAGCTGAAGTGATAGACGTCTCTGGAGGCAAGGTGTGACAGGTGCTGCCAAGCATCGACAGGAGAATGAAAGGGTTCGGGGGGAATGGGCAGAGCGGAAGAGCATTGAGGCAGGCACACTTACACTGAGGGCTCTCATTCAGGATGGCTTCCTGGGGAGTGGGGAAGCAGTGGAAGATAAGGCTATGAAGACAGCAAGGCCAGATCACCAAAGGCCCACATCCCTTGCTAAAGGAGAAGATTGAACTTTTGCACTCTGCACATGCATGTTGTTCCTGATGCCTAGGGGGCCGTACTCCAGGTCAACACACATAACATAGGCCATGTCCTGATGAACGGGGACATGCAGCCAACTCTAGCTAAGCCTCAGGTGTACTTCCAACCCCTTGCCACTGCCTCTAGGAGGTTTCAATCTTGTACTCGCGAGGCATGTGGGAGACACTCTGTCCTGTTTTCCCACTGCACTAGGAGTCCTTGAAAATGAGGGCTAGATGTTATTCCTGTTTGTGTCTTTAAGACCAGTGGGGTGCCTGGGCCAGAAGAGGCACCCGATACATTGATATTAAATCACAATAAACTAATAGCTAACATTTAACAAAGGCGCTCTTCCAGGCCCCTGACATGGATTATATCACTGAATGGTTGAGGATGTGGGCATGTTTATTGGGTCCATTTTATAGACCCCGAGAAGTTGTGTAACTTGCCTAAGATGACAGAATAAAGGAGGAAGGGATTCTAATCTAGAGCTTATCTCCAGAGCCTGTGAATGAATAAAATAAAGTCTTGAGAGAACTAGGGTGTGGATTGGCAGACCACATTCCCCAGGGCCTGCTAGAGACCCAGCCAGTGATGATACATGAATGGGAAAACACCAGGCATCATGTGCATGACCCTGTACCATTGACCAAACCACTCCCCATCCACTGTCCTCTGTGGTCCTCACAGTAGCCATGATCCCTAGGCTGAACCATTATTTCCATTCTATGAATGTGATCATTGAGGTTCCCAAGGCCAATGAGCTACTCAAGATCACAGAGAAAGAACTAGAGCTTCCCTTTGAACCTGTATCTTTGAACTCCAAACTCTGTGATCTTTTTGCTGACAACACAGTTATCCAGATGGTAATGAATCCTTCCGATGAATTTCTTTATTTCTGGTGTGGGAGTTAATGTCTACCTTGGGAGGTGTTTGTGAGAATCAGCTGATAGATGTACAGTGGCCACTGGAAGGTGCTCACTAACGGGGGTGTGGGAGTTGTGTGCTAGCACAATCATCATCATCATCATCATCATCACCACCTGAGAAGACTTGGGATTCAGGGTAAGCAGATTCCAGGCATGGGTCCGGAACCATAAGTTTGAAATAAAATGGCAAAATGCAGGAAGGAGTTAAAAATTCTTATTTAGGTTCCTAGGCAAGCTTGGAAATATTGATATTTAGATCTGCAGATCACCAGGCTTATTGATTGGAAAATGTCATCTGGATCACCAACGGTCAGAGCCAGGTCTCGGGTCCCCAGCCAAGGGCAAGAGCAGACATTTCCAAACCTCCTAACATCATGGTCCTTACCATCATGGCATGAGATAGCTTTGAGTTTGGCTGGACTGTGGGCTCAGGAGGACAGATCCAGCTTATTCATCATGGAAGCCTAGCTCTGTGTCCCCGGTGACTACCATATAAGTATTGAATGAATGAATGAAGTGAATGAGTGAGTGAATGAATGCACAAGTGGATCCCCATTTACACAAGTAAGCCACCAAAGCGTGGATGGGAGCCAGAGCACATAGAGTGGAAGGATCAAGACTCACCCATGGACCTTAAGGAGGCTGGTGCTGAGCACTGAACCAGAAACTCCCCGCCAAGGGGGCGCAAGAGCCATTTTTGTTTGCTGCAGCAATGAAGCATGCACACACATGCACACACATGCACACGCACTCTCTTGCTCCCCACCCTCCCCACCACTGAATGTATGTAGATGATAATCTCGAAGGATTGTCTGCAGTGTGCTCCTGCCGGAGGGGCATGAACAAGATGACCCCTCTGTGACTTCTCCAGGACCCCTCTGCATCCTTCCCTGGGGTGGCTCCTATTCTTTCTAGCAGGAAGGACACTCTGTAATTTCGAAAAGAATTCTGAAGGCCCTGGAATGAAAGAGGTTGTTTCCTTTAGTAACTATTGTCTGTAAAAAGAATAATCCGAAGATGTGATGAGAGACAGAGGCCTTTGCTGAATTTTTCAATCTGGGAGATGAATTTGTCATTTGTTTATACTAAGAACGTCTTTTGTATTTGAAAGCCATTGTCCTTTATGTTTAAGAAACATTATTAATTCATTTATATTCCTGTTGCTTTACCAAAGTTTTGTGTAACTTGGTCGGAAAAATTCTGCAGCCCCACTGCCCCCAACGGATTCCTCTCACCAGCTGGTAAAGTAAAACTATCCACATGGCTTATACTTTCTCCGATCTGTTTTCTTTCACTGGAATGATAATCCTTCCCTGCCTCACAGGCGCGTTGTGAGGTTAAGTGATAACGGAGAGGCGAATGTCAGTGTGTGAAGGAACCCCTCTGACACCTTTCTCCGGAACAAGCCAGGACTCCATGCTCCCTCCTTCTTCCCTTCCAGGTTCCTCATTGTCCTGGGATGCTTGATTCTGGCCGTGCTGACCACATTCAGGGAGTACGAGACCGTTTCGGGGGACTGGCTGCTGTTACTGGTGAGGCTGTGCACCCGCCGTGGTGCTGCTCTGGGGGACACACCTCGGGTTGGACTGTCACAGTTCAGCACAAGGGGGCTGCCCTTGGGCACATCTGGTGTTGGCTTCCTGGAGTCTCTGACCCAGTCCAGCCCCAAGAGAAACCAATACCTGGATCAACTGGTCAGGTCTGCCTTGGGTGTGGGTGGAGGGGAGTGACGTTTTTATTCTCAAGATAAGAGGGCACATACAAGATCAAAGCAAAAACCAGTGCACATTAGTTATATTATAAACTACAGCTTCCTAACCCTCTGAGAGTGGACACAAACACAGGTTCTGTTCGAAAACCTGCCTCTGCTTTTCCTCCCTGAACCGCGAGGATCGCTGACTCCCTTCAAGGCCAAGTACAACATCCCGTTTGTGCCTTAAAACTCTACGTCCTCCCTCCTGGGCCTTCTGCCTGTTTTTTCTCTCTGTTCACCATCTGCACAGGGGAGGGGTGCCAGCCCCCCAGTTAGGGTCAACAAAACAGCAGGACCTTCGCCTTGCATTGAGCTTGCTATCCGCAACACCAGACTCAGCAAATTCCTTCTCAGGTGATTTTAGGCCACACACTCTCACGCTGAGATCTTAGCAGGTGAAGCCTGGGAAACCATCTAAGTTTCAGGGATTTTCATGGAGCGACGACTCCCCGAGGGTCCCAGG
The DNA here is from genome assembly GCF_006229205.1 of Suricata suricatta. Taxonomy (NCBI): domain Eukaryota; kingdom Metazoa; phylum Chordata; class Mammalia; order Carnivora; family Herpestidae; genus Suricata; species Suricata suricatta. The sequence continues at coordinate 69,409,836 of NC_043714.1, read as the reverse complement.
AGGTCCCCAAAGGGAGGGGCAAAGGCATCTGTGTCTGATTGACAAGAGAGGCGGGAAGGAAGGAGGAGGCCCAGGGTTCAGGGAGGCAGCACAGCTCGGTACTTACCACACGGGCTCTGAGCCTCACTACCAGCCTGGGAGGGAGTCCTTCTTTGCCACTTCCTAGTCTGGAGAAATTTGCTCACTCCTTGCCTTGGTTTCTCAAAACGTAAAATGAGAATAATATTATAAAACATTGGAGCCGCGCTGAGTAACTGTTGGCCACGATTAGCAATAGCAGGGTCCAGGTCCTGGGTGAGATGAGTAGAGTGTGTTGCATTGATACTTCTCTGGTCTATTTAACTGCGCTTAAGGAGCTTTTAGTACAAGAAAAGAGACAAAAAAAAAAAAAAAAGATCCATTGGAACCGAAACATAGAGAGGAAACCAAGTGATCACTTTGCAAGGCTGGGAGTGGGGACGGTTAGCACGTGAGAGTGGACATGAGAGCTGTCCCCAACCGAACAGAGGTGACAACGTGGTCATCTCCCCCGTGCCCAGCAAAACAGCAACACCACCGGAAATCCCGTTCCTCAGAACCTCGGAACTGAAATCGCTCCTTGCAGACGACTGGGTCCCGCTCCATCAGTGTCTCTCCATATGTTCTTAACGCAGGAAACATTTGCTATTTTCATCTTCGGAGCCGAGTTTGCTTTGAGGATCTGGGCTGCCGGATGTTGCTGCCGATACAAAGGCTGGCGAGGAAGACTGAAGTTTGCCAGGAAGCCCCTGTGCATGCTGGGTAAGCCCTGCCCAAGTCACGTGCTGCCCTGGTCCCCTGCTTTGGGTGCAGCCGTTTCCCTGGGGGAATGTTAAGCAGCCGCTGTGCTTCTGGGAGATCACGTGGTATTCTGGAAGCCCGCGTGGCCACCGACCCCACCTCGATGAGGAATTGCTGCTCCATGTGCCGGATGCCGATGTCTGTCCGTGGCTTGCCCTAAGGCTCCCCAGGGCGGTGGTTCTTAATGGGTGGCGGCGGGGGCCACTCTTGGCACATGGGCTGTGAAAGAGCAGGTCGTTGTAGGATGGTGAGCATCCTCAGTCCCTGAACTTGGTGTCCCCCGGTCCCTGCGACAGCCAAAACTGCCTTCAGCCTTCCATACTGGCTTCAGCGGGCGGGGGACGGGTGGCACCACTGATGGTTGAGAATTACTTCTGTAGGTCCGCGTTATGCCCATTTGACAGAGGGGGAGGCCGAGGTTCACGGTGCTGAGTCACCTTCTGGTCGCACAGGTAGTAAGCAGCAGATTCCATCCTGACACCCAGGAGGAGTCTAGCACCTGTGCCCTCCTTCCCTACCACGTGGCGGGGCCTTGACCCACGTGGCTGCTCTAGGGGGGATGTCACTGACACCTTTCCCTCTGGGTGCGGGCATTTTGATAGCAGAGAAGGTGGTCACTTTCACTTACCCCTGTTGGTACAGCATGGACCCTTACGTTCCCATCTGAAGATCCCAGTAAAATCATATATATGAAATCATACAGTGACAGGGATGGGGAGGAGGAGGAGTCTCAAATTCCTAGATCAAAGAACATCAGGGCTCAAAAGGACCTCCAAAGACTCTTAGTCCAATGTGCTGCCCCGTCAGATGCTCTTGCCCCCTCTATAGCAAGCTTCAAGTGGTCACCTGCTTGCATACCTCTAGTGCCGGGGAGCTCACCACCTTACAATGTATTTATGCCATCTTAAGTCTCCTGAGTGTCTTCAGATAATTGAGTTCAGCCCTTCTAGTCCTCGTCTCCACTCCAGCAGTGGAAAAATGTGCTTCGTGGCCTCTGCTGCACCTTGTATCACATGTTCTTGGCATCATACCACCTCTTCTCTGAGCATGTCCACCGCCCTTTGAAAAAGCGACCCCCAGCACTGAACACAGCCCTTTGGGTACAGATGGCCAGCCTGGGGAAGCAGAGCTGGACCCCTCCTTGGTCCTCGATGCCACCCCCTCTCTGTGCGGCCAAGGGTGAACTGCCTTGTCGCCACGGCTGCCAGTAGCACCCCGCCTGCGACTTCCTTCTGCCCACCATCCCTGCGGGTTTTGTTTCTGACTCAGAACCTTTAATGCAAGGAGAGGGTATGTGGGCGTACGTGTGTGCGCACATGCTCGTGCACGTGATTTTGGAGGATTCTGCAGTTACTGATTTTTTTTCATAGTTTTTTTTTTCACCTTCTCTCTTTCTTTGGCCTCCTCCTCCCCTGTCTGCCCCTGTCTTAGTTCATTCAGCCAGCTAGAACAGTGCCCCAGACTGGGGGCGTATGAACAAGAGAAATGTCTTTCTCACCGTTCTGGAGGATGGAAGCCCAAGACCAAGGTGCCAGGCTCTGGTTGGGTCCCTCTTCTGGGTCACAGAAGGTCCACTTCTTGGTCTCCTTGCCATGTCCTCACACCAGGGAAGGGGTGAGGGAGATCTTAGGAAGCTCTTTTACCAGGACACTAACCCCACTCATGACCTCATCATTGCCCAGAGGCCCCACCTCCTAAGACCGTCCCACTGGGGGACAGGATCTCAGCATAGAATTTGGGGAGGACACAAACATTCAGCCCGTAGCAACCCCAGCTTGCCCTCCCTTCTTTTATCTTCCTTTCAAGTCTTTTGCAAGGTGTTAAGCTGACTTCTTTTTCTTATCTGGAGAGATCTATGCAAGTGCTCACTGGAAGTCGTGTGTGCATGTGTGTGTGTGTTGGCAGGGGGTGGGGGTAGTGACTTCGTGCCCAGTTCGAGAACATCCTAGCGTTGTATGGAGCCTGGACCCTTCCCGGACATGCGTGTTCCCTGGGGAGGAATCTCCACGATTCTCAGAGGGGCTGATTTGACGGAGCTCCTGGTCGCGCTCCACTTCAGCCTCCCCTGGAGAGCCCAGCCCTCAGCATCACCATCCCTGCTGACTCTTTTCCGGGGTGCCCGTGTTTCCTGCTCCCCTCATCTTGACTTCTCCCATCACACGGCTCTTGTGGGAAATGTCGCTTTTCTCTCTGTGTCTGACATGAGGGTGGGCGCCCTGTCAGTGAACCTCATGGCTTTCACATTCAGGGCAGCTTCAGACCCTGCCGTTTCGGGTGTGGATGGATCCAAACCGGGCGGGGATCTTCCCTTCTCCATGAGCATCATAGACCCGACTCGCATTTGCACGCATCCAGGTTCTGTCATGCTCGGCTTTCTAGAAACATTATAAGTGGACAACTTGACACAGGTAACCTGAGACGCCTGGCCGAGGATACAGACTTCTTCATATCCAGCCAGATGTTCGACATTGAGGTCTTCCCAAAAGCTAAGCACCTTTGGGCAACGCTTTGATATGGCAAACGTAGCCTGGGGTGAATTGAGGGACCAAGAGGCCAACACGTACAAAGGTGTGGGGTGTGAGAGAGAGCACTGTGTGCTCAGCAACTGCACCTGCTTCTGGAAGGCTCCTAAGGGCCAGGCCACAGAGTTTTCAGGACTTGGACATTACCCAGTGGATAAACATTCCTTCCTGTGCGGTCCTTAGAACCTGACGCTCTTGCAAAGCAATAATCCTGTGGTGGAAATCTTTGGGGAGAGGCTGTACTTCATTTGTATGACCTAGAGCCACCATGCATGCTAGCGTATTGAAGGTTCTGGAGGTCCTAAAGAAACAAAACCTGCTTAATGGATTTTTTTTTCCAAATGTACTTGGCTATGGGGTCTTTTTTACCTGCTGTCTGTCTGCGGTGCAGTTGAGAGATGGTTTTCATGGACGTTGGGGGCCACTGAAGGGATAGGAAGGGATGGGGCACACTCCTCCATCCTCAGCTATTGGCTCCAGGAGCTAGCTTGGCCCTTCCAGAAGCCTTCCCCCACCCACCACCCCCTCCCTCTGCTCTGCCCCTCTGCTCTCGCTCACAGCTGGGTTAGACATTTCCACATACCAACATCGCATTTCATGGGTGGACCTCGTTTTACCATGAACCTACCCCAGGGCCTTCCCCGAAGCCAAGAGAGACTGCCAGGCGGTGCAGCTTGGAAGTGTGGGGCCATGAACCACCCCGGGGCAGGCGACCAACCACCAGCAGGGGGCAGGAGCCCAGGGACAGAGCCCCAGCTCCCATCTTCCAGAACTATGGCCTCTGGCGGTGTCCTGCCTGCAGAACAAAGCCTGCTCACACCTCCCCTCGCATCGCCTTTCTCCTTCCCTGGCTCCCGAGACTCTCTCCCTGTATATCAGCCGCGGCCAAGGCCTGGACATGGGCTGCTTTTCGGGGAAACCTGCCTTCAGAGGCATCTGAGCTTCGGGGTCACCTCCACAACCCGGGCAGCCCTGATCTGGGGGGTGGGGGAATGGGGAATCACTTCCCTGGGATTGAGAGGAAAGGCTGGAGTGTGACAGACCGGCCCCCAAACCCCACTAGGCGCCATCCACAAGGCCGCGTAGCCTTGGGCAGGCGCGCATGCTCAATCCGCGTTTGTCCCTCTGCCACCGGCGGATAGTCCTGCCCGTCACGTGCAGCGGGGTCACGCCTCAGCCCGGCGATGCCCCATGTGCTGTCTGCAGGCGGCCAGCGGCTGCCACGGCCCCACTGCCTCGGCCTGACCTTCTTTTCCTTCCCCCCCGCCACTCCTCTGCCCCCGCTCCCAGACATCTTCGTGCTGATCGCGTCTGTACCCGTGGTGGCCGTGGGAAACCAGGGCAACGTGCTGGCCACCTCCCTGCGCAGCCTGCGCTTCCTGCAGATCCTGCGCATGCTCCGCATGGACCGCAGGGGCGGCACCTGGAAGCTCCTGGGCTCGGCCATCTGCGCCCACAGCAAAGTAAGTGCCACTGCGGGGGGGGGGGGGGGGGGCGGCACCGCCTGGGCCCCTCCCCCGCCTCTGGTGCCTTTTAGGAACTCTCCTCCCCGCAGTGCCCCCAGAGGGCAGATGCTGTGCCACCACCAATGGCGATGGAGGAGGAGGGCGAGGAGAGCCCCGAGCAGGGGTGCAACAGCGAGCAGAAGCAGCCCAGCCTGGGTTCAAGTCCTCCCTGCGCTCCACCACTTGCAGACGACGATGGCCGAGTCACTTGTCTCTCCTTGAGCCTCAGGTTCCTCGTTTCTAGAGGCCAGACCATGACGGCTCTGCCTCCGGGGTGTCAAGGGGGAGAGACGGAGCCAAGACAGCATGGGACTGGAGGCAAAAGTTCAGGACGCACATGGACTGGGGGCTGGGGAGGGGGAGGGTCCGGACACTGTGGGTGTGACTGTGGGGATCTTATCGAACCTCCTGGGTCTTGATTTGTGCATTTATAAAATGGGGATGGGGTGCCTGCGTGGCTCAGTCCCTTGAGCAGCTTGCTCTTGATCTCAGCTCAGGTCTTGATCTCAGGGTGGTGAGTTCAAGCCCTCATCTGGGTTCTCTGTTGGGCTGTACACTGGGCATGGTGCTTACTTAAAAATAAAAAAGGAGCACCCGGGTGGCCCAATCAGCTAGGTGCCCACTATTGATCTTGGCTGAGGTCATAATCTCATGGTTAGTGGGTTCGAACCTGGTGATGGGCTCTGCCCTGAGTGGAGCCTGGTCGGGATTCTCTCTTCCTTTCTCTCTGCCTCTCTCTCTCTCTCTCTCTCTCTCTCTCTCTCTCTCTCTCTCTCTCAATATAATTAAATAAACTTAAAAAGGGGGGGGAGAGACTCCTGGGTAGCTTAGTTGATTAAGAGTCTGATGCTTGGTTTTGGCTCAGTTCATGATCTCATGGTTTTGTGACCTGCGGACCCACATCAGGGCAGAGCCTGCTTGGGATTCTCTCTTTCTCTCTCCCCCTCTGTCCCTCCCCTCACAATCTCTTTCTCTCTCAAAATAAATAAATAAATAAATAACTGTTTTAAGTATAGAACGAGGATGATAATGCGCTCCTCTCATAAGGTGAAAAGACTCAGGACGTGCTGTTTTTTTCTGAGCTTCTTCAACAGTTAAAGGAGAATCCTTGCTGCTCACAGGAGGAAAAGTTCGTTTCAGTGCCTGGGTAATAGTAGGCGCTCATCAAGCCGTCCGTGCCGTGCTTCCCCCAGCCCCGTGTGCCCCGCATCTTAGCCTTGTGCTGTCCCTGAGCTGCGGAGCGCTGCCGGGCCACCCTTGACCTCCGGGGCAGGCAGTGTGCTGGGGAGGCGAGCACATGCCAGGATTCGAGTCCGGCTTCCCCGTTTATGGACTACAGTTCCTTCTCTAAGCCTGGCGGACGAGCACTTATCGGTTCTCTTCCTCCTGCATTCATGCCACGACTCCCTCCTCGGGCGTCAGCGATGCAGAGTGGAGGCCCGTGTTGCAGGGGGCTAACGTTTCACAGTTAGGACAGGCCAGGCTGTGCTGCCGGAACCGAGAAGCCCAGAGTCTCCGCGACTTAGCCCGAAAAGGCCGATGTCTGCTCGCTCAATGTGGTGTCTGGTGTGGACCTGGCGCCCCCTGCACAGTGGACTTAAGGGACATCAGGAAGCTGCTGCCAGCATCCCCCCCTCCACGAGGTCTCCACCCCAGCCCCCCAGCCCCAGGCTGGCTTTAGGCGGCTCAGGCATGTGCACGAGACTGGGGACATCTGGGGGAGGGGTACAACCACAGGCTGACACAGAGCTGCCGGCAAACATCAGATAAAGTCAAAATTACCTTGAACAGCCTTCTGAATGACTGCAAAGCACAGAACTGGGACACATTTTCGCTCCTTTTCAGTACCCATTATGCTACTTCTTAATAATCCAACAGAACCAGTTTTCCTGTGCGTTCATGAACTGACCACCATTTCTCCAGCTAAGCTCCAGATGTAACTTCTGACTCACATTTGGGGACAGGAGAGCATGAAAAAGCACAGGGACATGAGAGCCACGCTCAGCGAGGCGAGAGTCACTGGGGAAGGACCATCCAGTTCACCTTTCTCTTCTTGAACACTCCCCCTTGAACACCCCATCAGTGAAACCTCTCTGGGCTGTAAAGTGAACCCACGAAAGGGCACTGTGCACCTGCCGCTGTTGGAGGTGGGGGGAGCCAGACCTAAGCAGTGAGCACAATAAGTGTTACAGATTTAGAGAAGTGTACTCTGGACACAGCGAAAGCCTAAGGGAACTACAGATGAACTCCATCTTGTTGAGCAAGGGAATGTTCGGGAAACTTCCATCATGGAGGTGGCAGGAGTCTCAGGATGACTGCTGCTCTTCATGGGGAAGGTCAGTGTGGGCGGTGAGACCAAGGTGAGCAAGGGCAGGAAGCTCCCCTTTCAGCGAGATCTGCTGACCCAGAAGGTCAGAAACGTGGAGTGTATTGATCTGAACCACTTTATTCCCCAAATGACTTAGCAGGGGCACCAGACCTCATCTTCAGACCGTGGTCGCTAATAACCTTGACGTTCTTCTACCTAGCCTACCGCGCTGACCTGTGAAATCGGGATAGAATGAGAGAAATCGAAAGGGACTTAGGGAATCCTCTGGGCCATGGAATTTGAAACTTCGGTGATTGGCCGATCTTTGCCCTAACCCCCCCTGCACCATCCTGTTTCTTAGCATTTTTCTCTAAATCAGCTCACTTTTGTGCATTAACTCCTATCATGTTGTAGTATCCACGAGATCATGCGCTTTATGGTAATTTTAATTTATGCTAATTTTTAATATAGTTTCAATCAGTATGTGACTCTTCAACCTAAGAACTGCCTGTCTTCCTTCCCTGAGGAGTACGTGTCACTTTCAGGAACTGTGATCCAGAACCTCCATTTTGAAAATAAAGAAACTGAAGCTGAGGAGGGGGGTAATTAATTTGCCCAGGATCACACAGGAAACCAGGGCAGAGCTGGGTTCCCCATGCCACGGTGGCGCCCTCTACTGTCGGTTTCCGGGTAGCACTGAGCTTTATCCTGGATCTATCTGAGCAGTTCTGCGTGGAATAAAAAAATCTCCGGAGTCCAGTGCCTGGTCCCAGAGGCAGCTGCCAGTTTTTCCTGCCTTCCTGCCTCCCCGTGAAGCCTCAGGAGCCGTGATGTTGAGGACCCCTGAAGAGAGGAATCTTCCTCTCCTCCTAGAGCTATATGTGCATTCTGCTGCTGATGGACCGAAGGACCATGTTATAATCACAAAGACGAGAAACAGCAAGTGTTGGCAAGGATGTGGAGAAAAGGGGGCCCTCGTGCATGGTTGGTGGGGGTGCAACCGTGTGGAGAACAGCAGGGAGGTGCCTCAAAAAATTGAAACCAGATCCTATGACCCAATCATTCCACTGTTGAGAATTTATCCAAAGAAAACAAAAACACTAATTCAAAAAGATCTACGCGCTTCTCTGCTTATTGCAGCATTGTTTACAATAGCCAAGCTATGTAGCAACCTAAGTCTCTATCAATAGACAGACGGATGAGGAAAATAGGGTGCATATACACATGGAATATTTCCTAGCCATAATAAAGGATGGGATCCTGCCATTTGTGAGAACACGGACGGATCTGGGGATAACATGCTACCTGAAACAAGTCAGCAGAAAGACAAATACTGTACGATTCCACTCATAAGGGGAATCTAAACATGACAACAGAGAGAGCCCAAACGTCCATACACTGGTGGACGGATAAAGAAGACTTGGAATATATATATATACACACACAACGGACACACACACACACACACACACATATATATATATATACACACACACACACAACGGACTATTACTGAGCCATAAAAGATGAAATCTTGCCATTTGTAACAACATGGATGGAGCTAGAATGTATTAAGCTAAGTGAAATAAGTCAGTCAGAGAAAGACAAATACCATATGATTTCACTCATGTGGAATTTAAGAAAGAAAACAGATGAACGGATGGGAGGGGGGTAGAGAGGAGAGGGAAACAAAGCACAGGAGACTCTTAACTGTGTAGAGAACAAACTGAGGGCTGACGGAGGGATGCGGGTGGGGGCGGGCTAGATGGGCCATGGGCACTGAGGAGGGAACTTGCTGGAATGAGCACTGGGTGTTGTAAGGAAGTGAGGAGTCACTGAATTCTACTCCTGAAACCGATACTGCATTAAATTATTTTTTTAAATTCTAACACATAAATAACAACTAGCAAATGAATTAACAAACAAAAAGAATCAGACCTATAAATACAGAGAACAGGGGTTCCTGCGTGGCTCAGTCAGTTAAGCATCTGACTCTCTTTTTTTTTTTAATGTTAATTTGTTTTTGAAAGGGAGAGACACAGCATGAGCAGGGGAGGAGCAGAGAGAGAAGGAGACACAGAATCCAAAGACAGGCTGTCAGCACAGAGCCCGACGCAGGGCTCAAACCCACAAACCATGAGATCATGACCGGAGACAAAGTCAGCCACTTAACCAACTGAGCCACCTGGGCACCCCAAGCATCTGACTCTTGATTTTGGCTCAGATCATGATCTCACAGTCTGTGGGTTCAAGCCCCACATCGGGCTCTGTGCTGGAGACTTGGAGTCTGCTTGGAATTCTCTCTCTCCCCTTCTGTCCTTCCCCTGCTCGCACATGTGTGCTCTCTCTCTCTTCCTCTCTCTCAAAAATAAATAAATAAACATTTTTTTAAAACACAGAGAACAAACTGATGGTTGCCAGAGGGAAGGAGGTACCGGGTTGGACAAAACGGGTGAAGGGGAGTGGAAGATACAGGCTTCCAGGGGTGGAAGGAATGAGTCACAGGAATAAACATCAGCATAAGGAATATGGCCAGTGACCTGATGACCTTGTGATAGAGTGAGCGGGACACATGGCAGCTGCACTTGTGGAGAACATAGCATAATGTGTAAACTTGCTGAATCGCTATGTTGCACACCTGAAACTAATGTGACATGTGTCAACTCTACTCAAATTTAAAAAAAAAAAGAAAGAGGGAAATTGGCCGTATTTCTGATCCTGTTTCCTAGTGATGGGAGGTGAGGCTCCCAGAGGTAAAGAACCCACCCATGGTCACAATGCTGGTAAACCTGGTGTGTGTACACAATTCCGGTGTGTCGGCCTCCAGCGTCCATCCAAAGACTTCTCAGTGACCGCTTCCCTTGTCCCCTGTTTGCTCTCCCAGGAGCTCATCACCGCCTGGTACATTGGGTTCCTGACGCTCATCCTTTCTTCATTTCTTGTCTACCTGGTTGAGAAAGACGTGCCAGAAGTAGATGCCCAAGGAGAAGAGATGAAGGAGGAATTTGAGACGTATGCAGACGCCCTTTGGTGGGGCCTGGTGAGTCGCCATCCTGCAGGGTCCCTGTGGGGACTGACTGTTAGAGACAGAGAGGTGGAGGGCGTGGCATGGGGTGCGCAGGTGGGCACTCGCTGGTGAGAGCAGCTGGGATGGGCTTTTCCTTAGTGCTTACCGGAAGTCGGGGCTGGGAACAGCCGGCCCCCATCACCACCCGGGGCCTTACTTCGTTAGTCGTAGGCTGTGATCCGCAGAGCCACGCATGTGCGAACAGACACGGTACAGACACACACATGTGCACACAGCCCAGTACTCACAGGGACACGTGGTACTAACGCCAGCAGTTTATGAAAGCTTACTTTGCTCTGAAGACCTTAATTTATTGGGGCGCCTGGGTGGCTCAGTCGGTTGAGCATCCGACTTTGGCCCAGGTCACGATCTCACCGCTCGTGGGTTCGAGCCCTGCGTCGGGCTCTGTGCTGACAGCTCAGAGCCTGAAGCCTGCTTCAGATTCTGTGTTTCTCCCTCCCTCTGCCCCTCCCAGAGCTCATGCTCTGTCTCTCTCTGTTTCTCAATACTAAATGTTACCAAAAAAATTTTTTTTAAGACCTTACATTTATTAACGTTTTAAACTCCATTCCTATTATGAGTCCCTTTTTTAAGAGGAAACTGAAGGGCGCCTGGGTGGCTCAGCTAGTTAAACGTCCAAGTTCAGCTCAGGTCATGAGCTCGCGGTTTGTGGGTTCAAACCCCACATCAAGCGCTGTGCTGACAGTTCAGAGCCTGGACTCTGCTTCAGATTCTGTGTGTATCTCTCTTTCTTCCCTCCCCACTCCTTTCTCTCTCAAAAATAAACATTAAAAAAATTAATGATAAAATGGGGAAACTGAGGCATGAGGTGGTTAAGTATGTGATTGAACCAAGACAGATCCCTGAGCCAGTTAGTGGTTGAACCTGGGATTTGAACTCAGGCAGTGGGCTCCCGAGGCCCACACGCTTAATGGCTCTGCCATCTGTCCTCCACCTTCATAAGTATGTGTGCACAGACACTTACACTTGTAAACACGCACAGGAGTGTACAACACACATCCCCACAGACAGGTGCGCAGATTTTAGACATGTGCACATACACACAATGCATACAAATACGCTCGTAGACGTGCATACATTGGAAACATGGCAATACACAAAATCACACATGTGTGAATATGCCAAGAGTGTGCCTGCACGTGTTTGCAATTATTTGAAATGTTTGTTGGCTGATTGACTATAGGCAGGAAATGTTTCACTTAGAAACAGGTTGTGGTCTCACGGCTCCCATATAGTCACTTGGCTCTTGGTGCCTTTGCTCCCACGGGAGAAGCATCAGCAAGCGGTATGAAAGGCTGACAGGTGGGGTGCCGACACATCCCTGGCCTCCCTCTCCCCGCGAAGGCCATGTCTGACCTCTTCTCTCTTTAGATCACACTGGCCACCATCGGCTACGGAGACAAGACCCCCAAAACATGGGAAGGCCGGCTGATTGCAGCCACTTTTTCCTTAATCGGCGTCTCCTTTTTTGCCCTTCCAGCGGTAAGTACCTTCGATGTTTCCCCGAGTGTGACCTGCGGGACCCCCTCCGCCGCCCGCCGGGCCCCCACTGAGCCTTCCAGGCTGACGTTCCACCCTTGCGCCCCCTCAAGTCCGCGTGCTGGGCTGCTCTGAGTTCAGTCTCCAAGCTGCCTTCTTTAAGCTCAGTTAGCCCCTCCCTCCTCAGGGCCTGACTCTACAAAGGCATCTCTGACCCCATGCTGCCCCCCAGCTGACCCCAGATGTGGTCAGGGGGACTGGGATTATATCTCCCACCCCCGGGCTCCCCAGTGCCTTGTGCATGGTGGGTTCTTCCTCTATGTGTGCTCCTTTCCCTTGTCCTGTCATTTCCTGTTCTGGCCTATGTAAAACAATTCATTTCCTGCCAGAGTGAGTCTTGACCTGTGATAAATAACCCACCAAAGCCCAGCGCCCATGAGCGTAATACTAACAACAGTCCTACAAAGCCTTGTTGGGCTTACTGTGTGCCAGATCATGCCAAATGCTTTACTTACCTCATGTCATTTATTCTTCATGACAACATTGTGAGGTTGGTGCTTGTGTCTGTTGACATTTTCCAGATGAGAAAACTGAGGCTCAATCAGGTCAGAGTCAAGTTTGCACAGTCAGAAGGCTATTGGGTTGTGGGTTCTTCTCTTAATCATGAAGCTGGAAAGAAACTTCTTAGGGAAAAGTCACGCTTCCCCCATTTCATCTCCCAGCCTTCATCTTCAGTGATACTCTTCCTTCGCTGTAGCCCTCTTTCGTCTGTTTTTCCAAGCTCTCCAACCTTGGACATATGACCTTCCTGAATCTCAGTCTCCTCATCTGGAATAGGTTGGGGGCTCTGATGGTGCCGCATGGTCTCCTCTAACTTGAAAGGGCGTGGCTTCTATCCATGTGGTCCTTATGTGAGTCTGACCTGGAAGTCAAAACAGATCACCATTCTGGGAAATTCCAGTAAAAGTCTTAAGTGACAGTTCAAGCACTAAAATATTATTATAGTTATTGTTATTTTTTAATGTTTACTCATTTTGGAGAAAATGACAGAGAGAGAGAGAGCACAAGCAGAGGAGGGACAGAAACAGAGGGAAACAGAAGATCCAAAGCAGGCTCCCCGCTAATAGCGCAGAGCCCAATTCGGGGCTCTAATCTACAAACCCTGAGATCAGGACCTGAGCCAAAGTGGGACGTGTAACTGACTGAGCCATCCAGGTGCTCCAAGCCACCAAAATGTGTTTACATTCCACCAACATTTACTGGGCATCTGTTCCGTGTCGTACTTCTTACTCAACAGCTTCTATACCTGATTTCACTTTTTCTGTAACAAAATTATGAGGAAGGTACTATCAGCCCACTTCCTGGTGGAGGACGCTGAGGTGCAGTAGGTCCCTGGCTTGCCCAGGGGTCCCACCACTAGAAAGTGGCAGAATCGGGAACTGAAGCCACCGAGACTCCACGTAACCCCCAACCTACTCCCTGGCCGAGAAGAAGGGAGTCTTCGTGGCTCTGGGAGTGGGGGTGGGGTGCCCAGAGAGGCCATCGGGGCTGACCCCAGCCTGCCTTCTCCCTCCAGGGCATCCTGGGGTCGGGGCTGGCACTCAAGGTGCAGGAGCAGCACCGGCAGAAGCACTTTGAGAAAAGAAGGAAGCCGGCTGCTGAACTCATTCAGGTCTGTCTGCCTGGGGATGAGTCGGATGGGGACTGAACTTGGGCTTCCTTGTCTTTTGGGGGAGGAGGGCTGTGTGTGTTTGCACAACAGTGGCCGTGCCTGGGACTGGGGACAGAGCCCAGGACCAAGAGTGCTTGCGGAGGGCTACAGGTGTCCTGTCTGCGCAGCATGGACATGACAATTTCAATGTTCTTCGAACATCCATGTTCAAAGACAAGTGAGAAAGAGACAAAGACCAAGGGGGACCAAGGCATTTGCTGTTTTACTAACCGTATTGGAGAATTTGACTCTGGGTCCATACTCGGCTTCTCCTCCTTCTACTTCCCACCCCTCTCCTGACCTAGGGACTCACAGGAAGAGCCAACCTAGAGTCTAAATGCTTAGCCCATTAGCTACAAGGAGATGTGGCCCCTCAGATCTGCCAAGGAGGGAGAACCCGTAAGCCAAGAGAGAAAGAGATGCCTTACGTGTGCCCAATACTGGGCAGTGGGCCATTTATCCTGCCCAGTAGACCGTCATGCACCAGGATGTTGGACGCCTACCAGCTCCATCTCTCCTGCCCCATGGGCTGGACATGAGGAGGACAGTGAGGGGTGGGGGAGAAAGGGCAGAAGTGTTCCCACTTAAACCACAGAGGGAGCCCCTGCTTTGTGGTGCTATGGGCTGTTGGAAGCACAGAGAAGAGGAGGGTGGGGTCCCCTGACTACAGCCACATGGGACTGAGCGTGTGCATGACCACCCACTGTGAACTTGTGTCTGGTGTACTGAGGGTCTCTATGGGTCGGGGTCTGACACTAGATGGCACACGATGTTATCCCACATCAGGAAGTGTCCAGGCTGGCCCCAGGCTCTAAGGGTCTGTTCCATTAGCCCCCAAGCCCCAGACCACCACAGTATTCCTAAAGTTCTAGTATATTTGAATCAAACCCTCACCTCTTGGGCTTTCTCTTGCAGCCAATGTGGCCCAAAGACAGTGTTCATCCCCTTACCTGTTAAAGATGTCTCAGGGAACCTTGGGGCCAGAGTAAACCCTGCTCCTTCAGGGGAGTTTATGCCCAGAACCCTTCTCTCCTTCCACCGCATTTCTCCACACCCCGGCAGCACCAGTTATGACTCCAAGATGGCGGGTCAAGGAAGGTTTTCTTCCCCGAGGGGCTACAAAAAGCCAGGAAGCCTGGCTTCTTTGGATATGACTTCGAGTACCTGTTTCAACCCTGATGAGTCAGGGGCTTAATGAATGTTTTTAATCCTGTGGGGCTCTGTGTGAGGGTCTATGTGTCGTCTGGCCATTCCAGCCCCTCTCTTCTCCTCCTCAGGCCGCCTGGAGGTATTACGCTACCAACCCAAACAGGCTTGATCTTGTGGCAACGTGGAGGTTCTATGAATCCGTCGTCTCTTTTCCCTTCTTCAGGCAAGTGACGACCTATCTGGACCCTCAGAGTGTGACCGACCCACCCCCCGCCCCCTCGGGTCTGGATCCGTGTCTGTGGGCCTCGTGGTTTCTTGGAGAACAGGGCCTGGTGCCCAGCTGGGCACTGGGAGCACAGGGAATCCCCTGGGAGCTTAAAACACTCGCCCTCTGTTCTCATGGCCACACCCCAGGCTCTCTGAATCAGAAATGCCAAGAATGGAGTTCTGGCATCAATATTTTTTGAATGTTTGTTTATTTTTGAGAGCGCAAAAGAGAGAGTGCAAGGGGCAGAGGGAGAGGGAGACAGAGGATCTGAAGCAGGCTCCAGGCTCCATAGCAGAGAGCCCGATGTGGGGCTCAAACTCACAAACTGTGAGATCATGACCTGAGCTGAAGTCAGACGCTAAGCCACCCCGGGGCCCCCAAGCATCAGTATTTTGAAAGCTTCCCAGGGGACCCAGTGTGCCACCAGTGGTTACCAGCTAGGCAGTGTGGAGCGGCCAGAAAGAGAAGGTCCGATCAATGTTTGAGCAGGGCCGGTGTCTGAGGAAGCAGGGAGCCAGTGGGGTGGGGCCTTGCTCCCAGTTCTGGGTGCCTCTCCCGCCTGGCCGTGGTCTGTACCCACAGACCCTTCTGGATGCTGGGAACAGGCAGGCAGAAGAGCAGCAGGGGGAATCCTCTGATCACCCAGAGGTGTTGTGTTCTTGGAGATTAAATTAAAGGCCTTAGGAAATAATTGAAAAGTGTTGCCCACGGCCAGCACCTGTGGAAAGGAAGAGAGAAGTTAATATTCACTGGACATCCAGTCCATTCAAGGTATCCAAGTTCATACTCCAATCAGCCCTCCCAGGCTGCCTAGGAAGCAGGCCAGAGCCTGCTACATTTCAGTAGCATTAAAGTCAGTGGGCTCGGGGGTGGGGGTGCATGTCTGGGTGACTCACTTGGCTGAGCATCTGACTGTGACTCGGGTCATGATCTCACAGTGCACAGGGCCTGCACATTCGATCTTCTGTCCACACCTCTCTCTGCTCCTCCTCTGCTCACACTCCCTCTCTCCCAAAAATAAATAAACATTGAAAAAAAATGAGTGGAGGGTTTGGGGAGCCCAAGTCCTATACCAGCCTTAGACCCTTTCCACGGTGCTGGCCCAATAAAATATCTTGGACGGACGCCTGAGGGCAAGTCCAACAGAGCGGCTTAAGGTCCCCTCCCCAAGACAGGCTGAGTGGTCTGGTCACCAGGCTCCTCTCACAGGGGGGCGAAGCTGGGCCTCAGAAACTTAGGGCATTTTGGCCAATGTCTGCCATCAAAAGGCCACCAGAGCCCATGGTCTGTTTTGACCTTAGCTGCTGAAACAGGCCGTGCTTCTCTGGGTTTAGACGCCACGGTCCTGAGCTGGAGTTTACGCGTGTGGGTAGAATGAGGAACTGCCGTCGGATTCCTAGTTGGGAGGAAGAATAGAGGGACCCTGAGCCTCATACCTGAGCTGAGCCCTGCTCTGAAGCCTGTTTCTGCCTCAGCCCTTTGGTTTCAGGGGTCCTAGGGGGACCTGATCATAGCCAAGGGGCCCCTCCCTCCCCATCCACCACTTGTAACCAGTCTCGGATCCCAGCCTCAATTATCCCTCCACCCCATCACCAGATTGTGGTACAGATTTAGGGAAACTCAAGAGACATGGGTTCTTCTGGATCATTTCACTGCATCAAACCTTCCAATGGATGACCGTGACAAAGGGAATAAAGTCCAAATCCTTACCGTGAGCTACAGGGCTTTGAAAGCTTAGGCCCCTGCTCGCTTCTCCTATCTCATTCCCGCAGAGACCCTAGTGGCAGGTGCTGTTTCTACTCAAGGCATCCAATCCGCCAATGACAGGTGACTGGCAAAGGAACTGGACCTTGATCCCAGGGCAGAGAGAAGCCGTTTGAGCCCAAGTATGACATGATCAGATGTGTGTTTCAGGAAGGGCGTGGAGGCGGACTGGCAGGCTCAGGATTCTAGGCAAGGAGACCAGCTCACAAATGACTTCAGGATTCAGGGTGAGAGCCAGCCAGTGCTTAGCCCAAGAGAGATGCTTGAGAAGGGCGGTGGAGGGGGGACCTGAAAGGGAATAAGCAGAGGGGGGTATCTCCATGAGTTGTGGCTGATGGAGGAGTCAAACAGATGGAAGAATCAAGGCTTCCGGAACCCAGTGACAATGTTTGGGTTTCTAGACTGCATCTCTTACCGGTCATGGTCATTAGGTTCATTGGCTCAGATGATGGCCTCCGAGGTTCCCTTTGATTCTAAATTCCATTTTTGCCATAATCATTTCGGGTCGGCGATAATGTCAGTCTTCTTTTCGGTCACAAGAGCCTTCGAAGGGGCAGGTGACCTCCCTTGAAAAGGCCAGAGTGACCTTGGACCTCGGACAAACACATGTGCAACCACTCTGACCTCGGAACCAAGATGATTTCTGTTTGCTATGCGGCCCAAGGTCCTGGCAAAAGGCCTATTCTTTTGGAGTGATTTATTATAAATAAGGTATTGTCCTGACTGTCAGAGACTCGAAGGAGACTGCAACCTGTGGTTCAGGGCTGCTGTCATGGGGGGGTGGCTTTTAAACCGAGAGAGGACACGTGTTGCTTGCTTTCTCTTTCTTTTCTTTCTTCCTTTCTTTCTTTCTTTCTTTCTTTCTTCCTTTCCTTTCTTCTTTCTTTCTTTCTTCCTTCCTTTCTTTCCTTTCTTCCTTTTTTCTTTCTTTTCTTTCTTCCTTTCCTTTCTTCTTTCTTTCTTTCTTTTCCTCCCTCTCTCCCTCCTTCTCTTTCTTTTTCTTTCTTCCTTTCTTTCCTTGTTTCTTTCTTTTTCTTTCTTCCTTTCTTTCTTTTCCTCCCTCCCTCCCTCCCTCCCTCCCTCCCTCCCTTTCTTTCTTTCTTTCTTTCTTTCTTTCTTTCTTTCTTTCTTTTCTTAGACAAAAGTATAAAGTCACTAGTGAGACTTACCAAGTCCACACAGAGTCAGTTAGCAACCATTCCGAAACACACTGTCCCTCTGGAAAAGAATGTCCCCAAATGCCAACCCCCTCCATACTTTGAATGGTAATGGTGATAATTCACTGGTGTGTCCTCACCAGGTTTTTTTTTCTTTTGTTTATGCTTAAAAAAATAACTTTATTGAGGCGTGTTTCACATACTGTAAGAGGGTTTCACTTACACTGAAAAGTACCCCTTGAAAGTGAACAATTCTGTGGTTTTTAGTATAGTCACAAAGTTGAGCATTCATCACCACTGCCTCATTCCTGAACATTTTATTGTTTCAGAAAGAAACCCTGCACCCATTAGGAGTTGCTCCTGACTCCTTCTTTCCCTCAGCCCCTGCAATCCTAGCCTATTTTCTGCCTCTATTCTACCTGTTCTGGACTTTTCATAGAAAAATGAAATTGTGTAATATGTAGTCATTTATGTGTGGTTTCTTGCACTTAGCATGTTTTCAGGTCTCATCCAGGTGGTCCCGTGTATCAGAAATTGATTCCTTTGTATGGATGAGTGATATTCTATGATGGGTGTGCCATTTTGTTTATCCACTCATCAGGTGACGCACATTTGGGTTGTTTCCACTTTCCGGCTGTTATGCTGATGTACACGTTGTGTGGACATAAAGTTTTCAGTTCTCTTGGGCGTATACTTGGGAGTGGAGTTGGTAACCCTGTGTTTAACTTGTTGAGGAACTGCCAGACTGCCTTCTGTGGTGGCATCATCTTATATGCCGCTCAAAGATCTGGAAGGATGACATTGTGTCACCCAGCCCGAGGATGGGGTTGTATCAGAGTTCAGTGCAGTCCTTTGTGAATTCGCAGGCTGTATCTGTTTAGGCCTAGTGCTGATAGAAGGCAGTGTCGCCTTTTTCTTTTTATTTTCTGCTACTATTTAAAATTATAAATTTATAAATGTTTATACATCTTTTTATAATTTATAATTTTTATAAATCTTTATAAATCTGAATTATAAAGAATTTTAGAGAGCTATGAGTTGAAGCCCAGATCTTCTGATTTATTGGCAGGTAATATGGGGGGGGGGACCTCAGGGGATGGTGGTTGTACATTGTTATGTGCAAGCACTGATGATGGCAGACCTTAGAAACTACGTGTCGGGGCACCTGGGTGGGGCAGTTGGTTAAGCGTCCAACTTCAACTCAGGTCATGACCTCATGGTTCATGAGCTCAGAGTTTGAGCCCCACATTGAGCCCTCTGCTGTCAGCCAGAGCCTGCTTCAAACCCTCTGTCCCCCTCTCTCTGCACCTCCACCTCCTCCCAAAATAAACATTAAAAATTAAAAAAAAAACCTACATGTTGCTTTCCACTGACAGGGAACCTGCATGCCATTTGGTTCCCTAAAAATGGTGGTAGAATGATCTACAGAACAGCTGTGCTGTCTAATGTGGTACCACTAGCCAGATGTGGCTTTTGAGCATCTGTCTGTTACTCATGCAGTTGAGGAATCACCTTTTCCATTTTATTTAATTTCAAGTTAAATAGTCAGATGTGACTCCTGGCTACCATATTGGACATCGTGGCTCTGAAATCATTAGACATTAGAACTAAAATGGAGATAAGACTTAGGCCCCAGAGGTAGAAGCCTCTTGACCTAGAAGACTCAGGTAATTTTTTGTATCACCAGAGCCTGTTCCTTTATGACCAGCCTCAAGGTTATTGGAGTGCTTAGCAATGGAGAAGGAGGACATATCTAGTCATCCTTCCCGTTGGCCAAGTGACATGGACCTGCTTTTGTGCATGCTATCTCATTGAATCGTTAGAATCCTCTGAAAGAGCAGCAGAAGAGGTAACTCTATTTTCATAGGCCAGACATTATAGGGGAAGAATCAGCATCAGTGAGATTCATTAGCTCACCTAATGTCGCCCCGCGGCCCTCAGTAAGTAAAGAGGAGAACCCAGGTCTTATGCCAAAGCCTATTGTATCTCTAGGAAGACAGAGTTTTTCAGGGAGAAAATTGGGTAAAAGTAAGAGGAGGCAAGGGTTACTGGGATAAGAATACCCCTTTCTGAAGATTATTGTTACAAAGGTCAAATCAGATAGGATGTGTGGAAACACCTGTTACAGCAGGTGTCCAGTCTCCACTGGTTGAATCTGAGCTGGAAGGAAGTATTGGTGTCATCGCAGGAAAAGAAGATACTACGCAGCCTAGGAAACCACTGTCAGTGACAACAGGGCTAAAACGCCCTGTCTGGAATGTGGTTACAAATCTTTTATCTCTTTACCTCATTCATTCATTCATTCATTCACCACGCATTTACTGAACCTCTCTCATGGGCAAATACTGTGTTGGGCACTGAGGGCATGACAGGGAACGGAAAAGGGACCACTGTGCTGATCCTATCACAAGGTTGGTGGAGACACGAACAGGGAAGTGGCCACTGGATGTTTATCGCTTGGAGTGTGTTGGGGCCTTGAGGGCAGCTTGCAAGGAGTGAAGAGTGACATGAAATGAGCATGTGGGGACAGGAAGTGCACGGGACAGCTGGAGCGGAATGTGGGGCCGGGGCATTTTCCTTGACCAGAAGGGTCTAATGGAGAGGGATCAATATGGACAAGGGCTAGAGGAGAGAGCGGCCAGAAGTGTGGGTTCTGAAGCACAAGTGGAGGATGGACGTCAGGATCATGGATCCTGCATCCACATGCTCAGAAGGAGCCCTCAGAAAGGCAGGACCAGGTGTATGTGGCTGCTGACCTGGTGGTGGGACATGGGGCAGATTTCTCTCAGAAGTGAGCCAAATTCATAGCCTGGGGTTGGGGAAGCCAGAGGCGAGAAGTATGATGATGGAGATGGCATAGAATCCTTGTCTTGGAGAGAGAGAAAAGAATGGGGGTGGGGGGCTCTGTTTCTTTAACACTGCTTCCCACATCACCCCAGTGCACGTCCTGCCCTCCACCCATCCCTCACCATTTTCTTCTCCTCTCAGTGCTTTCCTCACCTCCAGAGGCAGACATCCAGAACATTCAGAGGCAGGCAGAGCATTCTAGAAAGGTGGAGCATTTTCTGTGTGCATGCTTCAGGCAGAGAGATGGGCCTAGAGGAAGTGACCTTCCCAAGGCCACCTGGGACTAGTGTGGAAACTGAGCCATGAGCTGGAAACCCCCAGCAGGTCCCTTGGCTTCTCCATCATGATGCCTCATATTCTCTCCTCCTTTCTCCCACTGCGAGATCCCAGTGATAGTCCACTTACTCCTTCAGTATTTATTGTGCATTTACCATGTACCAGGGCATGGGGCGCTCAGATTTCAGAGCTGAAAACAACAGAGGGCCTGCCCCAAGTG
The DNA here is from genome assembly GCF_006229205.1 of Suricata suricatta. Classification (NCBI taxonomy): domain Eukaryota; kingdom Metazoa; phylum Chordata; class Mammalia; order Carnivora; family Herpestidae; genus Suricata; species Suricata suricatta. Next base: position 69,388,723 of record NC_043714.1, on the reverse strand, counting down.
GACCATAGAACTACCATGTGATTATAAAACAGTGTGATCCTAATACAGTGCCTCAAGTGAAGAGATGAGCTCAGCCTAGACTCTGGGGGTTGGATAAGAAACTCCATCAGGGGTCTTTCTAGCCAGAACTTGAAGGATGAGCAGTCTTGTTCTGGACAGAGCCTGTGCAAAAGCTCAGAGTCTAGAATGTGTGCATATCCCATGTGGCCTCATGGTCAGGATGGCAGGGGGGGTTGGGGAATGGGGCTCTGGAGCCGGATCAGCTGGGTTCGCATCCTGAGTCTGCTACTTCTTAACCATAAGATCTTAAGCAACTTTCTTAACCTCTCCGTGCCTTAGACTTGTCATCAAGGAAATGGGAATGATAATACGACTTCCTGCACAGAGTTGTTTTGAGGAGTAAATGAGTTCATCTATGAAAAGAACTCAAAATGGTATCTGCCTAATAATTATTGCTCAATAAATATTAGCAATGATGGTGGTGATGTTGACTACAATGACGTAGTGGTGACAGAGTGATGGGGTGTGTGGCTGCTGAGTGATGAATCCTGGTTTTCTGGTCTGTCCCCACTGCTACACCAATCCCCTGAGCCCAGCGCAAAGGCCTGAGCCAGAGGAGGTATTCAGCAACCATTCTCTGGGTGAGTAAATGAGTGAGTGTCCTGGAAGAGCCCTGAAAATGTGGACCCACGCCATTGCAGTAGGGCCTCGGTTCTCGCTGGGGAACCCTGTTCCCATTTGCTGGTTCCCAGGCACACTGGCCATCTTGTCTTAGAGCTCCACTGTGCCCCGCCATCTTTGTGAAAGGGAAACTTCAGGCACATTGTGGGGAAAGGGGAAACTGTTAATGTAATTTATACTTTCTTGATGTTTTTCTTTCTCATCCCCTCCTAGGAAAGAGCAGCTGGAGGCAGCAGCCAGGTACGTTTCTGATCACAAATTGCCTTCTTCCCACCACCATGTCGGGACAGAGGGTCCATTTCAACAAGGTGGAGGGTCTTGGGGCAGCATGCTGGCCATGAGACAGTCTGGGGCTCACTGCTATTGCCGACTGCCATATTCCTCTGCCATTTTCATGTTAATGTCCTCAGGGACACGTCAACTGTGATCATGGCCACAGCCACTTAGTGAGCAGGATGCGGTTCTGTGCCCAGAGTCCCATGTATGTTTATCTCCTTTGGTCCTCACTACCGCAGTGTGAGACAGTCCCGAGTACTCCCAACTGCGGATTCAGATTGAGGCTCAGAGAGTTTGGGTTATCCCCCTTGGGCCACACAGCGACTGAGTGGCAAGACCAACATTCAGGCTCAGGTCTGGATATTAAGACCATCTTCTTTCCATTATATATTGCCTCATTGGCTTCTTGGGTTCACAGATGGCTCCCAGAAAGTGAATCGGGACTGTAATTCACGATCCCCAGAAAGCCATGCTCACTCCAGGCTGCTGCAGAGCCCAGCACGACTGTTGGGCTTCTGCATTGTGAACACTTTGCTGCCCCTCCCTTCTCTCTCCCTCTCAAGATGTCACAGTATGGGGGACACTGTGGACCCTGCTTGAGATTGTAAAGAAAAAATATACTCTCACAAATGTCAGTTTATTTATATATCTATAAATATAAATCACTATAAATACAGACAGCATTTACTCTATTATGTTGAGCAACTACTTGTGAGGCCTTGTTGTCATCTTGTGGACACAAAGTTCAACAACTGTCCTTCTAGAATTGGCAGAATCCGGGCAGAGAGTGCAGCAAGACCCTGGGCCACATCGTAGGTGAAATACTTGAAGACAGTGACCTTTGAGGAGCTGAGTCAAATCCTCTTGAATGGAGTCCATGATGGGGCCCCATCCCATACATCATCCCTCTCAGAAGAAACAGCTACAGACACACCAGTTAAATCATGCACAGAACAGTTAGGACTTCCGGTTTGTTTTGTGCGTGTTTTCAAATGGATGGAGCGTTCCTTGCCTGGACCCGGTTTGGACTATCGGGGCATTTGGGGAGATGGTAGAGGAGGGCAGGAATGAGTGACAAAGACAACGTCAGAGCACATTTGCTAGAGGACCTGCAGCAGCTCACAGAGGCAGGTGGGAAGACACCCCAGATATCCTCTCCCAGATACATCTATAGAAGCCGAGGCATCCATAAAAGAGGGCAGACTCACCCCAAGACTGCCAAGGGGGTACCTCATCCTCTCCTTCTCTTGTGATCCACAGGGTTTTGCATCATGCAGGCATTGACACTGTAAGTGAATTGCCACATCTACTCGAGAGCCTTTTATATACAGACAGGAATTAAGTTCAGCCAAATTGGAATTTACGCTCAATATACCACTGTGCATTGGATTATGCACTTCTGGCTTCATGAGAGAGAGCCTGGTCGATGCCTTCTGAGGCTTTGGTAGGGATGCCACCATGGTTATCAGAAAGGGGCTATCAGGAATCTCAGCAAGGTGCTCATGCACCTCTCAAGAACTCTGTTAGGGGGGCAGAAGGAAAACACATTTGATGATTTCTCAGGGTTAGAGTTCCTGGTGTTGGCTGGCTCCCCGTCCCGCGTGGAAGAAGAACAAGGTCAGTTACAGAAGCCACTCAGTCGCCCTTGTCCGGGCTCAGGTGCAAGTATTTTGCATTTGTTCTGCAAACGGGTTGTCTGACAGATTGGCAGGTGAGATACCAGGTGTGATTACAACCAGGAGGTGGGGTGTGAGACCTGGAAGAAGTTATGGGTGAACTGTCAACAGAGGCATCAATTCCTTTACCCAAGAGGGCTGGGAGAAAAGTGAGAGAATGGTCAGCAGTGGGCACTTGCATTAGATGTGTGCTTGCCGATGGCCATTCTCCGCCTTTGTGTTAGCTTCTTCAACAAGCTGCCAGCTAACTAGTGTTCCAGTCATACTCATTATCTTCTAGATAACTGGAATCAGATTGGGGCTCATCTCCTGCCCGCTCCAAGCATGGGTGGTCCACACTTCTGTTTATTTGTTGGGCTGATGTAAGTGTTCTGTCCTCTGTGACTTAACATAGCTCAGTTCTGTGTTGGGATAAGAAAAAGAAATTTCATTAAGTTATTGGAAAGATCTCAAACCCATGGTTGCTTACAAAGTTGTTGCTGCCTCCCCCTACCCCGCCCTGCACCCCAAAGTGTTGACAGAGAGATAAGCTTCTCTAGTCCCGAGGATGGGGTTGCGTTGACTGCTTTGATTCGTGCAGACTTGTTTGAGGAACTTCGATCTGGCTGACTTCCTACAGTGGCTGGGAGGTTGGCTCCGATCATTTTATGCTTCTTGGAACCTATGATTCTGAGGCTAATCAGAAGGTAGAGAACCAGCTTCTCTTGTGGGCCTACAAGGAGCTGAGCACATTTCCTAGGTTGTCTTAATTCTTATAAAAACAGAGGCAGCGACACACACACACACACACACACCTTCATCTCTTCTTACCCCTCATGGTGACCTCGGTCAGACTCAGAACTTCCCTATTATGGCCTGTTTTGTATATAGTCAAAACTTGATCTCTTGTCCTCTCTAGACCATGAGCTAACATGGTGCCTAAAGGGTAAGGTATACCTCTGCCCCAAATATTTGCTGAATGAATAAATAAGTGGCTTAATGAAGGGAGTTTTGTATCATCATGTTACCTGTGTGGAGACTGAACTCAAGCATTTAGTTAACTAGTAACTGAACCAAGCACAGAAGTAAACAAGGTGGGGATTTCGAGTTTGGGTCTTTCTGACTGGACCAGATCACATCAGGCTGGTGCCCATTGCAACATTGCTATGCCCTCCTTGTACTCAGGAGTAGAGAGTGAGCTCAGTTAGTCTCACAGACACATGAACTTGACATTTGTTCACTCTCGGCCAAGAACTTCTATTTCACCTCTTCATATAGCTCATTCCTTCATTTCAGTTGGGACTCTGTCTAATGTCACCTCCGGAGAGAGCCCTTCTTGGACCCTCTACCCACACTCCATCAGTCTCTGTGCCCTTACTTCTACTTCATTATTATTGTTAACATTGATGAACATCTAATATACTATGTATTTGTTTCTCATTTGCCTTCTATACTCGATAAAATGCTAGACTTTGTTTTGTTCACTGTGTTATCTCCAGCACCTAAAACAATGCCTTGGACACAGCTTGAGGCATGGTTAGCTTTCAGGAGATATTAACTTACTGAAAAAAGTGGGTGGCTGGCTGGCTGGTGGCTGGCTGGATGGATGGGGGGGGTGGATGGACAAACTCTTATTCTATAAGTGTCATAAACCCAACTTAAACTACCCTGGACTAAGAGGGAGATGTAATGGCTCACATAGTCACCCAACAGAGGGGGTGAGATCCCCAGGAAACAAGGAATGGAAGTCTTCTGGGATTTCTCTTTTCCTCTCTCATCTCCACTTCTCCTTTCTGGTTTCGTTTTCTTGCTGCCATTCTGCATACTGATGAAGATGTGGATCCAAGCAGCCATATGGTCACTTATTTTTCCCTCTTTATCTGTCCTTCACTCGACTCTAATTTGAGAAATCCCAGGGAAGCACTTAGATTAACCCATATGGAGTCACAATGGACAATCTGTATGACTCAGAGAAAAAGAGGCTACTACTGGCCAAACTCTGTGTCCTGTGTCCACCTGTTAGAAGAGTGAGTGGTGTGGGTTCAAGATGCTATATTTGACAGCTCGCAATAGAGTCACTTGGTTGAAGTTGGGAGGAATCAGTGCCCCAGCGGAACAAGTGTCCTTTTCTCCAGAGTATCGGGGATGAAACATAAAGCAGACAAATATGCCAATTGCCCATGACAGGCATAAAAATTCTACCTGAAAACTTTAAAATGCCTAAAAATAATACTGCATTAAAGAACATCAACAATAGACCATGCCAAGGCTCATTTAGCTATAGATTATACCAGAAAAGACTGATCGTTTATGGTAGGAACATCATTTTAAACATCAGTTGCAACTATTCAGTAGACATGCAGCAGAGCTGATAATTAAAGGTATTTGTCTGATAGAAAATCATGTTTTTGTGAATTTTCAAAACAGGTAACGTGTTGACAGTAACTGCTTGCTTGAGCCCTATTTCTTACTTTGTATTTTCAAACAATTCAATCTTAACAGCAGCATCCAGGACTCTGCTCTTCTGTATCGATCTTTGGAGAGGGAAGATGTTCATCCGAGCATCTTTTCTCTCCTATCTAGTTTATGTCCTTCCCACTGCAGAGCTCTCATATTTAGCAGAGGATCCTTCTTTGGGTCAAAGACTTTAAATATAATCACAATAATTCATAGAGGCAAGTGATTTGCACAGGGCCCTGCAGCTAGATGGTAGCAAGAACAAAACTCGATCTGGTTCATCTAGCTCTGTAATGTGTGGACCCAGCCACACTGCCGTGCCTTTCAAGTCCTCGGGAACACTTAGGTGACTGTAATCAGTAACTGTGGGTGTCCCCTTTGGCTTATTTTGTTTCCTTCTACTCCTCCTTGGCTCTCTGTAGCTGGAGTCCCTGCTATCAGAGGAGGTATAATTCACGCTTTACTTCTTCCCTGTGACATTGGCCCCATGAAATTGATCTCACAGGGTGACAGGTGACATTGGCAATAAATCTCTTTCCACACCCTGGAATCAATGACTGTTAAAGGTATGCAGGAATTTAGAGATCAATTAATCCAATCCCCTAATTTTGCTGATGGGAAAATTGTTACCTAGGAGCAAAATAAGAGACCAGGACACAATTCCATAGCTAGTAATATTTTGTCCTGCCATGTAATCCCTGCAACATTGGCCCCAGGCTATAGAGTAGCTGAGATGCAGAGGTAAGATTTGGACCAATTTTATTTAACCTCAGAGACATCCCCAATATGCCCTGAGGGCTTAGTCTCAATATTCCTTTTGGAATATGAGGGAGTACCTATTTATAGTACTCCTTTGCCTCTGAAATATGAGCTAATTGAGAAATAGGAAGCAGGAATGGATCGAAATATAGGCCACCTTTGCTGGGTAAATGGGATCGGCTTCAGAGAAACAGTATCTTAACACTTCCCACTACGTTTGGCCTTAGGACCAGCCACACAGAGCAGACACTCTCCCAGCCAGGCACATGGGGCCATCCCTTGTCTGACCCCATGGAGCACTGACAGCCAGAGAGAAACTACATATGACTTTGAATACCGAACTGACTTTCAATATGGAAACTCACCCAGTCGAAAAGATGAGTCAATGGCTATTTCACACACCCCATAATCAGACAATTCTCCCACTTCCAGAAGGTGGGGCTAGCAGAGGACCAGAGATTTCTTCTCAATTCTTCTAATTGTGTGGAAATTGCATTTTTATGGCTTTGCTAACGTATGCAAAAGATGGTCCTCCCTACCCTTCATGGACATGAAGCCTGTCTACCTATGAGCACATCATTCCTTAGCACACAAAAATGTGTCGCAGCTCTCTGGCTTGGTTATTAGTCTGAAAAGAGTCCTTGTGTACCCAATATTCCCTCATTGTTTGCTGCCTTAGTTTCCTGAGGCTGCCATAACAAATGACCATAAACGGGTGACTTAGATTAATAGAAATTGATCATCTCACTGTTGTGGAGGATGGACATCCAAAATCAATATGTCAAGAAATCAAGGAATCAAGAGCATTATTCTTCCAGTAGCTGTAGGGAAGACCCTTACCTTGACTCCTCTCAGCTTCTTGTGGTTGCTCGTCATCCTTGGTCTTCCCTATCCTTGTGAACCCAACACTCCATTTTCTGTCTCCATTTCCATGTGGGCTTCTTCTCTCTGTGTGCACTTGTGTCTCTGTACCCAAACCTTCCTTTCCTTTATCTTATAAAGACACCAATGGTTGGATTAAGAGCTCATCCTCTTCCATTATGAGCACATCTCAACTTGGTCACATCCAAAAAGACTCTGTTTCCAGATAAGCTCACATTATAGCTATCAGGTCAGGGCTTGAGCATATCTTTTGGGGAACACATTTCAGCCTTACACACTTGCCAAAGGCAAGCATGATTAGCTTGCCTACAAGGTAGGAAGCAGTCTAAGCAGATCCAGGATCCATAATTTTGAGAGGGACAATTATGAAAGTTAGATTCCAATATTCCCTGCACAGATGAGGACACAAGACCTCAGTAAGGTGAAACAACTTACTCAAATCCCAGCCTCAAATCGCACAAATAGGATTGGATCCTATGTCTACCTGGCTCTCTCCTGCTGTGTGGTCCTCTCTCCTCTTTCATCAGGGACTAAAAATAACCAGGTGGTGGAATTAGGAGGTAGTCATAGCAACAAGGGCTGGGAACAGACTCCAGAATTAGACCATCAGACCTCAATGACTAGCTGCCCTACTTACTCACTGTATGATCTTGGGCAACTCAGGCAGCCTCTCATGTCCTTATCTGTGAAGTGGGGATAATAATAGGAAACTCCTCATAGGCTGGTTGGAATGATAACTATGACCCAGTATATAGCAAATGCTCCCTAGAGATAAGGGCTGGTCAATTGGTATGTTATTCATACATGAGATTTGGATACATGGAGAAAATGATTCTTCTAGGAGAGTGACAGAGAGAAGTGTATTGCTTCTCACTCACATCAGTGTATGAGTCTTTGTGTCCTCTGAGTACTGGCTATAAATGTCCTGGAATCATGCTCATAGATTTTCCCAGATTTGCTGGATCAGAATCCAAGTAGGCCATTTGCCCAGCTAACTGTGCAAACCTCTCCAGATGAGAGAGAACCAGATGAACACACCAGGGTTATTTCCAAGTCATGAAGCTGTTCCTGTAGTCCAGCAGCCAGTCGGGTCACAATCCTACCTCCTTGTCCCTGCTTTATCTGTCCCCATTCTTCCTCAGCCTCAACAGAAACCACCAGTCAGTCACCTGGCCTAGGCTGGCTCATCACTAGAAGGAAGAGGTTGTAATAGGGGATCCCTAACCCACTTCAGGTCCTATGTGCTATGAGTTTGTGGCCATGGCAGCAGAATTGGACCCATGTTATTTTGCTGTGTTGGACACTGTGAATTGTGGGTCACTTTTAAGAATCTTGAGTACATGACCTTGAACATGTTGTCAAACCTCCATGCCTCAGTTTCCCCATCTGTATAATAGTTATGGTGAGAGCACCTACCTCCTAGCACTGTTGTAAGAATTAGATGCTGAAAAACGAGAGCCTTACCCATGATGAGTACGATATAGGATTTGCTTTTATTATTATCACTATTATTATCCTGATTGTCATCCACACTTCTAGGTTTTCTGTGTCTACAGTCTTTACCACAAGGTGCAAGCCTGGTTTAGAAAGCAGATCAACATAGGTTTGAATCCTAGTTTTGCAATACTTTTCTCCTCCCTCTTACCCTCCATCCTTCTTTCTTCCCTTCCATTCTTTAACAACCCTGATCCATGTCAGACTCTGGAGATTCCCAGAAAATTGGAACTCATAGTCTAATGGGGAGGCAGATGTTTCAACCATGTAGTGTGGAGGGTGCTGGTACGGGAATGTTACAGACACAGGGGTAGAGAGAACAACAAAGGAAGGGAGCTCTGAGTTCTACCTATAGCAGGAGATCAAGAAAGGATTCACAGAGGCACTTTGCTTTTGTCTGTCAGGGTAGTAGCTTTCCATCAGCCTAAGAGAAAGATTAAGACCCTAATTTTGGGGGCGCCTGGGTGGCTAAGTTGGTTAAGCGTCCAGCTTCAGCTCAGGTCATGATCTCACGGTTTGTGGGTTCGAGCCCCGCGTCGGGCTCTGTGCTGATAGCTAGCTCAGAGCCTGGAGCCTGCTTCCGATTCTGTGTGTGTCTCTCTCTCTGACCCTCCCCTGCTCATGCTGTCTCTCTCTCTCTAAAATAAATAGACAGTAAAAAAAATTCTAAAAAGGCCCTAATTTTGACCCTTACCTCCTTCATGCTTTCATGCTTCCAATGAACAAGCATTGGGTCCCTAGGCCTATGATCTTTCCACATGCCATCTATTTCTATATGAGAAATCCCTAGGAATGCCAACTCCATAAAGAAGACTGGCATGCAGGTGTCCCAAGGAAAATTTACAAAAGATATAAATAAATGAGTCTTCATTTCTCTTCAGGAAAACACATTTTGTAGCTAGCTACAAAGTATGAGTTATTTTGTTCCCCCAGCTCTACTATGAACAGTGTGACCACCTAGAGAATTGCCATTGTCTTCCTCAATGTTCATGCAATGGAGGGCACGTCACGTTCCAGCCCCTAATGCCACTCCACCTTCATTGTCATCTAATCCCTCGTTAAGATTTATCATTTCATTAAAAAGAAACAAAGTCAAGATAGCAACTTTCTTTCATGGTCTTTTTTTCAGAGAGAAAAAATAGGACACCAAAGCCTCAAAGGCTTGGCACGTGGATGGTGATAGGTGTTTTGTTTTGTTTTGTTTTGTTTTGTTTTGTTTTGCTCTGTTACCTCTTTGTCTTCTTTCTTGGGGCAGATCATGGTGCTAAAGGAAGCTTCTGAAAGAGGGCTGAATATCTTGTGTTGGGCCCCATCCTTTCCATCTGGAGGGATGGAATGATGAAAGAATGAAGGAGAGAAGAGAAAAAATTAGGGCTTTAACTCCTGTAGGTGGGATTGGCTGCTCTGTACTGGTCCCTCAGTCTGTGCTCATGGGGCTTTCACAGCAAATAACACAATACAAATTGACCACTTCTTCCAAAAGACTCTTCTCTTCACTGCAGTGATGCTGTACTCTTGGTTTGTTCACCACCATCCACCATCCATTCACACCCATCCATGCCTCTTTTTGTTTAATGTTTATTTCTTTATATTGAGAGAAAGAAGAAGAGGGACAGAGAGAGAATCCCAAGCAGGCTTCTGGCTGTCACTGCAGAGCCTAACACAGGGCTTGACCCCATGGTGAGATCATGATTTAAGCTGAAATCAAGAGTCAGACACTCAGTCAACTGAGCCACCCACGTGCCCCCATCCATCCTCTTTTTCAATAACTATTTGTTAGGCATCCCTGTGTCCCAGAAAGCATTTTAGGGACTATAGTTACAGATAAGAAAGACAAGGTCTGCAAGTGTTTACTTGACAAGATGCTTTTCAGCCTGCCTTCCTAACACATCCCAAACTCAACTTTTGTTTTTCTATTTTTTTTTAATGAAATTGCAGTGGCTTTTCCAGGACACATGCCCAGCAAAGGTGACACAAAAATTGGTCCCAAAGGAAGTCGTTCACTATGGACAATTTGCCTTTGACATTCTTCCATTTACCTGCTGAGTTTTCTCCATGACAGCACCATCTCATTGACACCTACTCCCCACTATGCCCATCTTATTCCATATCCTGGATAGGAGGACAGGGGAGGAATTGTATTTAAATGTACCACTCCTAGGGACACCTGGGTGGCTCAGTCAGTTGAGCGTCTGACTCTTGATTTTGGTTCAAGTCAAAATCCCAGAGTTATGGGATCAAGTCCTATGTCAGGCTCTGCATTGAGCATGGAGTTGTTTGGGATTCCCACTCCCTCTCTCTTTTCCCCTTGCTCCCACTTACATGCTCTCTCTCAAATGAAAAATTAAAAAAATAAGAATAAATAAAAGTGCCACTCCTAGGTCTCTCTCCATACCTTGCTCCTAGGAACTCTTCTATGAGTTCAAAAATGGATGTAGAGATTAATTTGAGAATAGGGACAAAAGAGACTTGAATTGGGAGTGAGAAAAATCTAGACTAGAGCAGGAAAGGATTCAACTTGAAGAAATGGGTCAAAATTCAGCAGGATGGCCTAACCACTGAGCAATTCCCAGGGGAGAGTGCTAAATTACTTTTTAATTTAATTTTTTAATTTTAATTTTCTGCAAGAAAAAACATTGCATGGTTTATAAATCAAAATAATATTAGAGCCATACAGTGAAATGTCATAATCTGACTCTTTTCCCCATCAACCCTTTTCCACTGTCCCGCCCCTTACAGGTCATTTCTTTCTTTTTTTTTCCTAGAGTATCTTTCTTTCCAGTTTCCTTATGCAAATACAAAGCAAAATTATTTTTTTTATATTACCACTTTCCTAAAATATTTTAGTAGTGATATCTAATATTCAGTTTAAGGTATTCGAGCCATGAAGGACATTCTCACCATTTACTAAAATCTGCCTTGCACAACAGTCTTGTATAAGGTGTGTATGTGTGTGGCTGCATATGTGTCAAGCTCAACTTTTGATTTCTTTCCAAATCCCATTATTTCTTTTTGGTCCCATCTCACTCAGTTAAAAATATGGCATCACCATCTAGTGATTTGTGTAGGCACTAACCTAGCAGTGGCTCTCTTACCATCCCTTTCCCACATGACATCCATCAGGGAAGCCTGTTGTGGTTGGGCTCCAAAATACAAGTCAAAGTTCTAGTCTCTTCCCAAGGCAACCATCCTGGTCCAAGCCATCAGCATCTCGTCCCTGGAAAACATCAGTGGTTTCTGCATTGGTCTTTTTTTTTTTTTTAATTCCTCTCCAATCCACAACCAAACAGGAATTGTGTTCTCTTCTTTGAAATTTTTTATTATGGTAATATACACATAATATAAAAATTCCAAGCTTAACCACTTTTAAGTATGCAGTTCAGTAGTGTTAAATATATTCTCATTGTTGTGCACCTGATCTCCAGAACTCCTTTGTCTTGAAAAACTGCAATGCTTCCCATTAAAAACAACTCCCATTTTCCGCCCCTCCCAGTCCTTGGCCACCACCACTCTATTTTTGTCTCTGAATTTGACCCCTCTAGAGTCAATAAGCAGAATAATATAGTATTTATCTTTTTGTTACTTGCTTATTTCACTTTACATAATATTTTCAAGATGAACTGCAGCATGTGTCCAGAAGATTTCCTTCCTTTTTAAGACTGACTAGTATTCCATTATGTGGATATACCACATTTTGTTTATCTCTTCATTCCTTGATAGACTTTTGGGCTGTTTCCACCTTCTGGCTAACATGAATAGCATGCTGGAACATGGGTGTTCTTTTTTAAATGAAAAACTGAAGGGTGCCTGGTGGTTCAGTCGGTTAAGCATCCAACACTTGGTTTCAGCTCAGGTCATGATCTCACAGTTCGTGACTTTGAGCCCCATGTCTGATGGCACAGAACCTGCTTGGCATTCTCTCTCCCCCTCTCCTGCTCATGTGCATGTGAACCCCCCACCTCAAAGATAAATAGAATAAACATTTGAAAAAATGCAAAGCTGATATGCTCTCCTCTTCTCAAAACTTTTAATGGCCTCCAAGTGCCCTTAAAATCAAACATAAATTTCTACTTTCCATTCTTTATTCTGAATCCCATTTCTGGAATCCCTGCTGATCTGGCCTCTGACCTCATACCACTCTGCCTTTCACTCACGATGTTTTGATCATGTGCCTCTCTTCTGTTACACAAACCCAGTGCTCATGCCCCTTGCACCTGTGTATGATTCCTCTGCCCAGGGAGTGCTCACCCCTTTTCTGTGAGGCCTTTTCTCTCCCATCAGGTCTCAGCTTCACCACCTGGACCACCATCATTTTAATCCCAGACTGTGGAGACTGGCTACTCAATTGGTCTTCCCATCCACCCGAGAGGCCTTCCCAGACCGCTCCACCTAAGCTGTCTCCCTGTTACTCTCCATTACTGCACTCTCTGTTTTTGGTCAGATTTCTAGCATCATTTGCTTATTGTGTGTCTTCCTGACCACATCATAACGTCACTGGAGACTGAAAACTATGTCTGTTTCAGTTACCACCATATCCCCAGCAAGTTATAAAGAGCCTAGCCCTTACAAGGTATAGAATACATTCTTACTGAATAAATAAATAACATCACTATATGACAGGTGGGAAAAGTAAACCAGGAAGAGATAATGACTTAACCAAAGTTGAACTATTAACTACAGAGCAAGGGTTTGAACACAAGTTACTCTTTCCACTACACAGAACTCCCTCTCTCAGCTGGGATTGGATGCATTTTATTAACAGAAGATCAAATATTGTATTCCTTCATCCATCCACTATCATAATCTTTCAATGCTTATGATGGGCAGCATGCTGTGTTCGATGCTGGAAATCTGACCAAAGTATAGGTTGCAGACAAATAGCTTACCTTTTAGTTTCTCAGTCTCAACAGTGTGGGTATTTTGGGTGGGATAAATAACTCTTTGTCATCAGGGGCTGCCCTGAGTGTGTGTTTATAGGATGTCTAGCAGCATCTCTGACCTTAACTTGCCTGAAGCCAAGAGCACTCCAAGTTATGTCAACCAAACATGACTCCAGACACTGCCAAATGTCCACTGGGGGGAAAAATTGTCCCTGATTGAGAACCACTGCTTTGGTGAGAGAGTCCCTAGTAAGCCATGGGTGAGAAAAGCCTGTAGAACACACAGTGAATGGGTGATGCCTGGGTGGCTCAGTCATTTGAGCACCTGACTCTTGATTTTGGCTCAGGTCATGATCTCACAGTTTGTGGGTTCGAACCTCACATCAGGCTACCTGCTGGCAGTGTGGAGCCTGCTTGGGATTTTCCCTCTCTCTCTTTCTCTCTTTCTCTCTCTCTCTCTCTCTCTCTGCTTCTCTTGAGCTTGATCTCTCTCTCTCTCTCTCAAAATAAGTAAACAAACTTTAAAGAAGGAAGGAAGGAAGGAAGGAAGGAAGGAAGGAAGGAAGGACAGTGAATGGATAGGTATTTGGACCAAGAGGGAAAGGACGCCTTGGGGCTTTGATCAAGTTTCAGATGAAAAGTCTGACTTTTCTTTTATCATTTAGATAAAAGAAAGTATGAAGGTTTCCCTGGGTACAGGCCATGGCATGTGCAAAGGCCAGGAAGCGGAGTGTCAAGGAACTGGGTGGTTTAACATGGCTGGGGTGACCTGAGGCAGGAGCCCAGGGCAATGGCTGCTAGGGCACACTTGACTTTTCTGTCCCCCATCTGTCCCTTTCCCGTTTTACAGTTTATGTTTGAAAATTGTCTGCACTTGAAAAATCAGGGGCCCCAGCTGTCAAAGAAAACCTGATATCAGCCCCGAGGAAGGTTTTTCTTGCAAGACCTCTAAGACCCTCCAAGCACAAGGCTTGAATTACATGCTAGAAATCCATACAGTGAAGGGCAGAGATGGGTTCGAGTTTCAGGAGTGAACTTTGCCTTGCACCTGATTATCTTTTGGGGTCTTGGATTTCAGGCAACGCAATTAAGAAGTAAGCTGATCACCCACTTTGCTGGAAGAAGAATTTCCTAAGCTTCTTAGGTGTGATGGCTGGGGGGTATATCAGAGCTGAGTTTCCTGAGTTGTACGTGATGCTTCTGGGTTCCAAACGCTGTGGGACTCTCTCTCGTAAACCATCCTCTGTGACCCGCGGTGTGTCAAGTAAACATAGCCAAAGCAATTCACACTGTGAGGTTGCCATGAAACACTGAAATGTCAAACGGGCGAATCCTAAATCCCTACACAGATAGAACCAAGAGGGTCCTCTCGTTAACTTTCTAACACTCAGGCGTTTATGCTGAGATTCTGAGCCAGGACTCACTGGCTGCTGTTACTTTTGTCTTGCTTGATTGATCTGGAATTAAGCTCCCCATATACTCCTCTCCTGCTGAGGTCAAGTTCAGTGACAATGCGGGTATGTGAGATTGGCATTAAGAAGCACTGTAAAATAATACATAAATCCTGAGAACTTATCTCAGTTCATTTAAAAAACACACATGCTATTTTGTGGCTCAGGAAATTTTATCCATCCTGCCAATAGCCTTCTACGGCTTCTGTGGGGAAGAGGATTATTTGCCGGGATAATGGTGACAGCCAGCATGTACTGAAGGCTTCTCCAACCCTCATTCCAGAAGTCGGATAAGCGCTTTCCACGTGTCCCCCCACTTAACCCTCACATAGCCATCATCACTGCGTGGAGGAGTTGGGGCCAGAGACCACGACTTGGGCATCCTGGGTCACGTGTTCCTCAGGACCTTTCCACCTGGACCGGAATTGCCCCAAAGGCCATGATTTTCACCACTACCCTGAACAGGAAGTGCAGGTTGTGGGCTCAAAGATGACCAAGCTGAGTCTTTGTTTTGCTGGGACTGCACATTCCGGGCACTGTGGGGGAGACGTGGAAACATATGGTCTACACACAGGGTGTTAGACATTGTGACAGAACACTGCAGCGTGTTGTTGGAGCACATGGGGAGTACCTGATTTCCAAGGGAGGGTGGGTGACAGACTGTTTTAAAGGTAGTCGGCAATGAGGGGCACCCAGAGGGCAGGCACACAGTGGCTAGAGGAGGTGGGTGCACCGAGGCATGCTGCAGGAACTCAGGGCCGAGCAAGAGGCTTGGTGTGGATGGAAGGACGGATCTGCTTGGTCGTAAAGCGAGTCGTAAAGCGAGCCAGTAGGAAAGGGCCAAGAAGAAGCAGACCTAGGAAGAGACTGTCCTGAAGTCCCCTTTTTAATGAGCTCATGGTTGGAAAGCCTTTTGTCTGTTCTGCCTTGTCCAATATTTCTAGCCCACGGACCCTGTCCTATCAGTCATTCATCTAGACCTGCCCTGGAAAACCACTCTGAAATTTCTGTCTTTCACTCAGGAGGACAGAGCCATCTGCATCCTAGAGTTTCCCTGAATCGACCCTGGTTGGGTTATTAAGGTGACAATGCTGGGTGAGACAGAATGGCCTAGAGGGAGCCAGGGGTCACTACTGCCCATCTGTACATTCATCCATGTATTTGTTAACCAAGTATGTCCTCATGCTTCCTCTATGCCAGGCTGGAGGCAGGAAGCATTATGGGTGTTACCATGAGTAATGTTCCCCCAGGTGTTATTAGGCCTGCCGACCATTGTGTGCCAAGCCCTGCATGGGGTATTGAGGGGAAGTCACCGGATAGAGTGTATCCACGTGTGAAAACTTGTAGGGTGGGTTTTCTCTGGTAGGTACCACATGAAGGGGGCCTTTGGCCTCATGTCCACTAGGGTGAGGGGTGGAGATGGAGAAATAGAAGAAATTAATATTTATAGGGCACCTACTGCATGCCAAGCTCTGCGCCAAATCCTTGACAAACATCATCTCATAGCAACTGGGTGAAGCAGGGAGTGATCATCCCTACTTTAAAGATGAGGTAACCAGGGCGCCCAGGTGGCTCAGTCGGTTGAGCATCCAACTCTTGGTTTTGACTCAGGTCATGATCTCACAGTTCATGAGTTCAAAAGTGGATATGGTTCCAAGAGAAACTGATTATACTGATAACTATCAAAATAAGTGAACATCTGAAATGCAGTCACATATATGTGCTTCTGCGTGATGAATTTAATGATGAGGCCTGGGGCCAGCTGAATACCACCACGATTCTGAAACACTATGAGCACACGGTCCCTGGAGAGAACAGGCTATCAAAGGCTCTGTGATCTGTGCTGTGGGAGACACAGAAGACTACGGCCCTGAGGACATTACTCGGGTTTATTACCTACAGTCATAATTGAAAGCTATGCTGATTTCAGTTAGTAAAGATGGGGTGTTTTCCCCATCCACACTTGGGGACCACCTCCCCTCCATGTTTGATCCTTGAGGGCATCTGTGGCCACTGGATTAGGGTGCCTACTTCTTATAATTTGTGTCATTTATACTTTAGGAGGACCATTTGAAAGGCTTTTCTTTTTCTACTCCTGGGCACCATGGAGTACAGGAGGTTACAGAGGCAGAGGAGATGGGACAGGGGAAGGCGAAAGCTCGGGCACCGGCTGCTAGAAGCCAGACATTTGATGTCCTGTCTGTCATTTGAGCCCCACTGAAGCAAATGAGGAAGGGGAAGCGCAGAGAGGTTAAGAAATGTGCCCACGGTGTCATAGCTTATAAATCACCGAGCCCTGTGCCATCCCGAGCTGCTAAGTCAGATCAAACACTGAGGGCACACCTCCCCCATTCTCCGTGGAGGTCAATGTGTGAGTCTTTATGGAGAGGGCCGGGTGACTGCGAAAGCCTGCACTCAAGGAGGAAAATTGTTCACTTTTGCTTATTTTGTAGCCAAAAGCTGGGTCTCTTGGATCGGGTTCGCCTTTCTAATCCTCGTGGTAGCAATACTAAAGGAAAGCTATTTACCCCTCTGAATGTAGATGCCATAGAAGAAAGTCCTTCTAAAGAACCAAAGCCTGTTGGCTTAAACAATAAAGAACGCTTCCGCACCGCCTTCCGCATGAAAGCCTACGCTTTCTGGCAGAGCTCTGAAGGTGAGGCCTGTCTGCTCCCTCACTCTGTCTCCCCCACTTGTCCCTCTGCCATGCCTGCCCCTTCCTTACCTCCCTCCCTCCTGGCTGAATACTGCCCAGTCTGCCGAGTAGCCCATCTCCTCCCTTCCTGAGTCAACTTCTGGCTTCATCCCATTCATGTCTGCTGGGCTGGGGCACTTGTAATACATCCCCACAGTTCGGGGAGCAGGTATGGGGTTCCAAGGCAGCTATTCTCTGGGCCAGGATCCCCACATTCATCCACACACATGCCTCCAGGGAGCCTTGGGGTTCCCTGCCATAGTGCCAATGGGTAGCCATATTTAGGTGCATTGCCATGGCGGTCAATTTGAAGGACATAGGGGGCCACATGCAGAGTGATCTGGAGACCCAGGGACCTCAGCACCCCCAAGGAGTGGGAAGAGGTAATAGAAATAAGCCCACTGGGGGTCAGTGGGAGCAATACCTTAGTGTGTCCCTTGTACTTATGACAAGGAAGGATAAGCAGGGCTCAGAAAGTGATCCCAGAAGGTCTCAAGGGTAGTGACTGAATTTGGACTCAGGTCTGTCTGACTCTAACCCCCATGAGGATGCCTTCTGCTGCCTCTGAGAGGCTACTCGGGTACCACAGAACTCACGTCACCACCTTCCTAGCCTTCTCTCCAGTCAACAGTCCTGAACTACAGGCATCTCCAACTCATGTCTGGAGAAAAAGAGATGCTAAGAAGGCCTGAACAGTCTCACAACTGGAGAACACCACATGTTTTCACAAAGTGGGGACAAGGACTCTAGCAGTTGAGCTTAGAAGGCTCTGACTGAACAGGGTCCCCAAGCCTTTCCAAGTGCCATGGCCTGCAGTTGATATGTGTGTCTCCCTCCCAGATGCTGGGACAGGTGATCCCATGGCGGAAGACAGAGCCTATGGGAATGACTTCCTCATTGAAGAGATGATCCCCACCCTGAAGGCCGCCATCCGTGCCGTCAGGTGAGGCCCCCTCCTCCCCACGGCAGGCCTCCCTAGGTCCCAGCTCAACTCCCACAGGATATTGGCTTTGGGAAGGTGGGTGGGAAGCCCCTCAATTAACTCCTGAATCAGTTCCAAAAGTATGTCAGTATTCCAAGGGAGATGCTACCCGAAGAAAAATGATCTCTACAATAGCAAGGCATCATGGGTAACTCTTGCTCACTGTTTTATAAAAATGTTCCCACGGGCTCCTTACAGTATTTCTAATTGTCATGCTTTTGTCTGGCTCTGGCCAGGTCTAGGAGGGGGGGCAGGTATATTGACATGGAGTTTTCTTCCTTTATAAGCTTGTTACCCAAAATAGCTTTTCTTATCTGTCTCCATCCATTAGCATTTTTAACAAAATAGTCAATTATAGGATATTTTTGTGGGTGTCTCAGACAAGACTATAATCTACCCTGACCAGTTTTTGTTCTGCTTCAGAACTCCACAAGAAAATTAAAAGATGCTTACTTACAGAAAACTGATCAGGATTTGGGTTTATAAAGCTCTCTATAATGGTGGCAGTGAATTCTAGAAACTAAGTTGGATTCTCCAAGAATTAGTTGGGATATTCTCAGTCAGATTCCTAGTCAGGGAAGCATGACAGCGTTACAATACATGAGCCTCAGCAAAGCCACTGACCTGTCATCTTGTGACACCACATGTGCAGCATGACAGAAACATGGCTGGACAAAAGCACAGCTGCTAGATTCATAACTGGCTGAATGATCTTACTCAAAGAACACCAGTGAATGCATCTGTGTCAGTTGGAGGGAGGTCTCTGCTAGGATGGTCCACGGCCTGGCTTTTACCTTGTTCTTTTTAGAATTTTTATTAATGCCTTAGTTCAGGCACTGGCCAACTTTTTCTGCAAAGAGAAAGATAGTGAGGCATCTGGATGGCTCAGTCGGTTGAACGTCCAACTTTGGCTTGGGTAATGATCACAGGTTCAAGCCCCGTGTTGGGTTCTGTGCTGACAGCTCAGAGGTTGGAACGTGCTTCGAATTCTGTGCCTCCCTCTCTCTTTGCCCCTCCCCTAGTTATGCTCTGTCTCTCTCTCAAAAATAAATAAATATTAAAAAATTTTTTTAAGAAAACAGTAAATATTTTAGGCTTTGTGATCTCTTTTTCAAGTACTCAGCTCTGACTTTGTAACACAAAAGCAGCCATTTACAGTACATATGTGAATCAAAGTGGCTGTGTTCCAATGTAACATTATTTTCAAAAACACGGAAGAGGGCATATTTGGCCTTCAAGCCTGCTGACGCTTACCTTAGACTGAGCTGTGTAAAGGGTGGTCTTATCAAATGACGCCCAGTTGGAAATGATGGCACATAAATTGGATGGCATAATCAATATGCCAAAATAGTGTTGAGAGGCTGGATGTGGACTGTTAACAAACAAGGAACTCTGAACGCCCTGTGGAAAGAGACCCATGCAAGTTGGGGTGGGGGTGGGTGGGACTGGGGTAGGCCATGTTTCCCAGCCATGGCCTATGAGTAGGGGTTTTAACTGATGCCATGCTCAGTAGGGGTTGACCTCATGATGGGGTTTTCAAGGAACGTTAGCCATCTGGGGTGCCTCTATTTGTTCCCAGGAATATGAAGATGAGGGCTTGGCATCTATGAGTTGCAGGTGCCCCAATTTACTGAGGAAACCTCAGAACAGAAGCTAGTTTCTCTTTTCTAGGCACTCACAAGCCAAATAATTAAAGAGGCTGTCGAAGAAGAAATGTGTCAGCTGTCCTCAAATAGAAGGCAGTGTGTCACAGTGATTAAGAGCATGACACTTGTCAGCACACAAACCTGGGTTTGAGAACAGCTCTAACATTATTAGCCAGATGGCCCTGGGAGGCTGCTGGAACTCTCTGGACCACAGCCTTGTCATCTACGAGGTGATCTCTTAGCAGATTGTTCATAAAGTACTTAGCTCAATGTCTGCCCTGTATTGAATGCCCAATAAATGTTAGCTCTTAGTGTTACTATGATTTTATTATTATTCAGATGATTGAAGGGAGATAGTCATGAAAACAAGAGGCACTAGCCAGCCTCATTCTGGGTGGCTCAAAGAGGTGGAACGAAGACCATGAGTTGGAACTTCCCACCATCAAGTCGTTTTCTCTCTTGTTCTTTTCTCTCCCTGTCCCTGAGTTTGCTAGACATTAATTATAGTTTCCTTCTCTCTCCACTCATGAAGTACAAATGTCTCCCCCTCACCTTGCAGAATCCTACAATTTCGTCTCTATAAAAAAAAATTCAAGGAGACTTTGAGGCCTTACGATGTGAAGGATGTGATTGAGCAGTATTCTGCAGGACATCTCGACATGCTTTCCAGGATCAAGTACCTTCAGACAAGGTGAGACAGTTGCATCTGGAGGACTGATGCTCTCCTGACCACTAAGGAGTCAAAGTCAGATGAACGTATAACTTAGGGTGAAAGGCATTCAGAAATTATCCAAAATGCCAGGGAGAAAGTTTAAGAACAAAATCGTTCATCCAGCATTGTGGATGTCCAGGCCGACAAGCACCAAACAGCCTTTGAAGAATCTCTGACATTGACCTTGGCCAAGGTCAACACCCCAATCAGTCCTGGTGGAGAAAAGGCATATGTCTGGCTAGCACCTGTCTATTATACTTTGGATGTTGCCAACAAGATTGAGAGGATATCAGTTGAGTCCAAATGTCCAACTCTAAATGCAAATTGTTCATGATATTAAAAAATGAGTATTATTTCTAATATCAAAAATATGGAACTGCATCAATGTGCAGCTCATAATTGCCACCATTTTTGTTGAGCACCCGAGTGCCCTACATCTATGTCCCTACTCTCTTATAACCTCTTAAGGTATTACATTGTAGGTGTCCTTTTACAGATGATAAAATCAAAGCTCAAAGGCCAGCGGAGTTACCCAAAATTAATTAGTGTCAGAGCTGGAAGTCACACCAAATCCAACCAACTTCACACTACTATTCTGTCTGAAACACCACACCCCACTTCCCCAATTATAAAAATATTGATTAAGAAAAAAAGTGCCTGCTCTCATTAAAAATTATGCAACCATCAAATGACATTTACAAAACGTGTAGATGAGATTAAAAACTTATGTCATCTTTGAATATATATATGCACAGTATGATCACTCATATTAAGTCAGACATACATATGTACATATATGTAAATATATACAAATGGTTATGTTGATATACTCTGCATCCATCTTGTGCTACTAATAACATATACATACAATATGATTACAAAAACATATGCACATACATTTACTAAGAAATATATATATATATATATATATATATATACTCCCCAAAGGGAACCTATAGAAAAGAACTAAAGTCTTCCCCTAAGGGATTACAGTTTCTGTACCAAGATGAAGAGTCCATATGTGATTTTTTTTAGTTTTTAAATTTATCAAATCTTTAATGAACTGGAAGAATATTCTTTTAATAAGAAAAACCATTTGTGCTTCCTAATTAATGAATGTAGATGTTATAGTAATAATAGCTAATATTTTTACATACTTTTACAACTTCACTCAATATTCATGTATGTTGTTTATTTTATTTTATTTTTTAAAATTTTATTTAAACCCAAATTAGTTAAAATATAGTGTAATAATGATTTCAGGGGTAGAATTTAGTGAAAACCATTTTAAAAAACTGAAGGACAATATGATATCAAGACATAGAACGGACATCATGAAACCAAAACCCTGTGTGAAGCTCACTCCCTGGCCTTTCTAAGATTTCCAGTGGACATAAGTCCAGTCCTACCTGGACCTTGGTTTTCTCATCTGAATAATGATTCTCTGCTGAAGATTCCTGCAGAGTTAACAGGACCATCAGAGGGAATGAGCTGGAAGTTAATCATGATGTTGGGTTGGAGGAACACTTATTTGTGACCTTGCTTTATCCATACCTGGGACATCAACTAGGACTTCCTAGCATGGTGGCAGGCACACAGTCAGTGCTCAATGCCTTCTTCACAACTAGACATGTGAATGAGGTCTGAGCCATGCTGTTATTTATGTAAATATGGCTTCCTGAGAGATGGAGGGAGCCTGATGTCTAGGACATACCAGATCAAAAATATTGGCCCATCGTTTGATTTTCTTTTAATGTTTATTTGTTTTTGAGAGAAACAGAGCAGGGGAGGAGCAGATACAGAGGGAGACAGAGAATCCGAAACAGGGTTTGAGCTGTCAGCTGTGAGTTCTAACTCCCGGACCGTCAGATCATGACCTGAGCCAAAGTCAATGCTTAACCAACTGAGCTACCCAGGTGCCCCAGAAATATTGGCCCATCTTAATGCATGCAGAATGGACCTTCATACTGCCGTTGCTTTCAGTATTTGTTAGGCACACATACCCCAAAGAGTCGTGGCTGGAGGTTGCCCATCTGGATAGCTAAATGCTGGCGTTGTGGCAGAGAGAAAAGAAGGGCAATTGAGGACATGGTGTCACTGGAGGAGCAGCCGGGTTTGCAGGGAACTAGGTGATCCATGGCTTCTTCTGAGTGCATGGTCTTTGTGCTCCTGGGCCTTCAAGGTCACTCCCACGCCTGTCCCTATCCTGCAGGGCAGTGGGGACAGTGGTCTCCATTTGTGTTCAGAGCAAAACGGATGGGAAGCTGGTGCCTCATGCAGACACAGAGGCAAGGTACAGGGCAGGTGTGGATACATCCCTCCAATGGCCAGGAAGCCCACAGAGCAGAGGAGATGTGCTCAGCTGAAAACAAAGCCTGGGATTTTATGAGAAAACTCCCAAATCAGATGTTTGAAGAAAGAATTAAAGAGCTGGAAGATCAAGTAGGCTTGTAGCACACATGACATTTCTTACAGAAGATAACAGGATGTGACCTTCACCCTGTCTTTGTGGTTTAGCTGCCTGTCTCCCCTGGGATGGGGAGATACACTCACTATCGCCAAACCAAAATAATAATAATAATAATAATAATAATAATAATAATAACAATAATAATATATAGAAATTTAAAATTCTCTCTCTTCTTCACTCCTGCTCTCTCCCTCTTCCCCTACCCCTCTTTCCTTTCTCTTATATATTTCAAACCTTACCTGCCAAGGGGGAATAGAGGGAATTGCTCTCCTGTCTTTACTTGTAATGCTCTTTGTAATGCAATCCCCTCCTTGTGTGTCTCTTCCAGAATAGACATGATTTTCACCCCTGGACCTCCATCTACCCCAAAACACAAGAAGTCTCAGAGAGGAACAGCGTTCACCTACCCATCCCAGCAATCTCCCAGGTGGGGCGCAGGGACAGGGACTGCCCGCTGACGTGGCCCATCCTCATCCCCAAACCTCAGCTCGCTCCCTTCATGGTTGGGTGGGCTGCCACTCCCCTCAGGAAAGTGAAAGAAAGAGCTTGCAGCCTCTTCCAATTTGTGGCCATTTGTGAGGTTTCGGTAACAAAAGAATTCCCGCCCCTCATCCCAGATCGTGTGGGGGACACTCCTTTCTATGGTTAATGACAACAAACATAACAATGTCTGTGTTATAAAATGAGAGACCAGTGAGTTTATCAGAATGGAAAGAATAGCTCATGTGGGCAGAGTTGAGGTGCTCTTGGTCCAGTCGGCCTGTGGCTTTGCCTACATAGCGGGCCCTGTGTTGACCGATTCCAGTTCCAGGGAAGGAAATCACATATCTGGCTTCTTGCCACATCATCGTGGGCTGAACGTGTGCCTCAACAGGGCAGTTCTGCTTATCCCACAGGAAGTGTTTGGAAGTGTTCTTCGCCCAGCTTGTGATGAACTGGGATCAGTCTTGCTGAAAGGCCACAGTCGAGTATACACCTTCTTTATTACCCAGAGGGTTTCAAGGCAGGGAACATAAATGAGTGAAGGGGATCCCACGCACCTTATAACAAGGTTCCTTATTATAAACAAAGCAAGAGCATAAGTGGGGTGTTGGAAGGCATCTGACCTTCAGCCTCAGTCCTAGGGACAGAATAAGGGGGTGGTGAGCCCTGAGGACCTGGAGGGTTACATGCCGTAACCAGAAGGGGTCATTGTCACTCTGCTCTGTTGTTGCTAATTTGAGGAATCAATATCCTCTGTTTCCGGATAGTCTAATCTGTCAAGAAAGGCCGACTATCCATATGTCACATGAAAAATAAGGATATTTTTGAAATGGCTGAAATGTCTTTAAAACTGTGTGAGCCAAGGAAAACACCGGTGGACTAGAACAAGCACATGGGCCATGAGTTTCTGATGTCTGCTTTAATTCAAGAGCACTCAACCGGAGACAGGCCAGGGACGCAGCAGGAGTCAGTAGCCTATGAGAGAGAAACCCAGCTACCTACAAAGTGCCTGATGCAGTGGCTTTGTGCAACAGCCAGGCTCCCTGAAGACTGTCTTCTACGTAGATCATAACTTGCACCAGCATGGAGCTCATGCAAGGCACATCTCAACCCCGTTCTCCACCAGTGTCCTTTTTCCCATGATTTTCCAGATTCAGCATCTGTTTGGAACAGATATTGATACCCAGTGTGTAGGATTTCAGAGAGTAGACAACCCCACCTACCCCACCCCACCCTACCCCACCACACCCCTTGGAGTAGAAGCTCTTCATCGTAGTCCAAACTAAAAGCCTAAGGACTACAATTTAAAGGCACTGAACCCTCAAGGCACAGTTAGCTGATGTATTAACTTTGACCCAAAGCCTCCTAAGACAGCTTCCTATCTGGCTTCAGATATCTGCTGCAGAGAAGTTAGGACACCTTCTCTGCAAAAGCTGCAGGCAGGAAAATGCTAGCTTTTCTTGACTCAGCACCAGAGTTGAGCGGGCCTCTTCCAAACTGCATAAGCATGAACATGGGAACGATAACTCCAGGGACCACGGCCCGCTCCACTGAGACAGCCCGGCAAAGCAAAGACAGATACAACAATCCTATAGACCTATTGGCTCTTTCCTAGGAATGAACCATATGTAGCCAGAACATCGACATCAGAAATCGAAGACCAAAGCATGATGGGGAAGTTTGTGAAAGTCGAAAGACAGGTAGGTCTTTCCTTTTCCTCACCAAAAAAGAAAAAAACTCAAAGCCTATAAAATTTATTTTCAAATGTCATTTTTTTTCCATCCGGAGGTATCATAGTTGAGTATCTACCATTCAGAAAAAGGATGTGTATGGAAGTTAATTTCTGATTTAGCATTTATTGGCTCAGTGTCATGTGCAAGTTCATTAATTGCGCTAAACCTCAGTTTCCTCATCTGTAACACTTCATAAGGTGGCCTCCCTTCATAAGGAGGATTGAGTGAGTTGGTACATGTAAATTGTGTCAAAGAGTAGCCAATGCGCAGTGGACACTCAGCAAATGTAGCTGCTATTTTCACGTGCCTCAAGGTGCTCCCTTAAGAAGTGATAGTTCCCTTCCCCACATGTCCTGTGTTCCTAGTCCGTCTCTCAGAGTCCGGGTCAGTGTGTGGCCCATGCAAAGGGGCCTGAGTGGGGCAGGCTCTGGGTGTGCTCAGTCAGGGCAGAAGGAAAAGCCACTCACACCCAACGCCCCATGGAGCTCACCTCTCATTTCCGCAGCAAAGGGCTTCTACCAGAGCGCAGTCCATTCAAGGTCACACTGGATAAATGGCATCGACAGTTCCCACTGGGATCCCCACCAACCCTCTTATTTTATTCATTACCCCAAGTTGGATTTGTGCAAGAGACACAAGAGGAAACAAATGATTATTCCTTCTTGGCATATCAACAATTTTCATTAAAAATTTTTAACTTAAGAATCTCAGCTCTTCCATTTTTCACCTCTGTGACCTTTGACGAGCTGCTTCCTCTCTTGGTGCCTCTCTTTCCTCACCTGCAGAACAGGGGTACTCTCGGTCTTCACCTCCTAGGGTTGTTATGAAATGAAATGAGTTAATAACGCTAATGGGCATCAAGCAGATCAGGTGCCTCCTAGCTGCTCTTAGTCTGTTACTATCAAGGCTTGGATACCATGTCAATCCATATCTGGTTCCATCTCAACTCCTATCTGGTTCCTTGCTTCCTGGGGCAGGGTGTGAATTGCTGGGGAGAGAACAGTCACCAACCCCACATGCACATGCGCACGGGAGATGCACAAGCTAGAGTTGGCTCCCGGTTTTGCAGGTAGGAGCAGAGACAGCTCACCTCAGGGCAGCTCACATGCCAAGGCCCCTGTAAGGACCTTCAGCTCTGAGGGGCACAGCTCTTGCTACCCACTGCCCTTGTATCTCTGTTAATACTGCATGTAGGAAGAACAGATGCTCACAACCCACAGGTTTCTGTCTAAGCGAATGTTTGCAAATCAAGAACTCACGCTCCTTGACCCAAATGGCAGCAGCAAGGCCACCTGCTTCTTGGGTAAAACTTGTCCCCAGACCACTTCTCTGGTTCCAGCCTACCCTTCCCACAAAGCTCCTGCCAGGTGGTTTACCTGCTCGGAGCTCAAAGTTAGGAGGTGCGAAGCAATTCACTGTGTTGGGATTAGGATTCGCAGGAACCCTCTTGCTTTCCAAGAAGTAAATGCCGCGGTACTTCCTCCCGACTGGCCACGAGTCCCGCCGTGGAAAGGCAGTGATGCCCAGGTCCATGTGTTTTTCAGGTTCATGACATGGGGAAGAAACTGGACTTTCTCGTGGATATGCACATGCAACACATGGAAAGGCTGCAGGTGCACGTCACAGAGTACTACCCGACCAAGGGGGCCTCCTCGCCAGCTGAGGTAGAGAAGATCGAGAACAACAGAGATTCTGGTTTGAAAACCATCATCTGCAACTATTCCGAGACGGGCCCCCCCGAAGCCCCCTACAACTTCCACCAGGTGCCCATTGACAAGGTCGGCCCCTATGGGTTTTTTGCCCACGACCCAGTGAACCTTCCCCAAGGGGGACCTGGTTCTGGAAAGGTCCAAGCGACACTTGCCTCCTCAGCAACACCGTATGCAGAGAGGCCCACCGTCCTGCCCATCTTGACTCTTCTCGACTCCCGAGTGAGCTGTCACTCCCAGGCTGAACTGCACCGCCCCTGCTCAGATTGGGTGTCCCCTCGGCAGAGACGGAGCATCACGAGGGACAGTGACACGCCCCTGTCCCTGATGTCGGTCAACCACGAAGAGCTGGAGCGGTCTCCGAGTGGCTTCAGCATCTCCCAAGACAGAGATGATTACGTGTTTGGCCCAAATGGGGGGTCAAGCTGGATGAGGGAGAAACGCTACCTCGCCGAGGGTGAGACCGACACGGACACAGACCCCTTTACACCCAGTGGCTCCATGCCTCTGTCATCCACAGGGGATGGGATCTCTGATTCCGTATGGACCCCTCCCAACAAGCCCATTTAAAAGGGGTCATGGGCTGAGTCCTCCTTGTAATGTAGACAGACTTTGTATAGCTTACTTGCTCTCACACCCGACACTTACCAGTGAAACCACCAGTGGCTGCGTCAAACACATGCATGTGCGTGGCGGCCTCCCACCCAGGCAGGGGCTTCTCATGGCCTTCTTCCTCCCCAGGCACCACAGTGAAGCCGCTTCCTTTTAAGCATGGTTTGCATGACTTTACAATATATAAATCGTACCGCTAATCTCTTCTAGGATACACATTTATCTGCTGTTCTTACTTTAATCATGATCGGACCAGTACGGGGAGAAATTATCGACGAGCCGTGCTATTTGTCTGTTTGGGTTTTGGTTTGGTAAGCAGGGAATGTAGTTTAAGTTATTTCTCGAACCACTGCCCCTTTGTGTAACACAGTTCAGTGATTAACTCTTTTCTACAGCAAGCAACTAATTTGCTTGGTAAAAATGCATTGTGTATCGATGAGGTGGCCAACTGAGCTAAAACGCGAGGTAAGGCACAAGATAGTCATCACCTATCCAAAACCAAGATTTTTAAAAGTTATTGATTAAGGAAAAACTAGCAAAACCATCTTAAAGCTCTCAAAGGGACCTCACTTGGTCTGCCATTGTCTGGTATCATGCCTCAGTTTCCTCATCTGTGGTAATCCCAAGTGTAGCATTTTGAGTGACTTATGTATTGACGGGGAGAAAATACATACACATGCACACTCACACACAAGTTCAAATAGTTTCCAATTTATGTAGCCAAAGATAATGAAATGTACCAGAAGTAGGGTGCCCCTCTGGGCAGGAGCTAAGTTCAGTGCCTTCAAAATGAGGTTTCAGCTCACATTCCTCCCCCTGATACTTGTTCAAAATATCCATCTCAAATGAAAATTGGAAACCAGAAATTATCTGGTCCAAGTTCTCCTTTGTAGACATGAGAAACCTTTGACTCCTGTAGAGACACACCAGGGTTGGTCCTTCGTCCCCTGGAGATCCGGGAGTCCAAGTCTAGTCAGATGACTCACTCCACACCCTGGTCTCCTCCTACCACACCATTCTTCCCTTTATACAATGGGATCCAGAAATTGTACCAAGACACCTGTCCTCTGTGTCGTGTGGAAAGCACCCACAACACAATTTATCCAGCAAGAGGGGGCTGTTTGCTTTTATTGCAAAATGTGTTGCTTGATGCATTGCATTTTGGATCTAGAAAAACAAAAACACTACAAGCAAGCATCAACCTTTATTAATATGCAAAAGGGTAAAATTTTCAGAATTATCCAATTCTACTCCAGATTTTTTAAACCACACGTAGCCATATGATTAGTCATAGTGCAAGCAGACCCCCCGAGAGCACTGCCCTAGTGAAGAAGTATTCCATATTAAGCACAAGCCCTCTTGTGGCCTCTTATGAGATGTTACCACTCTTTGAAACACTTTGATGGAACAAGGTTTCTGTTAGGCTTGGGCTGGATTCACTAAATGACTGCCACAATGTCGCTGTCTCCCTGTTATCCCACATCTAAGCATTGGTTGTGGGTGGTTACCATGGTGGCTGTCAAGATGATCAAAAGGGCCTAACCGTCTACCTGCAAATGCCACTGATGTTCTCCTTACAGTCTCGTCAAGAGCTGCAGTGGCTGTGGCAGACAGCCGGTCGATGGTTTCGTCATGACCTGATGCAAGAATCTGGTACTATGTTAGAACTAGGGAAGAACTAGTTTCTCAGAGATTGGCTCCTTTCGACCCCCCTGTCAACAGGTACCGTGCAAAAGACTCAGAGTACAATAATAAGGAAAGTTTGGTCCCTGACTTGAGCAGTGCACAACCAAAGCCTGTAGTCTTTGGCCCAGGGCAGGCATTGTCAGAAGTAGATGGGATTGTGCATGGAGAATCTCACAAACAGGGTGGTGTTGACGTTGAGGTCTGAGATGAGAAAGACACAGAAATGATCATACACTTCAGATATGAACCCCCTCCTCCATGGTGTGCCATTTGACCTTCTAGCACTCTGAAGGGCAAAGGGAATACATCATGTGCATGAAAGGGCCATTGAAGTTAATGACCTAAGATACCCTGTGCCCCTTCCTTAGGGTTGGTTCTTGCTTCTGACCTTCCTGGAATCTTTTACTACAAATGATTGAGCTACTATCATCTAACACACTACTATGGTTTTCTTTATGTACATGAGTTATATGAAAAAAAAAACCTGGAGAGTCCAACTCTCTACATATGCACCAATTATTTTTACCTACCTTATGAATGAATATTTTTGCAGAAACCGACTGGCCTGAGTATCTTACAAATAGATGCATTTGCCAGGAACTCAATGGCATCCTCAACAGGACAAGTGACACTTTCTCATCCTCAAGCTAAAAATAGTTACCATGGATCCAAAGTCAGAGGACTGCCTTAGGTTCTTTTAAAAACCTACAAAGGATAAGAGCTTATATTATCTCTTAAACCACAGGAGGATAGCCTAGCCTCGTCTGCTGGGTCATGAGGCCAGGATGACAGGGACTGGGTTTGTGTCAATTATCATCGTGTCTCCAACATGTAGTGAACTGTCATTATCAGTGTAGACAAATATAAAACATACTTTTCATGAATGACTACATGATAAGACTTTTTAAAAAGCCATTCTTTCCCATCTAAAAAAGAAAAGAGAAAGAAAAGATCTTCTGGAATATTCTGCTTTGCTATCCCTTTTAAAAAATAGTCATTCCAGAAAAGCAAGCCAAGTCTGTTCAAGTTGTCTGCTCACAAACCACATCATCATTATGGTTGGCATTGATGAAGCAGAAATTCAAGGTGTAACGTTGAACTTAAGTTATGGGGAGAAACAACATGTGCTTCCACAAAGACCTTTTTGTCAGACAAAACAACAGCCTGGTGGAAAAGCCCAGCAGAACTGGCTAATAACATGGTCCAAGATTTTCCTATGTCAGATACACCAGTAGCCCCAAAGCTTGCCAGGGAAACTGCAATAGTTTTAGCAGAAATCATGAAATCATGACAAATTAATTCAATTGTGAAAACTAGCAGAATATCATGAAATCATGGCAAATTAATTCTATTGTGAAAACTAGGAATTATTTCAAGTGGAACCTAATCCCATTATAGGCATTCAGTCTATGTGTGTCATACTACGATATATGAACACCTCAAAAGGTCATTTTTTAGCAGAATCAAAATGAATGAGATAAATATATCTTTGAAATGTTAGGTGAGAGGTGATCCTGTCAGGCTGAGGAGAAAACAGTTGAGATCAAGTGTGTGTTTTAACCATCAAACACCAGCACACAAGCAAACACAAACAGTTTAAGGGAAAAAAAAATTGTGAGAGGCAAAGAAAACCCATCAAATTGAGAAAGTTCTATTCACTGACTATTCTCTTTTTGGAAACTAAGAGCTTGGACTTCGTAGACATAACATTGATATAATAAAGCTCTGGCTTCAATGAAAACATCTAGAAAGCACCAAGATATACTATAGTTCAAAATGATCTAATTAGTCAACAATGAATGTATTATGCCTTGCCATTTTTGTGCAAGGCAGTTTCTAGACACTAAGTTGAAAGAATAATTACTTGTAGAAAATCCTAATATAATAGGATATACTCATAATTTGCAAGACCAGTTCTCCTAAATCCATGCCACTCTACGGAGAATGTAATAAGAACATTAATTTGTTTACTCATTTACAAGATTTATGAAGCACTGCTGTCTGCTAGGCACTGTGCAACACACTGGAAATTCAGAATTAAGAAAACAACAGTTTCTGCCACCAAAAGGCTAGGAATCCAGTGGTCTCAAATACTGGAGGTCCCTACAAATTATGTCTATCAGGAATGGAAAGTATATGACTTTATCCCTGAAGACAACTGTATGGATAGGAACACTTCTTCATGTGGAATCAGTGGGAGATTGAGGAAAGTAAGAGCAAGAATTCTCCATCAAAATGATAATGATCTCATCAGCTCAGGGAAGACTGAGTGAGTGGTTGAAGGACTTTGAGTTTGGGTTTAATGTGTTGGGCTTTAGAGCTCCAGACAAGCTGGATACAAAAGAAGCTTTAGAGTATTTTAGAAGGTCCTTGGGGAAAAATCAGCTTTCTCCTCCTCTCCAAATCCTACAATGATTGAGTCCAGCCAAGAAGCTGGGCTGCCTCCATTTCATTATGTTTATCAAGAGAAGTTTATGGTTCTAGCCAAGACACATATAATTCAAGAGAAAGGTGTCGCTCTGCCTATGGGACTCTGCTAATCAAATTGTCCTGGAGCAAGAGAAGGAATTTGTTCAGTGGTCTAAGAAGTTGACTGCACATTGGACAGTAGTGACAAGCATGCACCCAGCTTCTCCCAGAAGATGCCATGTGGCTGGCCTTTGTTTTCTGTGAATATGCTTCCAAGGCACTTAGGACCATATGGATTTTCTTTGCTTTCTAAACCCAGCCTTCCTTAGTAATTTGCCTCATGTCGTCACTTGTCCTTGGAGGCTTGCTTATTTGGAGATGAACTTTTTAAGACTAGAAGTCCTTTTTTGGCATCCAAATCACCCAAAGTTTCTATGTTACTTATATTTCACTACTCAAAACTGAGCTAACAGTTCCCAAAACAAGGCAGCAGATAGCACCTCACTGATGCCCTGGTTAGAACATGTTAAGAACCAGGCTAATTCTAGAGCTTTCATGGATTGGGAAACCAGCAGTGGAAATCTCAAAGAGATAGGAAGGATCTAAAAATGACCTGGAGGAAAATTTGAGTTTCAGGACACTCAAAAGTGTTCAGCTTTCCAGGTCTATTTTGATTTTCAAGTGAGACAATCAATATATGTATATATATAAAGCCCCTAGTAAAATGGTGGCTGGGGACTCTTACACATGTGCTTTTTCTAATACTGTAAGTGGACAGCATTGTGTCAGTCTTTGGTATTATTTATGAACTCTAAATTTACCCCAGGAAATCTTTTTTTTTAATGGTGTAGATACAATCCCAATTCAGGCACTTTTGCATTTTTTTAAGTACATCTCTACCAGTGAAATGAGGAAGGGCAGGAATGTTGGAATGAAGGTGGCAGGACTGTTGGGTTGCAGTTGACTGGGTTGTGGCCATTCCATTGGACACACAATACCACCTGTTGTACCATCCCAATGCCAAGTAGCAGGAATAATTAAACGTGAAGGAACTAGTGGTTGCAATGAGGAAAGTTAACCAAGCCATGATGTCTGTCAGAAAACACCCTAGCAATGAATGGAGAGTTTCCAGAAGAAAAGTCCAAGCTTACTCAGACTCTCCCCAGGGGGATTTGTTCCCAGCCTCTAACAACCTCAGTTTTGTTATCCCTGTAGGAAAAGTGTGACTAGTAGCTTGCTTTATTATAATCGATGCAAAGAGATACAATTTCACAGATGCTTGATGCTCAGAGTATGAAGAGCCCTTGATCTCCAAGAACAACCACCTCTCTTCTCAGATCAGGAAGCAGAAGCCCAGAGTAAAGGGAGTCACACCAGTCATTCAGTGGCTGAATAAGTGATTGGGCAGCAGAGTGAATCAAGAACTCAGGTCTGATAACTCCTGATCCAGATATTAGAGATCAGACATGGACAGGAAAGTAACAGCCTAGAAGAAAACATTACAGGTGGGCCCAGAAGATGAATGAGAACTTCCTGGCCCACTCAAGAAACTGCTAAACCAGATGCATTGATTGGAACTCATCCCTATGTCTGGAATGTGATTGATCTCATGCCTTGAAAGATGACAAGGTTCCTTCTCCCAAGATTGTGCTGACTCTCAGAAGGCCTGGTAAAACCTACTGCTGCTATGTGCGGTTGAGAGAAGAGATAAGGAACAGCCTCGTGGCCATGCGATCACTCTCTGTCACTTCTCAGACCTCTACCACTCTTCCCCATCCTTGTCCTGCTAAGCCTGAACTGGGTCTGCTCTTTGGCCCCCTCCCCTGAACTCATACAGCTCCAAAGCCTTGCCTCAGGTTGTATCCTCATCCAGAAGAAATTTAACAGGATTCTTCCTTGAGAAAACAAAAGTCTGTAGGTTTGATTTTAGGATATACAATGTGATTTCTTTGGGGATCAACATGACCCCAAGTTATTAGTTCTTCTAAGATGTCTCTTTGCAGTGGGATCTTTGTCTCTTGCTTTGTCCCAGAGCACACCCTTGGTGGCCGTGTCACAATGGCACTCTAGGATTGTCACCAAAAGTTACAAAGAAGCATACAGGATCCAACTTAAGATACCTTACGTTTGCGTAACTGGGAAACTATTTTAGAAAGTAAACAGGCCTCTGTTGGCTCGAATGAGGATTAACATAGTCAGTCTCCACGTATGTAGTGCTTGGGATAGATTTGCCAGAATTTGGTAGGCCTCCTGATAGCCCATGCTAAACCCCATAAAAAGATGTTCAGGTCTCCTGAATCAGTCTGAACCAGAAACTCCTAAGACAAAGTCAGAAAGATGGCAGTAATTTTAGACTGTCATTCCACTTGTCTTCTTAGCCTCTAAATAGCCCTGCTCTGGGGTTTAAATAAGTTTCAGGAGGAAATAAGTCAAAAATGGGCTCTATATAAGAATAACCTGAGTGTGCTTATAATTAAGCAGTCAAAAGCCTGGCCTGGTGCTTAGGAATATATTTGTAATTCCTCTTAGATTTGTCAAATGAATTATAATCTGATGGCCAAGAGGAGTGAAAAACGGAACTTTTTTCTACCAGTGTTCCATTCTCTCCCTCTGCCCACAAGACAGGTCTGGGAAAGGGAGAGGAACTTACCCAAAATGTCTTTCTGAGTGGCATATGATATGGTGATCTCTCTCGACTTCCTGCAGTCCTCACCACAACCCCATGTAGGTAGTGTTATTGTCTCCCTCGTATATTTGAGAAAACTAAAGCTGGGGGAAGGAGGGAGGGGGGGGAAATACATTGCCAAAGGTCACTCATTATAGAAGTGCTGGGTTTGTAACCAAAGCTCATGTACCTTCAAAGTTCATGTCTCCCCCTACCGAGTCTCCCACATGGATGGAAATGCTCCCACATCATGCCCTGTGGTCCTGTACCATGACTTGCCCTCCTATGTCCAGTTGACTTTATAGGAAAACAATAAAGCCCATTGGTTCCCTGGATAGAGTAGTGATCCGGTGTCAGCTGCTCCACTTGGCTATTCAGTGGGTCCTGCCTATCCCTTTGAGTGGGCTCACAATCCAACTGTTAGTGGCAGAAAATAATGCCACATAAATTCTTCACCTTGTTCATGGTGGAAGCTATTAGTTCTTAGAGCTTGGTGTGGCTGGAGATAATCCTGCAAACACCCCTTATTCTCTCCTCTGACCCTAAGCATCTTCTGTCATTGCTTTATCCAAATTCAAATGTCCTTTCTGACTCTGGTCATTTATCTCTAGACTGTACCTTTATGTCAGGGCTTTGACATCCTGCAGAAACACATGAGTCTGCAAAAACATTCTTTGGGAGGCCAAACGCTCAGAACAGTTGTGTTTCTCTTCCTCTATATAAAAAGATCACAGGTCCCAGTGGAAGTCAACCTGATCTGTTAATTGGGCCCTTTTCCTCCTCTGAATACTTTTTCATGTGAAGAGAGAGCAACTCCACCCTCCACGTTCCTCGAGGGTTAAGAATCCACATGCGAGAACAATCTCCAAGATGGATGGCAGCCATTTTTCAAGTGTCAGAGATTTTGCTGTTGGGGACATGAGGCAGGCTCTGCCCCATCTTAAAAATCACCTTAGCAAGATGGGTCTACTTCATCAGATTGTCAATCATTTTATGTTTTCAAGAGAAAAATGCTCTCTACATTGCTTTCAGTGGGATATGGCTTTTCTTCCTTTTTTTTTTTCTTTCTGATGTAGCAGTGATGGAAAACACCAGAATCTGCAGAGCAGATTGATGCTTCCAATGACATGAATCCATTGTATTTTATTTTGGATTGTATTTTCTTTAACCCCCTTAAAATGGCATAGAATTCTGGTGCCTTGCTCCCTGAATTTTTCTCCATGCTACAAGTAGGCTTTCTTCACATTCTGGCTTACACGGGAACACAACTATTCCACAAGTGGCCTTTAGTGCTCTTTATAATATGATTTCCTGTAATTTTTAAACTGTATGTGTAATTTCTATTCTGGCTCTGGCCAATATTTGAACAACTTTAATCAGTTGATTTCCATATATATTATGCAAACACTTCTTACCTGATTTTTTATGTTCTATCTTAAAACAAATACTGCACCACTTATTAATAAATAGACATTTCAATGATCATGGGATAGAGTGTTATTTGCCTCACTGGCAACATGGAGGGACAAGGCGTAAAAGAGGAGACGTAAGCATATTTGTAAATTTGAGGAAAGAAACAATTGAGAGGGAGAGGATAAAGCCACAAGAAAGAAACTATGATGGTGTCAAGCGTGATGTGGATTACTCTTGGATCCACATCATGTGGATCTCACTCCCCAGAAACAACCACTATACAAAGGCTGGAGGTACGATGTTTACTAAAATATTATCCAATCTTCACGGTGTTAAGATATGACAACTCCCATTTTATCGATGAGGAACTCAAAGCTCAGAAACATAAAGAGACCTGACCAAGGTCACCCCCCAATAAGTGGAAGAGTGACAATGAGAATGTAGGACCACTTACCCCCAAGCATTGTGCTACGTGTTTTGTAGAAGCTTCACCTCCTACACCATGTGGGAGGAAGAACAGATGGGTCATTCAGAGGGACTGTGAGGCCATGGGGGAGGAAGTAGGAAAGCTCACATCAGATTGCCTCTCTATTGTCAATAAGTAGAAGAAAGTTTTCTCACAAGAATAGAGTTGGAGTGGGAAACCCTGGGGGTTACTGAACCTTTTGATGCCCTAGTTCATCATCCAGAAAGTGGGGAGTTTGAATTGATATCTGTAGAGAAGTCAGCAAGGGATCTAGCACTTAGCAAATGTTCAATGAGTGACAGCCAAAAGCGGTACCCACATACCAGTTTGCCTTAATTTAGGTTTCCAGAAGAATAGAGACAAGATGGTGGGTTCAGGGAGTTTACTTGAAAAGTGATCGCAGGAAACACAACTGAGAGAGTGCAGACAGTGAACAGGGGGAAGAAAAGACAATAAAGAATGAACCAATACTTCAGGTATCTGGGCTCAATTCTATCAGGAACCTCATAAGAACCATGTGAAATGTACCAAAGAATTATTCCACTTTGCGACAGGAATCTGGGGCATTCATCCACTGACCCCCATTCTTCTATGGCTGAGGGTTGCCCCTGAGGTGTTAAATCTCCTACTCTATCAGGTTTCCCTGTGCTACAGATGAGCAAGCTCCGAAATGCCAAAGCGCTTAGGCAGAGAAATGGAGAGATATGGCCAATGGACATGCCAGCATGGTGCAACCTGTCTACAAAACTACAAGTGAACTCAGAGGTGGCAGAGGAGTCACGGGGTGGGGTGACAGAAACATCTGGTACATAAGACCACTTGAAAACACGACATACACAAAGATAAGCAAGGCTGCCACAATTTAGTCTGTAAGCCAAAGGACAAATTTGAACAACACTGGGCATGCTGGCCATGCCACCTGTGACCATCTTTATTATTGAAATAGTGTCTATAGCCTCCAGGAACCAGGATAGGTAGCTGCTCTTCTGCTAGAAGGTTGTGATCCAGCTGCAAGGTCCACATCAGTCCCCAGAAGTGCCTGTGGTTGACTGCAGTTATGAGAAGAGTATCCATTCTGCAACAATATTTCTCCCCCAGCAAAGTTTACCCACCTCTGGTCTCAGGAAATGGTGTGACAGAAGAGAGCATGAAAATTATATCCCTGAGAAAATCTTTTTACATCTGCAGAAATGGAGCAACTGTGCATTCATAACCCAATATCCCCGATACTCCCAGGAGATGGTTATTGTTCCTACTGATGTCAGCTCCCAACAATGAGCTTAGTAATCCAACTGACCTGGGACCTGGTGGCTCCCTCTCCCTGAAGTCGTGTAAGGTGTCCCCCCTGAGAAAAGCCCAATTGTCCTTGTATCCTGCCTCCACATCAGTTTATCTTCTCATTCTGGGCAGATTAGTGTCAGGCCAGTGGAGAGCAAGGGAGTCAGCAGAAGGTAGAAGAGTGAGAGATGAAATTAGAGAGGCAGCAAATCAGGTCATGGATGGCCTTGTGGGCCATTATAAGGACATTTACTTTCATGCAGAGTCAAATGGGAAGTCCCTGCAAGGCTTTTAGTAAAGAGGTGACTAGACCTGATTTATGCTAAATTCTCTAGGTGCTATGTTGAGAACCCACTAAGAGAAACAGGGGCAGAAGCAGGGAGATTAATTAGAAGCCATGCTGCATTAGCAATAATCCTGGTGAGAGCTTGGGCCAGAGCAGCAGGGCTGGAGGTGGTGAGAAGTGTTTAGAATCGGATATATTTGAAGAGTCGAGGAGGCAAGGTCTCCCGATGAATTGAATGGGAGGTGAGGGCAAAGGAGAAGAATTCAGGATGATTATAAAAATTTTCACTGAGTACCTGGAAGAATCAAGGTGTCATTAACTGAGATGGGAGTAGATTAGGGAAGGGGCACATTTTACAATAAGGACATGAATCTTTACACTGTTACATTTGAAATGCATGTGGGGCATCTAACAGAAATGCTTTGTATGTAGTTGAGTGTGTAGTTAAGGAGATTCTTTGAGGCTGAGGCTGCATCTCTATATCTATCATCTCTCAATTGATCAATCAATCGATCAATTCAACAACATATAGATAACATGGGACAAGATGATATCCCCCGTGAGCAAGTACAGAGAGGAAAAAAGGGACATCCAAGGACTGGACAGTGGATTATCCAGAGGTCAGGGAGATGAAGAGGGTCCAGCAAAGGTGGAGGAGCATAACAGTTGATGAGCTAGAAGAAAACCAGGAAGGCCAAGTGCAGACCTGGTCCTGAGGAGCAGGGGTCTCAGGGTGGCACCAAGTGCTACTGAGAAGATGAGTAACAGGAGCAGTTGGCCATGTGTAGGTCATAGTGACCTTAACAAGGTCAGTCCTGCTGGGATGCTGGTCTGATGCCTGATTGGAGAGGCCTTGAGAGGGAGGAGGGGAAGGGGGGCCTGGAGTAGAGACAGCCCATGATGCCTGTGTGCCCAGTGCTTCCACACTGTTGTGCAGCCATCACCCCATCCATCTCCAGAACACGTTCATCTTGTAAAATGGAAACTCTGTCCCCATTAAACACAAGCTCTCCGTGCCCCTTCCCTCAGTCCTGGCAACCACCATTCTACTCTCTATGATTTTGACTGATCTAGGGACTTCGTGTAAGTAGAACCATACAGCATTTGTCTTTTTGATACTGTGTTTTTAAGTATCCAAAAATGAGGCTCAGAGAGGTTAAGCAATTAACCACGGCCGCATAGCTAGCAAACACAGAAGCAGGACCAGGACTGTGGCTCTTTTTTCTCACCCAGAAGTGTTATTGTTACACAACAGGAATGTCTCCCAGGAATCAATGAAAAGCACAGAAATACAGTCTTCCTAGGTAGATAATGGTAAGAATTATCAAATGTTTGCCACGAACCAGGTGCTGTAAGCTCTTTCCTTATGACCATTCAATCATGGTAACCCTCCGCAAAAGCCACTGTTGGGATCTCCATTTCATGGATGAGAATGGTGACTTTGAGGTAACTGGTCTTCCCAAACCAAAATGTGCAGGCCTGGAGAGTGGAGATCTCCATATGTTTATTCAGAGCTGGGTCCCAACAGCCTGACCAGGTGAAGGGAGTCTCCTGTGTTACTCCTGTAAGCAAGATTTGGACTCGCCCCTTGCCACCAGGGCAGCAGGACCTGTGAACTCCTGAGAAATGCTAATTCTCTGGCCCCAGCCAGGCCAGACTCTGAAGCCCTGGGGCTGGGCCTAGAAGTCTGGGTTTTAACAAGCCTTCCAGGAGATTCTAATACACATGATCCAGTTTTCGAATTGCTGGTCTACCCTCCTTTATAGCTCTGAAATCTTTATCCTGCACGTGTCATTTAAAACCCTGGCCCTTCAGGAAGTTTTCTTGATGCACTTTAGATCAGGTGTGGTGGACCTTTCTGGCACCGTCATACTTGTCTGTGTCCCTGGTCGTACTACATTATCCATGACTCACAGACAGTGAGCTGCCTGAGCAGCAAGAACCAAGAACTGTCCTCTGTTGTGTCCACAGAGCTTAGCACAACACCTACCTGGAGGAGAGCCCACGAAGATTGAGTGAGAAAGGGAAAAACCAATGAGTCTCTTCTGGCATCTACATTCCAAGAATCGTTTGAGATGCAAGCTTGATAGGGCAGAGTAATAAATGACAGGTGATAGGCCCCAAAAATAAAAAAGTTATTATTAAGAGGAGTCCTCTAAGAGCCAAATGAAAAATGAAGGGCGGAAAAACAAACATTCATTCACTTAGTTGTCAAGTCCCTGCTGATTGTCACGTCTCTGTCAGACTCCATGGTGGGAACCAAGGGGCAGGATGCTTGAAGTACGAGGGGACCTGCCCTGAAGGCAGGCACAGCCTACTGAGGGGGATAGACAAGTGAACAGATCACCCCAGCAGAGCAGGTAAGACAAATACTAATACAATCCCCTTAACAGGAGGGGTGGTATCCAACAACGCTTCCTGGTGAAGGAGATGTCTGAGATGGAGATAGAAAGGACTAGGTGAAACTTATGGTGTGGGTAGGTGCGGGGGGAGGGGAAGAGAGAGGGAGAGAGAGAATCCCAACTAGGCTCTGCAGTGTCAGTGCAGAGTCTGACACAGGGCTTGAACTCACAAACTGTGAGATCATGACCTGAGCCAAAACCAAGAGCT
This sequence comes from Suricata suricatta, assembly GCF_006229205.1. Classification (NCBI taxonomy): domain Eukaryota; kingdom Metazoa; phylum Chordata; class Mammalia; order Carnivora; family Herpestidae; genus Suricata; species Suricata suricatta. The sequence goes on along the minus strand of NC_043714.1, from coordinate 69,348,333 downwards.
GGTCACTTAGCCACTGAGCCACCCAGAAGCCCGAAGACCTATTTTAAAAGCATGAATTAGATCATGTCTCTCTTAACTTAAACTCTCCCATGGCTGTTTCAAGCAGCTAAATTAAATCTCAATCCCTTACCCTGTCCTATCTCTCTAGCAACATCTCATGCTACTTTCTCCCTTGCTCCTAGCCTTCCAGTGAGAGTGTAGCAGGAGGAAAGGTCCATGGAAAGGAAAGCAGCAAGGACACAGTCTGAGTAAGAACCCCAGGCTTCCTGCTGTTGATGTAGTAGAAGGTATGAGGTCAAGCGTAGCAAAAATAGGATAAGAAGGGGGCCAGTGTGTGATTGTAGGGAACACTGCATGGGTCAGCTTAGCACACCCAGGTTCATCTGAGAGGGGACTAGGTGTCCTTGAAGGCAGTCATCGTCAGTTTTGTGGTCTGGGAAAATCACTTGACTTCAACTGTGGTATCATCCAACATGGTAGCCACCAGTCATGTGTCGCTACTGAACATGTAAAATATGACTAGTCCACATTGAGGTATGCTGTAAGTGCAAAATTCACACCAACTTTTGAAGACCTAGTGCGACTCATAGGTCTAACAGGAGAATAGGGGAAACCTAATGGAGGACCAGGGGGAGGGGAAGAGGGAAAGAGAGTTGGGGAGAGAGAGGGACGCAAAACTTAAGAGAATATTGGATACTGAAAATGAACTGAAGGTTGAAGGGGGAGGGGGAAGAGGTGGTGGTGATGGAGGAGGGCACTTGTGGGGAAGAGCACTGGGTGTTGTATGGAAACCAATTTGACAATAAACTATTTAAAAATAAATAAATAAAGGACATTACTTGAAAAAAAAAGAATACCTAGTGTGAAAAAACTCAATAATTTTTAATATTGATTTTAACACTGAGACACTATTTTAGATATACTGTGTTAACTAATGTACATTCTTAAAATTAATCTCACCTGATTATTTTTTAATTTCTAAATGTGGCTACTAGAAGACTTTAAATTGTGTGTGTAGTTCACATTACCTTTCTACTAGACAGAAATATTAGAAGATGGATTAAAAAAGAGAAAGACCAATAAGGAGGTTTTATCAAAGGCCTCACTGAAGAATCAACTTATTCATTCATTCAATAAATATTTATGTCAAGCATTGCACTAGACCCTGGAACATGGTAATGAATATGGCAGAGAAGGGCCCTGATCTCAGGAATATGATATCTCTGGCAGGGAAACGGACCATAGAGAATCAAGCCAATAAATAAACAGAATAATTAGAATTTAGAATGATAAGCAGAGTAATTACAAGAGCATCCTTTGGTGAGGCACCCAATTGTAGGCAATATTTACACTGATAATTGAAGATGAGGAAAGAGCCAGGAGGGCCAGGGAAGAGCATTCCAACCAGAGAAAATAGCCAGTGCAAAGTTCCTGGAGCTGTCACTCCAAGGCTATGAACAGGGAAAAAGTGCTGAGTGATTGTAGCTAAAGACTTAGGAAGAGGGCATCTATGTGAGCCCTTGTGGGTTAGGGTAAGGAGGTGGAACTTTATTCTAAGTACTGGGAAAGCTTTGGGCGAATTTTAAGCAAGGTCATGACCTGATTTGATTCATGCTTTAGAAAGATTTCTCTAATCGCATATTTATTATCCTATTAACATGAAATGTCCAGAAAAGGCAAATCTACAAGAATGAAAAGTAGATGCTTTCCTGCAACTGGGATGGGGGAGGACTAACTGTAAATGGGCACAAAGAGTCTTCCTAGAGTGACAAAAATTGACTTGAAGCCATTGAATTGCACACTGAAAATGAGAGGATTTTAGTAGTATTTGTGAGAAACAAGCCCACCAAACCAATCAAAGGAAGGATGGGGAGACTTGGTGCACAATGAAGGGAGGCTTCAATCAACATTCTTGCCAGAGCAGGTGTCTGATGGACAGGCATACTCGGGGCAGTTACAGCAGACAATTTATCTCCTAGCATGCAAGTCCCTCCCCTGGTTCCTCATTGGCTGAGCACTACAGAGGTTACAGTCTTACCCTGACATCACCTATTCCCACGTAAGGCAAAAAGTAAGCTGATTGGAACAAACATACATTCCCTGAGGCAACGCAGAGACTTTCAGTCCCTCCTCCCTTTGTTCTCTGGGGCAGGCTATTGCAAAGCCCACAAAAATAAGCCAGAGAAATAGAGAGGGGAAGAAAACCAGGAAGTGAAGTGTCTAAAGGTTTGGGACTCCATTGTGGGGGGGGGGGGGGGGGCTTGTACATATTTCCAATGGGTTTAAACCTGTTAATTAGACAGACAGCTTTTATTTGGTATTTCAGAAAATGAGTCCTCTCTCTTACATCTCACACTATGTCAATTTTACTCCAGCAAAGTTGTTTAAAAACAAGATATCTCTGGCGGATATAAGGGGAAACCATTCAGGGAAGCAACAGAGGTAGGAGGGTAACAAGTTCAGGGGAATTCCAACAGCTCAGATAAGAAAAGTCAGCCTTGAGCTTGGGTGATACCAGTGGAAGGAATATGATTCTGCAGGTTCTCACTGGCAGAAGTTGGCAAACCTTTTCTATAAAGGGCAAGAGAGTATCTCAGGCTTTGTGCTCCATGTGTCTCGGCCACAACTCCTCAACTCTCTCTTTTTAGCACAAACACAGCCCCGCAAAGCATGCAAATGAATAAACATCGCCATGTGTCAATAAACCTTCATTTGTGCATACTGAAATGTGAATTTCATATCGCTTTACACGTCGCGAAACACTCCTCTTCTTTTCATTTTTTTTCCCAATCATTTAAAACTGTAAAACAGGGATGCCTATTTGGCTCAGTCGTTTAAGCTTCTGACTTTGGCTCAGGTCATGATCTTGCAGTTTGTGAATTCGAGCCCTGCATCAGGAACTCTTTACTGTCTGCACAGAGCCCACTTCAGACCCTCTGTGCCCCTCTCTCGGTCCCTACCCACCCACCCCTCTCTCTCTCAAAAATAAATCAGCATTTTAAAAAATAAAATAAAATAAAACTATGATACCATTTTAGGCCTTAGGAAAAACATGCAGGGAGCCAGGTTTGCCTTCCCGCTGCCGGGCACCTGCTGACATTGACACATGGTGCTCCCCCGTTTCTTCAGAAGACTTCCGCTGGCCTGCAGGCCAGGTGATGCTTGGCTAACAGACCTTTACAACAAGAAGGGAAAATCATCACCTAGTGATCCTGTTCTGCTCCTTCAGTACACGTAATTACTGTCAGAAGAGGCTTCCCATCCCACGCTGAATCGCTGCATTGTCATTCTGCTCACGGAGTCTATTCAGCTCTTAGCAGAGGCATTTTTTTTCTGATGGGGTTGATCCTGTTTCATGGCCCTGAGTTCTTGGTAGGATTATTATTTCTTTCTTTCTTTCTTTTTTTCTGAAGGATTTAAAGCAAAGTTATCAAGCCTTCCCCCACCCCCATCCTGTGGATCTTTCACTAAGAACTCATATAAACCCCATAGCTCTGACTTAGCTGTTAATCTTTCTGGCTGCTTAAAATCTTTGAAGTCATTTATCCCACTCAGGAGACAGGTAAGTCATATTTTGTAGATATTTTTAAACCCTCTGGCTTCCTCTCTTTCCCAAAGCATGAAGCCAGATAAGGAATGCTTCTGCTATAATTCCCAGGCTCTGGGCTCCTGGTTGCTGAATGATAGGAGAGAAGTTTCTATCACCCAATCTCTACATTGCACTTAAGCTAAGACCCCACCCCTTGATCACAGTCTCTTTCGGGTTTTTTTCCCAGTAAGCTATTGATTAGAATCTTAATGTAGTCATCAGCTGTAAAGATGGCTCGTCCTCACATCTGTGATAAAGGAAACATAATCTTTAATCCAAAAAATTGGAATGAGGTTAAATGAAGGCGCTAAAAAAGGGCTGGGAGCAAAGCAACGGCTAAAAATTATACTTTCTTAGTCAGTGGCCCAACAATCACAGGCTTTGGTAGAGAATCAGACTTAGGGCTCCAGTCCTGGCTCTTCAGCCGTGCTCTGTTGGGCCAGTTGCACATTCAAGTCTTCCTCTCCTCAAACTATAAAATAAGAACAACAACTAAGTAAGGTTGCAACAAGGACTAGTGAGTGACCATGTGTGGAAGTCCTAGCCTATCAGATCGTCAACAAATAGGAGATTCTTCACTTCTTTTTCTGCATTGATTGTTCTTTTATTGATTTTTAAAAACTTTTTCAATGCTTATTTATTTATTTTGAGAGAGAGAGAGAGAGAGAGAGAGAGAGAGAGAGAGAGAGAGAGAGAGAAGGGGCAGAGAGAGAAGAGAGAGAATTCCAATCAGGTTCTGTGCTGTCAGCACAGAGCCGGACGTGGACTCCATGTCATGAACTATGAAACCGAGAGTCAAATGCTCAACCAACTGAGCCACCTGGGTGCCCTTGCATTACCTGTTCTTGAAGAGGCAGGATCTCACCTTTCAGTGTTGTCTCCCAGCCCTAGGAGCTGACTGCCTGAGCATGAAGCCTGCTACCACTCAGCAGGAAGGACCTTGGGCAAGTTGTCCAACCCCCTAAGCCTCTGGGTCCTCCTCAGGAAGAGGGAGCTGACACTTTCCCTGGCAGGTTGCAGAGTGAGTGGACCGTAATGTACCGAGAACCGTGTAGCTCTCACTGCCGTTGGCCCCAACGAGATAGGACTTCCCTGTGAGTTTCCCCGTCTTCCCCGGGCATTGCAATTACTCTGTATCTGACTGGGTATCTTTTGGCTGCAAAGGACAGTGAAAAAGGTAGGTTTACTCGGCCCGCCAAGCTAACCTTGGTGGATTTGTCATCCTTGTTAATTGGGGCAACACGATGTTTAATGAAAGCTCCAGCAGCTTTGGTGCCCCCATTTACATTTTCCAGCCCCGGGACTATGGCCCATAATATGCAGACATATTGTGAATTCACTTGACAAGGCTATTGGCCAGGTTCCTGGCTCACTCGGGCACAACACATTCACAGCCTTTATCCCAAGAACATGACTGGATTTCTAACCCCTTCCACCCACCAGAGCACTTTGAAATGATCAATTCTGTTTGTTTATAACATCAGGCCTTTTGTGGCACACAGAGATGGTATTTAGAAAGGAGGATTGTGGGATAGAATGTGGTGAAAAAGGAAACAGACTTTTTTTTTTAGTTTATTTACTTATTTTAAGAGAGAGAGCATGCACATGCATGAATGGGGAAGGGGCAGAGAGAGGGAGTGAGAAAGAGAGAATCCCAGGCAGGCTCCACACTGTCAGTGCAGAGCCTGACACAGGGCTTAAACTTATGAACCATGAGATCATGACTTGAGCCAAAATCAAGAGTCGGACATTTAACCCACTGAGCCACCCAGGTGCCCTCAAGGAAACATGCTTTAGTATCTGAGAGACTGTGGTTCAAACCCACTGCTCCCACTGAGGAACTATGGGACCAGGAACAAGGGTATTCTACCTCTGGTCCCTGGGGCCTGTTCTGGTATGATGAGCATCTCAGTGTCTCTCCTACAGGATGCTTGAGAAGGTAAAATAATGGAAATAATGCCCCAAGATGGAGGGCCCATAAATTATATTGTTGGAGAGGGGAAAAAATTCTTTGCTCTACCCTCTTAGGTTCAGTGACAGGACCATGCATATAGAACTGAACAAGGGTACAATAACAGGAGCAAACTTTATGTCATATGCATATGACAGGCTTCATAGAAATGAAATGAAAACGCTAAAGAGGTGATCAGGCCCTGAGGCTTACAAATGACTTCAACAGAAGGATGATAAATTTGTGGGGAAGTGACAAGGAAAGGAAGAGAGTTTTGAGCTCCCAGAGTGCTAAAGGGTGGGAAGCTAACCTTATGGGGAAAGAAATGGAAGATGATTATTCTATTAGAGCTTCTTGATGGAGGCCCATCTTGGCATGACTTTCCGACTTTTCGTGGTCTTAACAGCCCAAAAATCCCAGGCGGAGCAGATTTATAATAGTCCTCATTTTCAGAAGTTTCTGTGCTTTGTCAGATAAGGGAGACTCTGGGGAGGCTTGGACCTGCGTCTGTTCATTCTGGGTGGCCTCCGGTGGTGTATTTGGGAACAGCGTATTCTGATCTTTGTCAATACATTACTACTGTTGTCCTATTGTTACCTGGTTAGTTTTCTGCCAACGTCACTGAAGAAACAATTGTCCAATAATGGCCATGAAGAAAGCACTGAAATGATAACTTAGTTTTAGGATACATTTCAGGACATCTAATTTAGTCTTTGTAAGCCATCAGCTTGAGGATTGTATCTCTAACCAAATGGGGAATGCTGTCTATCTTGTTTGCTAATAACTTTTCCGTGCCATTGCTTTCATTTGCTAAACATGTACATGGGACTTCCTCTGTCCCAGACACTGTTCACTGTACTTTACAAATCACATGTTTTAGTCCTCCTGACAGCGCTGGGTGAGGAAACTGAGGCCCGGAGAGGTTCGGCCACTTGCAGAGCTAGCAAACGGCAGAGTCTGGAAGCAGACTCAGGCTGGCAGGCTCGAGGGTCTGAGCTTGTAACACAGATGCCATGCAGTCTGTGTTTTTGAGAGAATGGAGGTTCAGGGACTTGACCCAAACAGCACTAATCAGTAGCCAATTTAAGAATAAAATCAAGTCTTTCTGATCTAAACCCAGCTCTTCCTCCTGCCCTATGGTGTCCCATCATGGCCCAAGCAAACAAGGGTGGAGTCAAGGGAAGCTTGACCTCCCTAGTTGGGCTGGAAGGAGAAATCTAGCCAGCTCTGATTGTATAAGCTGCTAGGTGGAGAGAGCCCCAAGAACCACTGCACACAGCCTGGCTCTCTCCCCAACTTCTCAGTTTTCCTTTTCGGGGTCGGATGGGACTGAGAACAAAAAGCAGATTAGATGGGGCACTCAACAATGTGGAAATTCTTGAGGCACCCGGCTGGCTGTTAATTAAGCATCTGACTCTTGATTTCGGCTCAGGTCATGATCTCGTGGGTTATAGGATCGAGTCCTGCACCAAGTTCCATGCTGAGCCTGGAGCCTGCTTGGGATTTTCTCCTTCTCCCTCTGACCCTCCCCACAAGCTCCCTCCTTCTCTCCTTCCCTCCCCCCTTTCAAAAAATAAAAATAAATCTAAAAAACTAAAATAAAAACAATGTGGAAATGCTTGAAAAGTAGAGAGACTCAGCTGGAAACCAGGGGAGAGATGCTCACAGTTCTCAGCTCACGTGTTCAATCCATGGATTCTGTTTAATTCAGCAGAGAATTCACTGAGCTATTCTGCTGGGTCAGCACCACATCAAGCCTGTGGCGAAAAACAAGTTCTCTTTAATAAAACTCACTGTCTCTCCAAACTAGCGTAGTTCCAAATACTGCCTGAGACACACTTAAGCAATTCTTTATTGTTTATCTCAAATTCATATTTAACTGGGTGTCCTGTATTTTCATTTGTTCAACTTGGCAACCTCACCCCAAACACATAGTTGATGTGGCCAATATAAAAAAAGTCAAGCAAGCAAACAACAACAATAAAACCTAGAGAGAAGGAAAAATGTGTTTTTCTCCAAGAACAAAATCAATAGAAAAACGCATTCTTAAAGCAAGAAGTGTTAGCACGTCTTCTCTTCATAAATGAAGGCAGCCGTTAACGCAATGAAGCTGGAGTAAAAGAAGGGAAATGTATCCATTATGTAGTTGTGGATAATTATTTTTCTACTATAAATTGTATCTGTTCACACCTCTGGTATAATGTGAGGCCTCAGGATCGAGATGAAGGAGGAAGGAGTGGGGGAAGAGAAAAAAGAAAAGAACGGGAAGAGAATGAGGAAGGAATTGAGATTCCTAAGTATCTACCCTATTCAAGTACCAGCCCTATTTGCTAGCTGCCATGTTTCTTCATCTCATTTAATCTGCGGGAAACATCTTCAAGGTCGCTATGACTGTGGTCGTTTTACACGTGAGGCTTAGAGAGACGAAGTCATGTTTGCACAGGAGCTGAGGTGACAAAGGAAAGAATCCTCACATAGTTTGCCCACCTCAGCCCCATCTCCCTTTGCTGGATAGTGTGCTAAGTCCTGGATTCTCCTGTTTGTCTGTCTGTCTGTCTCTCTCTCCCTCATCTCCATTGTAAATCACTCTACAGAGAATGTAGCTCAGTTGACCATGAGTGTGAATTAGTTGCTTGAGTTCCCATCTCCTCTAAGTTACTGATCAGCTTGAGGGAAGGGGCATGTGTGGTCTGTCCCTGCATCACCAGCCAGCACACAATGACTGCGTATGTATTGAGCACCTACTATGTGCCAGAGTCTGGGTAAAATGCTTCAAGCTCATTATCCTAAATACTCAAAAGACCCAGTGAGCTAGATTCTTGTCCCCATTTTGCAGATGAGGAAAACAGATTCGAAGGGTAAACAGAGTTGCAAGAATAAGAGGGCTCCACGGAAGTCCCAGCTTCTTGCTCCCTGGAAAGGCTTGTCTGTGTCCAGGGAGACATTTGGAAGAAACACCATTCTAGTATCTACCCATAATTTGGAAGTCATCTAAATGTTTACTAGGACATTTCAAGAAAATTCCGAAGTTGGTCCCATCCCAAAAGGACAGCAGAACTGGTTAAATTGTAATGTGCTACAAAGATGCTCTGGTCCTAAGACATTTCCCCTACCCCAGGGCACTTTCTCTGGAATTTTCTCCTCCTCTCCGATTCACCTTCCACATCTCTTCCAATCTCTACCAACAGCAAGTTTCTGCTCTTTTCACAGCAAGTCTGTGCAGCCCATATGTCAAAGGGCATTACGTGAATATCTACTCACAGAGACGTGGCAGTGAGTAAGTGAAAACATCAGCGTCCTGCCATGTGTCTGGCACAGAGAAAACACTCAAAAGCTTTTCACCATTATTCTTATTAGTCTCAACTTTGCAACGTCAACTATCATGCTGGTTCTGAACAGAAAATGCCCAAGAGAATGACAGGCATACAGTGCTATAGACAAAGAAGTTGTGCAAACATTCACGTACACTTGTATATTACTTTCCTATTTATACGCAGCGGTGATGCTGTGTTTGGAGCATATCTCTCAGCTAAAGAGCCAGAAAACCTATGGAGGAGACATTAATGGCTTGTGACTATGCATGCACCCTTCTCCCAGGTTCCCAGATTTCTGTGGTTATGCGGGGCCATGGGAATAATTCTGGCACAGGCTATGAATACAAGAGAACATGGTACTTCCTCCAAGAGCACGTTAGTTGGCTCATTGTCTTCCAGCTCTGTCCCCTCCACTGCCACAATGAACTGATGACTAAGGAGCCCACAGGGACCAGATGGAAAACTACAAGGAGTGAGGCTCCTTGAGTGATTGTGTGGATCCGAGTTCCTCACCAACGTACAGCGAGTACTGAGATACACGAGACATCAATTTCTGTGGTTGAGTTAAGCCGATGAGATGGTGGAGCTAATTTGTTATCTCAGCATAGCCTAACCTAAGCCTTACCATTCAAAGCCTTCTGCAGGGCATTTCTAATGACTTCCCATGCAGTTTTCTCAAGGATATTCTGCACCAATGTGCTTACTAACCCAACCTGTTTCCTCTAAGGGTCTGCTTGCCCACTTCCAGGTGGGCTCTCGTAACACAGACATGCCAAACTTCCTGGTACCCGGCTCTCCAGTGAGGCTGTACGTGGGTCTCACGTGCATTCTGTCCCTTTGGAACACAGGTGGGTGTGATCTGAGTTCAAGAGTGTCTGATCTATATGCTGAATTTGGGTTTTCATTGGAATTTGGAGAATGACAGCAGCCAACGACTCTTGCCTGAATCCTAAATGAGTCCGATCGAAATGTCAGTGATGAATTCCCCATTTCTGGTTTTGTCCTCTGACTTTTTGCAGCTGAGTCTCCTTTCTGCAACAGCATTATGTTTCCCTCCACTGTTCCAGCTCTTGTCCAAACCACTGTCTTCTCTTTCCCGGACCACTAAGGGAGCTTTGTAAATCAGCCCATTTCTCCTCTTGTCTCCCCCTGACCTATTCTCCACTCACCAGCCCAGGTGATCTTTTCACAACTGTTGGTAAGTAACCTCCTGGGCTCTTCCATCATTCCAGCTGCCCCAAGTTATTCAGTGATTTCCTACTTCTCTTTGGATAGTATCCCAAGTCCTTTGCATACTCTACACCACCCTGCCCATCTTGCCATCCCCAGTTCCTACAATGCCCCACCTCCTCCATTCTTTGTGCTCTATCAGTGTTGGCCTTTGCTCAGTCCTTTAGTCATACTCTTGCCCACCTTGTCCCCTGGCACACACCATCATCTACACTCTGAATACCCCCTCAGCCAGTTATGTCCTCCTCAAATGCTATTCATCCTTCAGCCGCAAATCACCTCCCAGGGAGGGCTTTCAGACCACTGCGATGAATCAGGCTCCTTGTTACACACCCTCAAGGTGCCCTTCAAAGTATTCAACATCATTTGTAATAATATCATTCAGTCCTCTTCTCCTTTATGTCTGCCTTACCAGCTAGACTATAAGCATCACAAGGATGGAGTCTATGCTTGCTTGGTCATCATGGTATCCCCAGCACCTAACACACACACAGCTTATTAAAGTCCAACTGCCACATAACATTGTCACAGTTGAGCAATAAATATTCAGTGACTAAACTGAATGAACAAACTACACATGGAATGTTAAACAAGGCACTGCACCACTTCTGATCATAATTTTCTCATCTTCAAAAGGAGTATTTTGAACTAAATTTTTTCTTATGTCAAGTCCAGGTTATAATTTCTCTGATGAGCGCTCTTTTGTTTTAGTGTCTGCTATGAAAGGAGAAGCCAAGAAAGAAACGGTGCTGACCTTCCTTCCTACAACAGGTAACGGGCAGGTGCTCTTGCCCAGCTCATTCTCAAACTCCTTGGCTTCCCCAAGCCTCACTGTTTCTATCCATCAGATGATTACATCTGCAGCTTGAGCGTTAACTGTCGTAGTAATAGTTCCTGGCTGTTGCTCTTGCTTTATGGCCCATGGGACACCTGGAGTCTCATGATCTTATTAAATCCACAAGGATCACATCACTCAGTTAGCAATGGACGATTTCATAATGGGAGGCATTGCCATGGGTTATCCTCACTTTTGCAATAAATTCATCTTTCTTTGCCTCTTCTTTTTCTTTTTGGTGGTACAAAATGTGCTATGCAGCACGATGGTGAATGTATTGCAACATAAGGAACACACAGGAGGGTGTCTTTTCTAATTTGTTAATAAATAAGCAAGATAATGCCAGGGCTGGGGGGTGGGCAGTGGGAGGATTATTCTTTATTTTTCAATTTTTATTTATTTATTCTTTACTTTTTTTAATGTTTATTTATTTTTGAGAGGGGGAGAGAAAGCATGAGTGAGGGAGGGGCAGAGAGAGGGAGACATTGAATTTGAAGCAGGCTCCAGGCTCTGAGCTGTCAATTCAGAGCCCAATGCAGGGCTTGAACTCACGAACTGTGAGATCCTGACCTGAGCTGAAGTCAGGTGCTTAACTGACTGAGCCACCCAAGCACTCTGATTTATTTATTTATTTTTAAAGCTTATTTATTTTGAGAGAGAGAGAGAGAGAGAGAGAGAGAGAGAGAGCGAGCGAGCGCACGCTCAAGTTGGGAAGGAGGAGAGAGAAAGGGAGAGAAAGAATCCCAAGGAGGTGCCTCGCTGTCAACGCAGAGCCCAATGTGGGGCTTGAACTAAATCACAAACTGTGAGATCATGACCTGAGCCAAAACCAAGACCCAGACTCTTAACCAACTAAGCCACCCAGACACCCCCAATTTTTATTTATTTTCAATTAGTACATTCATGTGGTTCAAAATGCAAAAGGTACAAAAGTGTATGCAGTTAAAATGGTCTCCAGCCAGCCACTTCCCTTCCTCAGTACCTCAAGTGGTACTGACTTCTTGTGCATAAGCAGGAACTTTTCTTTCCCTTTTCTTTTTCTTTTCTTTCCTTTTTCTTTATGAGACACTGTTCTGAGTACTTTACTCACATTAACTCATATTATCCTGAGTAAGTTTTTTTTAATTTAATTTTTATTCATTTATTTTTTTTCTTTTTAATTTAATTTATTTTTTAAATTTACATCCAAGTTAGTTAGCATATTGTGCAAAAGTGATTTCAGGAGTAGATTCCTTAATGCCCTTCACCCATTTAGCCCATCCCCCTCCCACACCCCCATAGCAACCCTCTGTTTGTTCTCCATATGTAAGAATCTCTTACTTTTTGCCCATCTCCCTGTTTTTATATCATTTTTGCTTCCCTTCCCTTATGCTCATCTGTTTTGTATCTTTTTTTTTATAATAGTTTATTGTCAAATTGGTTTCCATATAACAGGCAGTGTTTCAAGTCCTCATATGAGTGAAGTCATATAATATTTGTCTTTCTCTGACTAATTTTGCTTAGCATTATCCCCTCTAGCTCCATCCACATTGTTTGCAAATGGCAAGGTTTCATTCTTTTTGGTTGCTGAGTAATATGCCACTGTATATATATACCACACTCCTTATCCATTCATCTATCGATGGACATTTGGGCTCTTTCCAGACTTAGGCTATTGCTGATAGCACTGCTGTAAATACGGGGGTGCATGAGTCCCTTCAAAATGGCACACCTGTATCCCTTGGATAAATACCTAGTAGAAGCAGGGTAGTTTTCAATAAACATCGTCCTTATTTGAGCCTTCAATTTTCTCCTCTTTAAAAGCAGACAATTTGTGCCGCACAGGTAATCATAAAAGATGAAGCATGATCAAAACAGTAAGCCTGGAAAGACATGAAAAGTGCCGACACCTTCTACCTCGCAAATGCCATGATGGTCGTCTTTTTACCCAGAATGGGAAGAGTCCCCTTACATCCTCTGTGTGGCAATTTGAGAAATGCTCCCGTATGGCGTCTTCTTTAGAACTTTCTGCTTCAGGGATGTTTAGTTTATGCCTCAAATATTGTTATCAGAATCCACCCACAGGTTTGCAATTATAAAAAGGAACGGTGGAAATAACAACTCCTTGGTGGAGGGAGCGGCGTGCAAGAACGGTTCCTGGTTAGGAAGCGTGGGAGCCACCAACCCCGTTTGGCGGGCGACCGCGGCCTCGCAGCCTGTAGCACCCTGTGGCCTGGAGCTCCGATGTGTCACCCACACCGAGGTCTCTCTCTCTCCTTCCCGGCCAGGTCACAGGCAAGGCCGGCGCTGCCACAGTCGTCACTGGGGCTGCTCCCATAGACGGCTCAGGTGACCTGCCTGGCATTCAGAGCGCCAGACGGGAGAGCAGGCTGTGTGACAGCTTTTGACCTGCCTGATTGTGAATGTCTGTTTAGAGTTCTTATCGTCGTCATAGAACCCACGCCCTCCCGTAACCATGTGTGGGGACGGGGACCATGGACCCCACCTACTTCTGACCTCAGAGCTCCAGTATTTAACCAGGAAGTTTGATACCCAGTGAAAGGTCAAACTGGGTGACTAAAGCTCCAGTGGGGTCCTTGAAAAGCTGAGGAACATCCCAAAACATTCATCCACAGATGAATGGATAAATAAAATGTGGTGTATGTGTATGTATGTATATATATATGTGGTGAAATGTCATGCAGCCTTATAAAGGAAGATACTCTTGCCGTGTGCATGACCACGGATGGACACTCGGGGACATTATGCTAAGTGAAGGCAGTCACAGGAGGATGGATACTACGTGAGGCCTCTTCTGGAAGGTGTCTAAAATAGTCAAACTGTTACAAGCAGAGAGTAGAAAGGGGGTCGCCAGAGGCAAAGGGAAGGAGGAAACGGCCATGAGCCAGATATGGGGTACAGGCACATCACCTCGCTTTCCTGGGCCTCAAGTCCCCCATCCTTCAAAGAGCGTGTTGGACAAGATGCTTTTGAAGGATGTTAGAAACTTTGTGCGGCTATCTATGTTTCCAAGATCCTATATCATTTGTGAGAAGGTTTATTTCAGTGTCTGGAAACAAAGACACTACAAAGGAAAAAGAGGCAGCCATCCTTGGTGTGATAGGTAACGAAGCCAGCCTTAAATCCTGACTGGCTCAGTTGCTCTGGAACACGTTTTTCAGCCTGTCTGTGCCTTGGTTTTTCCATCTATAAAATGGGCGTAAAGTACCTCCCTGTCCCCCTAAGGAATGTAACATGAAACAATCGTTCCAACAATAATAGAAACAAATGCAGTATGTTCATAATGCCACCTCACCCAAAATGACTGATCCTTCAGGTCATGACTTTCTAGTCACTTCCACCGGGAGACCCTCTTAAGACTGCCCCCTAGACCAGGCCAGGGGCCCTGATAGAGGAGTCCATGGCATCCTGCACGGCCCCGTCTGCTGCTCCTCACATGGAACTGCCCTCGTCCTGCCCCGGGGTACAGACAGCAAGCCCCACAGAGGAAGAGACCTCTCTCTCTCTCTCTCTCTCTCTCTCTCTCTCTCCCAATACCCAGCACGACTGCTTGGCCCTCAGTGAGTGTTTGTCGAATGAATAAAGAATGAGCGTACGCTTAGGCATGGCAAGATTTCCCATGATGCTCTCTTCACTAGCACGAACTTCACCGAGTGGGCAAGTGGCCTGCTACTGTGACAAGGCCACTTCTCTGCAGCTCGCAGGAATCAGGCTCTGGGCTCTCCAGTTGAGGCATGTTCCTTCTCCACTCAGAGCCTCCGTTTCCTGATCCATGAAGGGTGGGGTAGATTAGGCCCCCTGCCCAGGGATCATCTGCCTGTTTATTATTTCTAGGCCAAGGTTGGCCCAAGGAGACTAGAGTGTCAGGGGAGGAGTCTGCCTTTTCACATGGCAGGGGATGTCAACCTTCTCGAAGCCCCAGGCCGCTGCGTAGAGGCCCCAAGTCTCTGCCGGCGACTTGTCTCCCCGAAGCCTTTTCTCTCCCCAGTGTCTGGCCTTGGAGGAGAAGAGAGGAAGGAAAAGGGGGTGGCTTTTCTCGACACCACAGGTGAGTGAGTACTTTCCTCCCCCAGGGCCCCGTGGGTGGCCCCAGCTGCTAAGGGAGCCCCCACCCACTTCTCCAGACCCCCACTCATCATCCCCACAGGTCAGAGCACCCTCTTCTCACTCTTTAGATTGTGCCCTCCACACGATTATCTGAGCACTATGTAAGCACTGAAAATGACCATGTTAGTAAAAATATGAAGAGGAGCATTCACCACTCTTTCCACCTTGTCCACTGCTAGTCTGCATCTTCAGAAAATGGCAAGAGAAGGGCAGGCTTTAACATGGCAGCATCTCTCCGCTCAGCTGTAGGCTACCGCCATCTGGGGGAGGGACCCACTGGCTGATTGATTTTGGTGCGGATGTCTGCGCCACATGCCAGACCTATTAAATCCGGATCTCCGAAGTTGGAGCCCAAGCATCAGAATAGTGGAATTAAAAAACAAATACAAAGACAAAAACAAAACCGTGTTTTTCCAGCGATGCCAGCACCCAACCAGGGCACTCTCTGTTGGACCACGTAGTCAGTTCCAAATGACGTGCTGTTGAGAAATCTTGGGGTTCCTGTGGGCTTCCCATCACGCGTGAGCCTTCCCCGCCTAGCTCCCCGGTCTCCAAGTGCAGAGAGAAATTATTCACAAAGGGAGGGTCCCCGTCCTTCATGGGGACTTCTCTTATCTAACTTGTTGTGAAGCATGCCGCTGGCTGTCACCTCCTAAGGACGGGAACTGCCCTTTATCGCTGAGCTCCCTGTGCCCGGCAGTGGGGGTGAGTTTGGTAAATGTCCAAAGACGAGGCATGGGTGCCTGAATGTCGGAAACGGGGAACTTCTGTTGCCGAAAAAAAACCTGTTTGGTGACAGTATCTGCAAATTTCTTCTAGAGCTGCCCGCAAGGTCAGTCGATCTGTCTGCACTGAACTTGACGGAGCTGGTGAACGGGATGCTGAGTAGAGCTTTAAAAGGTAACTTTTGTCGGGGCCCCTGGGTGGCTCGGTCAGTTAAGCATCTGACTCTTGATTTCAGCTCAGGTCATGATTTCACAGTTCGTGGGATCGAGTCCTGTGTCAGTCTCTGTGCTGGCAGTGTGCATGTTGCTTGGGATTCTCTCTCCCCCACTCTCATGCGCGTGCACTCTCTCTCTCTCTCTCTCTCTCTCTCTCCCTCTCTCTCTCTAAGTCAATAAACATTTTTAAAAAATTTAAGGGTAACCTTTGTTTAAAAAGCCCAGTCCAGGCACACTTCTGTCTGGTGCCCACTTCTCTTCCGGAGGGTGTGTAGCCCGGGCAGGACAGGTGGTATCTCTGCACACTGGCTTCTCTGTGCGCAGATGAATCTAGCCCCTGATGAGTCTGAAAACATCTACAGGAAGTGGGAGGCCAGCCAACATCTTGAGAGCGAGCTGCACCCCAGATGTGGCACCCGGAAAAGCATCTGTACTCACCAGTACCCTGTGGGAGAGCCACTGGGGCTAAGGGACAGATCGGGAACACAGCCAAAGGACGTGCCCCATTGCAATTTGGGTTTTATTCGCAATCAATTTTGTGTATTAAGTTCCATTTTTGTTATTTTATTGTTTATTTTTGTCATTTGTTTTTTATTCTTTGTTCATCATCTTTTTAAAAATTTTTCTTAATGTGTATTTTATTTTTGAGAGAGAGAGAGAGAGAGAGAGGCAGAGTGCAATCAGGGGAGGGGCAGAGAGAAAGAAGGAGACAGAGAATCCGAAGCAGGTTCCAGGCTCTGAACTGTCTGCACGGAGCCTAACACGGGGCTCGAACTCATGAACCACAAGATCGTGACCTGAGCTGAAGTTGGACACTCGATCAACTGAACCCCCCAGTCTTTTCAATTTCTCTTATCTGTTGACTAGTTGGTGGTAGTATTATTGCCCTCAGGCATTTATCTGACGACTTCGATCTCACTGTCCCTGGCAGATACCAAGACCTTCTTCTCCTTGCTAAGCATCACCTCCTACAGTTCCGTTGCCTTCCACAAGTTTTCCGTGGCCGTTTACAACAGTAAGTGCTGCCCGGCTCTTCTTGGCGATGGTGATGGTGAGCGATGGGCCGGCAGGGCCAGGTTTGGCCTCAGGAGTGCTGTGTGGCTCGTGTCTCTTCACAGTTTCTAACCTGAAGGCTGTGGACCCGGCCAGATTCCCCACCCGCTACTGCTACTGTCTGAACAACAGGACCAATGACTTGTCAGGTGAGTGGAGCCCCGCCCCCAGGCTTACAGCTTTCCTGATGCCGCTGTGTCCTTTCAGTAAATTCGACTTAACGCTTTTTCTCCCTGGAGTGAAATAAGACAGTGATATCCATTATTCTTAAACATGTGCACACATCACTGTTGCAGAAAGTGCTTTCCTTGGTTTTTATCCTAAAAAATTACGTATGTCTGAACAAAGGGGCAGGAATTGTTCCTGCAGTGTTGTTTTAATAGAAAAATCAGAGAACAACATACATGTCCATCATTAGAAAAATGGTTAAATAGTTGACTGTGTAATTCTGCTCTGGATAAAAAACCATAGGCAATGCATAAATGAGTGGGTGTGACCAGATTTGGCCTAGGTATGGAAACATTTCCATGATGTCTTTTTTTCTTTTTTAAAGTCTATTTACTTATTTTAAGAGAATAAGAGAGAGAGAGAGACGGAAAGAGAGAGATAGAGAAAGAGAAAACAGGGGAGGGGCAGAAAGAGAGGGAGAAAGAGAATCCCAAGCAGGTGCTGCACCATCAGCACAGAGCCTGATGACAGGCTTGAACCCATGAACTGTGAGATCTTGACCTGAGCCAAAATCAGGAGTCAGACAATTAAGTGACTGAGCCGCCCAGGCACCTCTCCATGACATTTTTCATTAAAAAAAGAAAATTACAAAATAATGCACAGAATATACAAGGTAAGCAGTTACCCCCTAAAAGAAGACACATGTTTTGCAGTGGAAGAGGATTGATTATAGGGGCTTTGTATCATCAGATCTTTTTTCATTGCTAGTATATTCATATATTCCTTTTATCATTGAAAATTAAAATTATTCAGTGTTCCTTCTATTTAAAGAAACCTGAACAGTGAAACTGAAAATTACACTCTCACTGCTCATTCACCCATCAAGTGATGCTTTACTTAGCACATACTGTTAGCCAGATTCTCCTCTAAGTGTGAGGACCATGCACTGAGCAAACTAGACACACTCCCTGTGATCTCATTAACTCGGGTTCTATAGGAAGAGACAGAGACTCAATGGGTAGACCAAAGACACCTGGTATGTTGGCCAACAGCATGAGCACGAGGACAATAAAGCACGGGGACAGGGTGAGGGGGACCTGGTAGTGGGCACAGCTGCTGTGTGTAGCGTGGTCAGAAAAGTCCTTGCTAATGAGGCAGGAGGTGGAGAGACAGCACTCTGGTCCCTGGGGACTGAGAGTTCCAGGCAAGACCCAGGCAGCACGGTGAGGACTGGAGAGGCTGGAGCAGGGCAGCCAGGGCAGACAGCCATGGGGAATGAACTCAAGGTTATGGGGGCAAAGCAGGGAGGGTATTGAGGATCAAGCAGAAGTTTACAATCCACTGCAAGGATTTTGATTTTCACTCTGAATAAGAAGGAAGCCAGTGTTGGGGGCACCTGGGTGGCTCAGTGGATTATACAGTTGACTCTTGATTTTGGCTCAGGTCATGGTCTCAAGGTTTATGGGTTCAAGCCCCACATTGGGCCCTGTGCTGACAGCTCAGAGCCTGTCTCCCTCTGTCTCTGCTCCTCCCCTGCTTGTGCTCTGTCTCTTGTTCTCTCTCTCTCTCTCTCTCTCTCTCTCTCTCAAAAATAAATAAAAACATTAAGGTTTTTTTTTAAAATCAGAAATACCTGATATCCCAACATCCATAGGTAATCACATTACCCAATGTGGTCTCAGCCACCTGTCTAATCTGCCCACCTAAACCTGGTCACCTAGTTATCTAGTCTACCTGTGGACCATCCCACCTACCCCATCCATCTACCCATCTATCTTCCCGTCCTACTTTGTGTTCTCTGTATTATTGAAAATAAAAGCCAGGCTATTATGACAGCCTCAAAATAAGGTGGGTTACAGAGGGTAGAATGTAATAGCTTTTGTGTGTGACCACCTGGGTGAATACACCAGGGCTGCTTTGATGGTTTGATGGTTTAGGGGGCCCAGGCTCCTTCCAGCTTGTTGCTCTGCCTCCCATGATGCACTGCCCTTGTTCTCATGGGCCAGGATGGTTTGCTACCACATCCACATTCCAGCCCCAAGGAAGATGAGAAAGGAACTGAAGACATTCCCACTCACTATATAAACTCACAGTCTGGAAACCTTCCACATGCTTCTTCCCACATTCAATTGCCCAGCATTTAGCCTTATGGCCACACCTACCTGCATACAGGCTCAAAACTGTAGTTTTCAAACTACGTTAAACCCAGTTGTGCCCTGGGGCACCTGGATGGCTCAGTCGGTTACACATCCGACTTCGGCTCACATCACAATCTCACAGTCCATGGGTTCAAGCCCCGTGTCAGGCTCTGTGCTGACAGCTCAGAGTCTGGAGCCCGATTTGGATTCTGGGTCTCCCTTCTCTGTCCTTCCCCCATGTACACTTAGTTTCTGTCTTGAAAATAAAGAAACATTAAAATAATTGAAACAAACAAACAAACCAAAAAACGCAGTTGTGCCCAACTTAACTTTCATGGGCTCTTACTAAAGGAATGTGGGAGAATGGATACTGAGAGACACTTTGGTGTCTACCATGTTTTCTATGGAGCATTATACTCTGCCTTTCAACTAATCAGTGTGTCTTAAAAACCATTCTATTCCAATGAATATAACTGTGCCTCATCCTTCATATGAATTCATTGTATTTGTGGAAAGAATGTACCATAATGTACTTAATGTTTCTCTTCTTGATAACAACTTAGCTTATTCCCAGTGTTTTTACAATTATAAACAATGATGTATGTGTGTACAATCACTTGAGTACTTGCCCAATTACACTGTAGGATTCAGTCCTTGACAGGGAAGTAATTTTGCAGAGATTCAAATTGTTAAAATGTTCTCTAGACACCTTGCATACATTTATACTCCTACCAATGATGTTTGAAAGCATGTGTTTTTCCCACACCCTTGCCAACTTGAAGTACTGAGACACGTTCTTAAATCGTTACCAATTGGGTAGGAAAAGGTTTTTCCCCTATTTTCTTTTTAAACATTTTATTAATTTTTGAGAGACATAAAGAGACAGTGTGATCAGAGGAGGGACAGAGAGAGAGAGAGAGAGAGGGAGACAGAATCTGAAGCAAACTACAGGCTCTAAGTTGTCAGCATAGAGCCCAATGCGGGGCTTGAACCCACGAACCGTGAGATCATGACCTGAGTCCAAAGACATTTAACCGACTGAGTCACCCAGGTGCCACTTCCCCTTATTTTCTATTTATATATGATCCAGAGGCATTGCTACCAAGTTAGATCATTCAGATTTTCATCCAAACAAAGAATATCGGTGAGGTAAAGATAGCTGATTTTCTTCCAAGCCGGATAGAGAGATTGTAAAAGGCATTCTGGAGGAAGAGTTCACACCGTGTGTTGAGTAAGAGATTGCTTGAGCAGCAGTGAGAAAAGTGGGAAGAGTGAGAGCTTTGCCCAGCTTAGACCTCAGTTCAGATTCAAGCTCCACCACATCCTCTGGCACCTTGGCAAAGTTCCTTTGTCTCTGAAACTTGGGTAGAACCTGGATTCCATCCTTGATGTCCTGCCTCTGGACCCACAGCCTTAGCTTCTACACGATGTTAGTAGCAGATTGCAGTTTACTGGTCTATCCATGAGTCTCTCTCTCCCACCAATCTCAGCTTCAGGAAGGCAGAGATGGTGCCTCATGCAATCCTCCGGCCTGAGCAGCTGTCTGGCACCCTGCAAACAGTCAATAAATATTTATTATGTAAATGAATTAATAAACAAAAAGTTTTGAGAAGTAGGAAGAAACAGATGAAGAAGTAATGAGATACCACCCTTCCTCAGTTTCCATAATGTGACCAAAGGCAGACTGGTCTAAAGAGACACAGAAATGTGGGCACCCAAGTTTGCATCCCCTCCGCGTGGCCCGGAGTCCACATCTACAAATATATATGACCGCGTCTCCCCTGTGGGAGACTGACCACATGACCATGCGGGTGTGGTAAGAGCATACCGTGGTGCTGGTTCGCGCACAGTACTGTCCACCTCCTCTCGGCCTCGAGCGTTCATGCCATTGGTTGTCAGGTGACATTTTCCTGCCTCTCTGGGTTCTGCATGTTCAGTCCTCTGGTTCTTTATTTTCAAGTCAGCTTACACCCCACTGAATAAAAGAAGTGTTTTTCCAAAGCAGGACAGGAAATTATCCAGATGACCCCAGAAGCTTCCTCCTTACTGTTTGGGGCTCCTCGAATCCATATCCCTTGTTTTGGAAGCCAAACCTGCCCTGGATCCTGGGAAACCTAAGGGAACGACTCAGGATGTAGCAGCTCTGCCTGGAGGTGTATCTGGAACTTTCATTGGTCGGTGTGCCCACTATGCCAGGCTATGGCCTTGTTCAAACCCTGCCCAGAGAGAAAGTTCACAAGGAGCTTAGAGCCTGAAATGTGAAATACTCCTAATCTCCAAGGGGGGAGAGGAGCAGAGGTCCCTGGTTCTATTTTGTACATGTTTCCTGTCTCTTTAAAACCCACCATTAATGTTTACATCACATTTTGAAAATCCAAAATTATGTAAATTCTTGTTGCCTAACTGTTGGTTTGCCTCCTGTCAGATAGATTTGGTATACTAAAGGAATTTGTTGAGGTAACAGGGGAGCACAAATGAGAACAGCCATTATTTAGTAATGTAGTTTTCCACAGCCATTCAGTGTTGGCATAGAGGGACTTGGGGGGAGAGGGTGGTGGGAGGAGAAAGGGGATTCTGATGGTGGATCCGGAAGTTTTCTCCCTGACTGGAATGAAGACATCTTTATAATTAGTAATCTTTATCTACATGATAGTTAACAGTCCTCAACAAACTGAACGAAATCAAACTTGTAAAATCCACTCTGAAAAGTCAGAATACACTATGCTTTTCTGCTCACGTCTCTGGGTCAGAAATGTAAACCTCCTCAATCCTTCTTGCAGATTTCACGGCCCTACTTGTGGACATCATTGGAAATTCTACCAGCTACCTCACAGAGATTTTCAAGTCAACCTCAATCCTCTCAGGTGTGTTCATCTTGAAAACACTTGGAAAATGGGAGATCTGGCAAATTGGCATCTACCAAGGGTATATTAATCAAAGTTGGTAGGCTCCCCACCCCAAGCCCTGGCACAGGCCGGGCTGCCAGGAACCTCTGTGTAAGTTTTATTTAGACAATCGGTGTGGCTCAGTTACAACCACTAGTATCTGAAGGCTCTATATTCCAATCAGAGCCATTCCTAGTATGTCAGGGGAGGAAGGGTCCAAGGCTCAAAGGTGGGTGAATCCAGGCAGACTCAAGAAACCAACTTCTACTGGATAGCTATACTCCCATTGTAAAGATGAGATAACTGAAATTTAGAGAGGTTGCCTATTTTGTTCAAGGTTGGTTCAGAATTTAGAATTAGATCTATATGCAGCCTACACCCATGTTTGGCATACAGTTGAGAAAGAGCTGCCCCATTCACAAGATGGCCTCATATAACCCCCTGGCAATTCACATTCCCCCAGGGACCCACTTTGCAAAGCACGTTTCTGGTCAATTACCCACCATGGTCTCATCAGAAGGCTGGTGTGCTGCACCTTGGAGCAATTACTGTGCTAGAAACAGGGGAGGGAGAAAGAGAAATAATAATGGATATCATTAGCTGCCAGGGGCTCTTAGAGGGCTTTCCAAGGATTTCCTCCTTGGGTCCTCACTACAACCTTGTGGGGTAACTACATGTTTATCCCCACTTTATAGAAAAGGAAACTATTGCACAGAGAGGTCACGTGACTTGGCCAAGCTTATTCTGCAGAAATGGGACTCTAACTCAGGCAATCTGGCTTTCTGAAGTCCGTGCTCTTGCTCACTATACTAGTGTATATAATAACAGGACCCCCATTAACAGTGATAATTGTTATTATTATGACTATTTACTGAGCTTTTCCACCTGCCAGGCTCCATACTTGGTGCTTCATACACATGATCCCACTGGATCATCACGGCCGTCCTTCGAAGGACGTGCAAGAGAATGTTCACATTGTTTGGGCAGCATCTTAAGGGACAAGGGCATTTGGGAATTCATTAGTTTTCAGACTTTTGAAGATCTAATTGGGTATCTACACCATAGGTGGTGAAATAGTGCCAGCAACATCCCTAAGACAGACAGCCTGCCGTAATCAGACACATTCATTCCCATTCATTTAGCAAAATGACCCTTTACACTAAGTGAGACAGAAGACTGTCAATGGCTTCTTATCTGTCATGTCAGGTTTGCCACCAAATGAGTTTGAGTGCCAAACTCACACAAAACCTCCATCTCACAGAGACTTGGGGGTTTGGAAATCCCAAATAAGGGAATTGTGGAATATCCACCATTTTAAGGATGGGTAAACGGAAACCTAGAGAGGTCAAGCAGTTTACTCATGGCCATATAGCTGGTAAATGGCAGATCTGATGTTGTAGGTCTGGAAGCTGACCCCAGAGGCTGTGTCCTTAGCGATTATATTATAATTCACTCCCTCCACCACCACCCCCTGCAAAATCAGGGCTGCCTTAAAAAGAAACAGTTAGCCTTATTTTCCTTTAAAAATCTGAGTTAGGGATTTCCAGCTTACTTTTCACTTCAGCCAGAGACTCAGAGCTACGGAAGCATTGCTAAGCCTTGTGCACTGGTTTGTCTTACAGTGAGTCAGACAAATGAATCCGACTGCATCTTCATCTGTATGATGACGGGAAAGTCAGGTGAACCACCAACCATTCATTCTTTGACAAGCTCTCTGAGCTGAGAATGAGCCGAATCTTCCGGCAGATAAACCCAAGATTTGATCCTGTTGGTGTGGTTTTTGTAGGAAGGAACCTCTCCAACTTCTGGGAGATGGCAGAGAAATCTCCTGTTATCAACTACACATTTACCAGCAGCGTGTCTGGTGCTCCGGGTGAGTGTGAACCCCCTCAGACTCCTACTATCACCTCCAGACCAGGGGTCCAGCCAACAGACAGCAGACTGAACCCTGCCCTCAGGTGTTGCTAAAATCAAAGATTTTCACCATTAAAGAAAAGTAATCTCTGGATTCTTTTACAAAAGAGCATCTTGTAGCAGCCAATAAACAATGGGGGACACCTTTCTTGTCTTTTCCAGATTCCTCTCTGCTCCCTGTTACCTTGCACTTTTTTTCTCATGAACTACCTGGCTTTTGTAGGCAGTTGAATTTGTGAACTTGTTGTAGACATTGTCACCCTGAAATACTCATCCCTTACCCAACCATCATCTATGCCTCTGCACACACCTCCCCATCTGCTTGCCTTTTCCCTGGCACCAGGTGGCCTTTTTAGAACCACCTTTAAGCCTTCTTTGTCCCTACACTTAACTGTCACATCTAGCTGAATGAAGTTTCTGGAATCTGCCTGGTCCTCCAAGATTATCCGCTGCTGCTGTGATTGTCTTAGTTCCAGTCCTTACCATCTACCTTTGGACTAGAATAGCCTCTGAGCCATTTTTCCTGGACCCAGCTTCTGATCTCTTTATAACATCCATTCACTGCCATAAGAGTGGAAGTCTTGAGATACCCTTGGGTTTTGTCCCCTCACTGCTCAGAACTCAGTCAGGAGCAGAGGACCCAAAGCTCTTAGCCTGGAGTTTACATGTTTCTGGAATTATATTCTGCCTCATCTGCTCTCTTCCCTTGAATCTTCTGTGAAAACGACATTGAAATCCCCACCTCTTCTTGCAGATGGCATCTCTCCCCATGCCCCGGCCGCCTTGCTCAGCCTGGAGCTCCTTCCTTACTTTTCCATATGTCAGAACCCAATCTGTCTGTCCGTCCCCAGCTCAGCTGCTGCCTCCCCCTTCCTAAAATCTTCTAATCAAAATATGTCTTCTGTCTTCCATGATTCTATTCCAGGGCTCTGTGTTACTCCAGGTTGGATCACAGGTGACTTTCCATGTATGTCTCCTCCCTGAATGGTCCTTGATGGCAGACACTGAGTCTTCTTCAGCCCCACAGTCTGCTCCCCGCTGCCTTGCTGCTGGCACATACCATGTACATAGTAGTTTCTTCATCAGGGTTTCTTGGCATGAAATGAAATTTACAGGAAATCTTCACTTCCACCGGAGTGTGCTGCATTCTGTCACTGTGTTTATGTGTCTTAGTTATGCTGAAGAAAGAGACTCATCTTTTATGGAGCAAGGCTGCTTGATAAGAGGATGAAATGGGCATTTGGGGGTTCCCTTCACCTACTTGAAGTCTGAGGACTTATCTGAGGATTGAGTGAATTTCAGTTCTTTGGAGAGTCCTTCCATGACCTTCCCACTCCAGTCTCAACCGTCTGCCCCCTTCTGCTCCTTTATAAAGTACAAATGCTTGGGAAGAGAGAACATATGTACAAGTGGACACATATTTATAAGACTGATGTGCCCGATAGCCAATCACTCACCTGGCTGAGTGAAGGTTTGATTGGGAGATACTTAGCCTTAAGTCCGATTAATCTGGAGACAAGGACCGGGCCTCTGGTGCATGTGGGTGTCACCAGGCCCAGAAGTAAGGCTGCAGGTCCACATCGTAACTATTGCCAGGAAGTGCCATACACATTGACCTGCCAAACGGGCAACCAGGGGCTGAAATCTCACCAGAGCGCAGGCCAGGCTTCGTCCACCCAGAAGGCACCCAGTGGGCCAGTGAGGACCTGTCACCCTAAAGTGCCACCCCCACCTCCAAGTCTTCCCAATAGGAGAGAGAAGGTAAAATTACGTTTGACCCTCTTCCTCCATTTCTCCACGGAGCATCAAGGATAGCGGGCAGATTTCCCTCCGAATCGAGCCTTCCTGCTATCTCTCTGCAAAGGGCTGATTTTCAGGAAGCTTCGGCCTGATGGCGTTTGATTCTGTTCACAGTGCTCCCTTACATAGTGTTTTTGGAAATTGGTATTTTAGCTTACTTTGTCATTCAAAGAGAAACTCTCCTCTTTGGCAATACATGGCACTGTTCCAAGGAAGGCTGGAAACTCTCATTCAGTAAATTTGCTGTTCAGCGACCTTTTGGGGGCTTGACGATTCTGTGCCTAAAGTGTCAAGCATATTAAAGCTGCCCTTGACTGTCTCCCTGCAGGTACAGCTACCAGGGGTGCGGCCGTGACCTCCATGCTCACACCCACAAGCCAGCAAACACTACCAAGGGCCAGCCCCCTGCACGGAGCCCAGAGCACTGGAGCGTCTTCCCTGAGAACTGCTCCCTGGATGGAGACAACTCCTCTTGCAAAGGGAGAGCAAGCTCAGAACACAGGAGGGCTTCCTGAACTTCACGCCAAGGTCACAGCCACGCGGGGCAGCACCTCCCCCACCCTCCCAGGCTTGGGTAAGAAGCTTTCTCTCCCTTACCCCTCCTGTCCTGTTTCTCCCTCCTATTCCCCCGAGGCTCACGTAAATAAAGAAAATCCTTCCTTTCTCCCTTCTCCAGAGACCCCATTCTTCTTCAGCACCCCTTAAATAAGAGATCGACATGAGCTAGTATGGATTCCATACAGACAAGCAAAACAGCAAATAGCAAGTATCATTGGGATGGTGTCCTCCTGACACTCATCTGTAGGACTTTTTATTTTGAAATAGTTTAAGACTCACAAGATGTTGCAAAAATAGTACAGAAATCTCCTCGATACCCTTCACCCAGCATTCCCCAATTAGAATATCAATAAGTGGCCTTTGGGTGGCTCAGTCGATTAAGGGTCCGATTTCGGCTCTCATGGTTCCTGAGTTTGAGCCTAGAACCTGCTTTGGATTCTGTGTCTCCCTCTCTTTCTGATTCTCTCCAACTCATGCTCTGTCTCTCAAAAATAAAGAAACATTAAACAAAAAGAATACCACTAAGAACATCTTACATAAGTGAAGTACATTGAAGCAGAAGCTATTTTTATTTTGGCAAAGCATTTAGCGATATCTCTCCTGAAATGAACACTAAATGGTGGAGTTTGATGACAAGGTGGGGTTACTTTGTAGCTGGTTGGACAGCGATGCCAAGAATACGTTAATGACTTGATGCCAGCCTGGAAAGCTGCCATGGACGGAGCGCCAGGAGGCTCCTCCTGCCCCACCACCTTTGTGGACACCGTCACAGGTGTTGTCACTGAAGATGAAAAGCTGTGCTCATGCTATTTGGAAATAAGATACAACTGAGATAACTCTTTCATTATGAGCCAGAAGTGTCTCAATGAGTTCTGACAAGGGACCAGAGTCACAGGATTCATTCATTCATGCATTCATTCATCAAGATGTGTATTTAATACCAGACCCAGGCTGGCTGTTGAAAACACAGCTCTGTCAATGTTCCCCTTCGTACCTGAGCTTGCAGTCCAGGGAGGGAGACAGGGGCAAGTAAACTGATAGTTGGGATCTAGCCTACAAAGAGCTATTGTCCTGGAGAACCCAGGGAGGGGGCTTCCTGGAGGAGGTGAGAACCAATGGGAGGCAGGCAAGCAAACAAGAAGGAGAAAAAGCAATCAACTTCACTAACCAGAAAGTCATTAGTACTGTAGCCAGTATCGTGACAATTACACATAATTAGAAAGTTTCCCAGAATAATATTTTTTTAAATGATGTGATGGCTAGTGGCAAGAAAATTGTAAAATACTTAGCTATAAGTCTAGTAGGAAAAGTGTTGGGTTTTATATAAGAAAAACTATAAAACGTTAATGGGAGAAATATATATATATATTTAAATGAATGAAGTGATATACCTTGTTCTGGATGAGAAATCTAAATATTCAATTTTGTAATTTTTTAAAATGTTTTTTGAGGGAGAGAGAGAGGCAGAGCACAAGCAGGGGAGGAGCAGAGAGAGAGGGAGACACAGAATCTGAAGCAGGCTCCAGGCTCTGCACTGTCAGCACAGAGCCCAACACGGGGCTCGAACTCACAAACTGCAAGATAATGAGCTGAGCTAAAGTTAGATGTTGAACTGACTGAGCCACCCAGGCACCCCAAGGGGTGAGTTTTAAGAACTTGAAAAAATTATTTTAATTCCTATCATGGAAATGAGCAAGAGAAAACCCACAGCAATTGTTGAAATGGCCAGCATGAGAAGACTGTTTGTTCTTGCTCACAATGCTGCCATAGTGTATTGTTATTAGCAGCATTATCATCATCCTCATATTAATGATAACACCAAAAAAAAATAAAGTGAAGTCACTTGTCCCAAATTTCACAACATGGGGGCGGTAAGAACAGAATTTCCCCTCCAGGTCTCCTCACCTCGAGCCCCATCACCTTTCCACCAGGTCATGAGATGAGAAATGTGCTCTTCACTTTGAGAGAGCCCGCGGTCCCCCAAACACACACCTCAGCTGATGGTTTGGATGTCCAAGGGATTTGGAGGTTTCTTTCTTCCTTCTTTTCTTCCTTCCTTCCTTTTTTCCTTCGTTTTCCTTCTTTCTTTCTTTCTTTCTTTCTTTCTTTCTTTCTTTCTTTCTTTCTTTCTTTCTTTCTTTCTTTCTTTCTTTCAGATTTTGTTTTTAAGTAATCTCTACATCCAACGTGGGGCTCAAACTCACAACCCTGAGGTCAAGAGTTGCGTGTTCTACCAACGGAGCCAGCCAGGCGCCCTTGGACATTTCTTTCTTATTAGTAATTAGGAAAATGAAGTTTACGATGCGGTCCATTTATTTCAGGTCAGGGGAGAGTCCCTGGGTCATCTGTATTATGCACACACATGACATTTGCCCTTTGATAACATTTCAATGCTTTGGTGATTTTATATCTGAATCAAAATGGTCAAGAATTAAAAGTCCCTGTTACTGCCCCACGTGCAGCTACCAGGAGGGCGGCCGGGACTCCATGGGTGACAGCTGACAGTCAGGAGTGGACTTCCCACCTACCGGTGCCCTGGGCTCAGACTATGGGTGAGAAAGCACCTGGAGGGCCTCCCTGGGAAACTCCGTCCTCCACGCAGACACCCTCTGCAGAGGCCATGACCTCAAGGAGCCTTGCTGGGCCTCCTGCTGGGACAGCGGCCACAGGCAGCAGCGGCTCCCAGGCCAGCCCAGCCTCCGGTAAGAGGGGATGCTCACTAAAGTTAGCATTGTCTGTCTTAAAAAATTTCTAAATTTTTACTTTTTGTGTGTTCTTAAATTTTTTTATGCTTATTTATTTTTGAGAGAGAGAGATAGAGCATGAGATGGGGAGGGACAGAGCAAGAGGGAGACACAGAATCCAAAGCAGGCTCCAGGCTCTGAGCTGTCATCACAGAGCCCAACACAGGGCTTGAATTCATGAACCATGAGATCATGACCTGAGTCTAAGTCAGATGCTTAACTGACTGAGCCACCCAGGAGCCCCACATTTTCTAAATTTTTTAAATGTAATGCACACACAGAAAAGTAATGAACCATAAGTCAGCACCGTAATTAAAAACCATAAAGTGAACTCTCTTCCTTCTCTTTACTCCAACCCTTTTCTTCCCATCTTGAATAAGTGAATGAGTGAACGAATCAATGATGAAAACCGTCTTCGCAGGACCCTCCCACATCCTCTCTCTTTTATGTGCCCACTTTCTAATGTCTTCTGTCCCTTTTTTTCACTGTCCGTGAAACAAGTGACCAGTGAAAGCAACATGGTTCATTCCAGAAAATTCAATTCCCTTTTTTGGTGCTGTAGTACTATGTATTAATGTTATTACATCAATTACATATACACGCTGTATATGCACTGTAAGATAGCACATTCATTAATTACATATGCAAATATATATACATTAATATGTAACCATTTTTACTATCAGGAAAGCCTGAATTATAACAAAAGCAAGAGAAAAATTTTCAAACGTGATCCCCATTCTATATTTCTATGTGTATTTGTGTATATGGGTGTGTAATAAATATACATGGAAAATAGAAAATAGAACAAAGTAAGACTGAGAAAACTTCACAGCATATTAACTTTAACTATATCTGGGAAGTAGATGTGATTTTGATTTTTCTTCACTCATTGTCACGACTTTTCTATATTTTGTACTCCTATAATCAAATATAAAAGCTTTATTATATTTGTTTTTAAAATCACTTCGTCTGGAACCTGCAGCCCAAGACCTTTCATCCACGCTCACCATAGTGGGTCCATCATAACACTCATCATTGCTGTGTTTAGTGTCCATTAACTTGACCTTCCTCCCTCTGGGCCATGCTCTCCTCAAGGGCCTGCGTCTTTAATCTCCAGTCCTCAGGAAACATAGCAGGATCTCAGGAAAACTGTTGAATGACCTATATTTCTTAAGAAATAGAGGACATAAATGCAAAGTCTTGACTTTAGGCTCAAAATCTCAGTTGCACAAACAGATGTGGGAATGCACGTTTGATAGCTGTAATTGAGCAGCATTTCTCATGATTGCTTAGGAAACCTAAAGTCTAACATGTCTGGTTTGACTAGCAGGATGCAGGATCCAGCACGGCCCCGAGGCGATGCATGATGGTCTTTATTTCAGACACAGCAGGGCTGAAATCCTGATTCCACCATGGCTGTCTGTCCTTAGGCAGTGCTCTTGATCTCTCTGAGGCCTGGTTTTTTCATCTTCAAAATGGGGGAGGGAACACCTACTTTCAGAGTGGCTGTGAAGACTGGATCAGGTGGCCGCCGTAAGGTGTTGAGCTCAGCACACAGCACCTTGGAACAACCCAGTCAATGGCAACTCCTACTACCTGGTCCCATGGCACCCACCGTGCAGCATGGTGGCCAGCTCCCAGAGACATGCTTCCCAAAGGACAGGGGCAAACAGGACACGGTCAGAGCAGAGCACATCTCTGCCTTTGCCCTGGGTCCCTCTTACCTCTAGCCATCTGCAGCTCTGCAGTCATTTCGTTCAACTGCAAATAGCAATCACAGACGAATAAAGTCTGTGATTGGGTTGCCGTAAAAGGTGCTCGGTTTCTAGAACTACATAGAAACACACCCAGGTAGCAAGCATCAGTTGCCACCTTCTGGGTTCAGGGGGTTACATCAATCAGTCCCGTGCCCAAAGGGGAATTCAAAAAAGATGTTGAAGAAAATGGCAAGACTCAAGACTACCCTGTGGAGGTGGGCCTCCTAAGCGTAGCCGTGTGTAAATGCAGGGTGCTGCCCAGCTCTGCCTGGAAGGCTGGAAGTCTCCAGCCTCCATTCTCTACTCATGTGCCTGTCGGCCTCACCCCTGATCCATCTCCCTCTCCCTCACCCCCTGTAAGGAGGTTGTGGGTCCAGGATCTCGACAGCAAGGATCATGTCCCAAAGTGGCCCTTAACCAGGACTTTATGAACAGCATCAAGAAAATTGCTGAGCTGAGCCCATGCCTGAGAGTGAAGAGGACAGGTGGCTTATAAGGTTCAGGGTGGAGTGAGTGTGCACACGGACTCAGAGAGTGAAAAGCACATTTGCTTCACCCAGGAGCAGCGATGCTTGGATGGCACCCGTGCCACACCCCTACTCTCCCATCCATTTCATCATTCCATACCAGGATCAGTGGGTTTCCAGTGGCATCCGTGGCCTGTTTCCTCCTCTACCCTGGGAGTGCCTCCTTGCATGTTCTGATGAGATTGGGTGCATGCAGGGTGGTATGGCCACAGACCCTTTGCATGTTCTGTTTCCTACTCAGGTCTGCATCCTGCCAGGTACCCGGCTTAATAATCGCCATTGGTTGACTAGGGCAGGCCCTGTGGCATGTGGCCTCTTCCCATCAGGCAATCGGAGAACAAACAGAGGCTCGGGGCACCTGGGTGGGTCAGTCAGTTGAGCGTTCAGCTCTTGATCTCGGCTCAGGTCATGATTTCATTGTTTGTGGGTTTGAGCCCCATGTTGGGCTGTGCACTGAGTGTGTGGAGCCTCCTTGGAATCCTGTCTGTCTCCCTCTCTTTCTGCCCCTTCCCTTCTCTCTCTCTCTGTCTCTCTGTCTCTGTCTCTGTCTCTCTCTCTCTCTCCTTTCATCCCAGGAACCTTCAAGCTCACACCTCTCTCATTTCATCCCAGGAACCTTGACCCCTGGCACACGGACCCCAAATCCAACCAAGGCACCGGCCCCTACATACCCACAGACAGGTAAGACCTTGCATCTGGGAGGAGAAACCCAACACCCCGTGGCTTCAGGCAGGGGCTCTGAAGGACAGGGCCCCCTGCAGGCTGAGCTGGTCACTGTACTGTCCCGGTTCTCGCAGGAAAAGGGGCAGGAAAACTGGTTTACAAGTCCAGCTTCACATTGTGAAAGGGCCCTGTGATTTGCATAAAGCACTCCCTCTTTCTAGGCTGCCTTCTCCCTAGAGATAAGAACTCTTTATCCTGAAGGCACTATTATTCTTCAGTTGTGTGTATAACCCAAGGCCGGTTCATGCTGACTTCTGCAAGGCCATTCTCGCCCCCTGCAGGTGATGCCCCCTTGCCCTGGCCATTTGCCCCTGGAGGAGAGCCCACCCTGGCCCCGGGACCCCACCAGGCTTCCAGTACGTTCCAGCAGCCTGCCGCTCTGTTGCTTTTGTTTGCTTGGAACGAGGTTGTGTCCTGCAATAAAAAGAGGTCTGTTTGATAAATTTAGATTCAGACTGCTGGGATTCCATCCCAGCTCTGCCATTGACTGCTGCGGGGGTCTCCTGCGCTCAGCTTCAGGAATTCAGCTTCCTCGACTGGGAAGTAAGAATAATAGCAATTATTGCGAGCGCTAAAACTGTCTTTATTCCCCCCAGGTTTTGTGTTGAGTAAGATAATGTGTGTGGAAGAGATTTGGAGCTACTGAGCTCTGCATACCTTAATCCAATCAACCTTTATCGAGTGAATGCCGGATGAGCAAGGTGCTGTGCGCATTGCCAGACAGAGGCCGTTCCTTTAATGGGCCTGATGCCCACGGGGGCAGTGGG